>NC_142016.1:23465381-23765381 GCF_049901735.1 Notechis scutatus | reverse complement strand
GGTCACGATCCCGGAGCCCTCACTACCGCCACTAGGACGAATTCCTGGCGCAAGGCCAATGCTGCTGACTTCTCGCCCTGCTGGCTCTCCCCTTCCCCCCCCGGGAAGAGCTCACGTTAATCCTGCCGTGTAATAACGCTGTACATTGCTGTTTTGGGTTTTTTTTGTTTTTGTCAGAAAAATAAAATTTAAAAAAAAAAAGGCAAAGAGGTTCGGGATGTTAGCCCTGTGCTGCTGTTGCCCTCCTTCCCTCTAGTTCAAAGGTCTCCAAACTTGGCAACTTGAAGACTTGTGGACTTCAACTCCCAGAATTCCTCAGCCAGCAAAGCTTCTTAAGATTTGTGCATTTCGACTCCCAGAATTCCTCTGGCTGAGGAATTCTGGGAACTGAAGTCCACAAATCTTCAAGTTGCCAAGGTTGGAGACTCCTGATCCAGATCTATGGAAGAAAGGCAGGGCCTGCAAGGAGTGGGCGTGACCAAAGGCTGGCTGAGGAATTCTGGGAGTTGAAGGCCACAAGTCTTCAAGCTTTGCTGGCTGAGGAATTCTGGGAGTTGAAGGCCACAAGTCTTCAAGCTTTGCTGGCTGAGGAATTCTGGGAGTTGAAGTCTACAAATCTCAAAGCTTTGCTGGCTGAGGAATTCTGGGAGTTGAAGGCCACAAGTCTCCAAGCTTTGCTGGCTGAGGAATTCTGGGAGTTGAAGGCCACAAGTCTTCAAGCTTAGAAGACTGAGGAATTCTGGGAGTTGAAGTCTACAAATCTCAAAGCTTTGCTGGCTGAGGAATTCTGGGAGTTGAAGGCCACAAGTCTCCAAGCTTAGAAGACTGAGGAATTCTGGGAATTGAAGTCCACCAGTCTTCAAGCTTTGCTGGCTGAGGAATTCTGGGAATTGAAGTCCACAAGTCTTAAAGTTGCCAAGTTTGGGGACTCCTGCTCTAGTTGTAACGTGTGTAAAAAAACAAAAAAACAGCAGTGGAGATGGAGACATTTTCTTGCCTGGTTTTGAAGCCTATGTACAGTAGTAAAGGCTCCTGCAAGTGGATTTGGATGGGTGGGGGGTGGAATCAAGCATTTTACACTTTCTCTGCCCCCCAACCCCAATACAGGTAGTCCTCGACTTATAACCGTTCTTTTAGTGACCAAAGTTACAATGGTACAGAAAAAAAGTGACTTAGGACCGCTTTTCACACACATGCCCATTGCAACATCCCCATAGTCACCCGATCAAAATTCAAAAAGCTTGACAACTAGTTCATATTTATGACGGTTGCCGTGTCCCGGGGTCATGGGATTCCCCCTTTTGTGACCTGACAAACCAAGTCAATGAAGAAGCCAGATTCGTTTAACAACCCTGTTATGAACTTAAACCCTGCAGTGATTCACTTAATGACTGTGGCAAGAAAACTCACAAAAGGGAGCAAAACTCAGTTGAGTTGTCTCGCCGAGCAACAGGAATCCTGGGCTCCGTTGTGGTTGTTAGTCCAAGGACTTTTGTTATTGGAAGTACAGGTAGCCCTCGAGTGATGACCATAATTGAGGCTCGGGATTATGGTTGTAGGTGTCAGGTTTGCGGCAGTTACCCCCCAATTAAATCATGAGTCTCGAGTCAAACTTCCAGAACTTCAAAAGGATTTATTGGGAGTTAATATGCCGGCACTACCTGGGTGTAGCCGACTCTTGAGGCACATAATTCATTATCATCTTTGACCCTGGTTTCCCCACCACCCCCACCCCCTGGGTGTATCGTAATTCATATTCTCCAATGGGACACCTCCATAGCCAAGAGTCATCAATCAGGGTCTCCAGTTAGAATTTTTACTATCTTCTTCAAAAACATTTGTGGAATGCAGTTTCGGTTTGCAAGCTGCTGCACTGCTCGCCTCTCCCTTTCTGTTGGCAAAGACCAGAGAAAGATTTTATGAGTTGACAGTAGGTTTTGATGGCTGTAAGGGGGCCACCGCATAACTGGACCTGATTTTACTACATTTTTGGGTGGCCGTTGTAGAGTGAGGCAGGCAGGCGGCCATAAAACAAACCTGTTGTTTCCCACAGGGAGTTTTTTTGCCAGGAGCTGAAAGCAAACAGCCCCTTCCAGACAAAAACATTGTAAACTGCAGTCTTGTGACAGCGGCCTGGTTGCCAAGCACCTAAAATGCGTTCCTGTGACCACCGAGGTGGGGACATTCACACGTGAAAACCGGGTCTTAAGACCCTTTTCTGGAAACTGTCATAATTTTGACAGTCACTAAGTAACTGGTCATAAGCTGAGGACTACCTGTAGATGGATCGCTGAGCTCTTAGCAGCCTCCCGTTTCTGGAGTAGCTGCTCTGATCTTACAGAGAAATCCCGGTGGCTTCGTTTGTGCTGGGTGTCGAGATTCATTTTATTTTAAAAGCTGTGACTCAAAACCAACAACAAATGTCCGGACGCAACTCTGAGTCTCGGCCATCCTCTGAGGCTCTCCTATCTGAAGAGGTCGCCCTTCAGGCTTCAAAGGAATACGCGATAATGTCCGAGCAACGCAGGAGGGCTTCCCTCTGAACCCCCAGAGGAGTCTGAAGCTGGGAAACCTGGAAGTTCAGGATGTCGATGTCCGAGGCGCCAAAGAAGGCCGTGACGTTGACCTTCTCGTACATGGTGAAGTTCACCGGCTGGCCAGCCATGGCCAAGAGGCTGCGTAAGTAGCGTTCCCGTAGAGCGACCCGTGCTTCTTGCTCCTCCTCTAGGACGGCCGGGTCCTTGTATGCTACGGAAGGCAGGCTGCTGGGCCCCAGAGCTTGGAAGCGAGGGGAGCTGGGATCAAAACCGCGGCTTGACCCATCGGGTCCCCGGGGTAGACGGAGGACAGACACGGTGGCCTTCATCGTCGATCCCTGCTTGAAAATAAACAAATGCAATTATATTCGGAATTAAAGATAATAAACAACGGGGCTGAGGCCCTCCAGGTGTTTTAGATCGGGGTCTCCAACCATGGCAGCTTTAAGACTTGTGGACTTCAACTCCCAGAATGCCCCAGCTGGCCATGCCATGCCCAGCTGGGTGAATTCTGGGAGTTGAAGCCCACAAGATTTAAAGTTGCCAAGGTTGGAGACCTCTGTGTTAGAAGAACAGATAGTACAAACTTAAGACTCTCAACATAGACTTAAGGGTATAGATTTGGGGTCAAAACTCAAATATGTCAAAATATGCAATTCTTCTAAATCCTCGTTCTTTGGTTAAGGAATCTGGGAGTGCTACCTTGGCTCTCCTTGGAGCTTGTTTTCAAAAGGGAGCTGGATTTTCCTGCTTTGCTAGAAGACATTTCGCTCCTCGTCCAAGAAGCTGCTTCAGTTCTGACTGAATGGTGGAGGGTGGAAGGGTTTGTAATCCTTGCATATCACCTGGTGGTTAGCCCACTTTCTGAGAGTTGCTGAGGCTGCTTGGAGGTTTACCTGCGCCCTCGGGGGTCACCCAAATCCTGTAGTCTGTGATTTTTTTCTTCTTTTTTTCCCCTGGAAATCCTTTCACACTTGTCATTTGAAGGAGGTTGTCGGAGTATGAAAGGATTTCCAAGGAAAAAAAAATTGCAGACTACAGGATTCAGGTGACCCTGAGGGTGCAGGATAAACCTCCAAGCGGCCTCAACGACTCTCAAAAGAGCGCTAATGACCAGATGAACTGCAAGGAATAAAAATCCTTCCCTCCTCCACCATTCAGTCAGAACTGAGGGAAGCTTCCTGGATGAGAAGCGAGACTTCTTCAAAGAAAAGCCAGAACGTCCAGTTGCCTTTTGAAAAATAAAAAACTGCCCTAGCTGGCAATCCTGCCTGCCCGTCCAGCCTGTCCAGTCTGCAAACTGCTGGACACCACAGAGTTAACCTGGGCTTACAACAGCCTTGTAAACAGGAAGTGCAGCTGCACAAGGACAGCCTATTTTCCAACTCTGGATGGTGGCGGCACCAAGTTGACGCTTCCTCGCTGTGCCAACATCCCCTCCGGCAGGCGGCCAAGCCCAGGTCATCGGCAGGGAGGATGTTTTCCACAGTCCACAACCGGAGAAAGCGAGCAGCGGCCAAGGACGACTGCCAGCCTCCGAGGGAAGGCAAGACGGCAGTCCGGTGGGTGGGGGGGGGAAAAACGGCTGCAGACTTATAGGCCGCTTCGCAGTGCTTTACGCCCTCCCTCCCCGCCAACAATCCAGGTCCTCATTCTACTGACTTCAGGAAGAGGGAAGGCTGAGTCAACCTTGAGCCTGTCAGGATTGAACTGCCGGCAGTCGGCAGAGTTTGCCTGCAATGCTGCAGTCCAACCACCGCGCCATCAGGGTTCACATGTGGCTTTGATCTTTTACCTAAGCCTTTCCCCGGGCTGGCTTTTCATGTGTGACCCGATCTGTCTTCTCCAACTTCCTCCATCTTCCACAGAATTTGGGACTGTAAGACCCCAGTCGTCACCCAGACACAAAGTGACGAGCATTCAGCCCATCAAAGGCACCTTGCAAGAACAACGTCTCTCTTGTAGCAGCAGAGGGCTTGATACAGGTAGTCCTCGACTTGCGACCACACGTGAGCCCAAAATTTCCTGCCTGCTTAGCCAGGCAGTTCTTGTGTTTAACCTCATTTTACGACCTTTCCTGCCACAGTTGTTAAGTGAATCACTGCAAAGTTAGTAACATGGCGGTGAAGTGAATCTGGCTTCCCCACAGACGGTCGCCAAAGTTGATCACATGACCCCAGGACACTGCAACTGTCATAAACACCAGCCAGTTGCCAAGTGTCCGAATTTTTACTGTGTGTCTATGAAGATGCTGCACCCATAGTTGTTAAGTGTGAAAAATGGTTTTAAATCATTTTTTTTCAGTACCGTTTAACTCCAAATGGTCACTCTACGAATGGGTTGTAAGTTGAGGACTACCTGTATACATTGGTCCAATTCACCGCACCAATCTTGCCTCTTTTCAACCACATTGGTCCCGTACATACAAAACGGCCCACTCTGCTCTGGCCAATTCGGGAGTTGTCTTGTTTCAAATTGGACCTGGCTGTGCTTTTAAAACAATTCGGGCACAAGAAAAGACGCCCAAGCAACAACCTCTTTGAATAAACCAGGATAGTCAATCCTACGCTGCCTCTGATTCAGAGCGACAGTCCCAATGCATCAGATTGGAAGGATGCCGGCTTAAGGAACCACAATTAGCTTTCATTCTGTAACTTCACAGTTAAGACAATGAGCAGCAGCTTAATTCTTGTTGCTGTCACGAAGAGTCATAGAGAGTATTTTAACTTACTGCAACCTGTGTCTGGTTTGCCAATTGCACCGGGGCAGACAGGACAGCACTCCAGAGGGTGAAGGTCATTGCCCAGAGTATCATGGGTTGCCCTCTCCCCTCTTTGGAAGAGCTTTAGAGCTCCCGCTGCCTTAAGAAAGTTCAAAACATCCTCAAAGATCCATCTCATCCTGGGCTCCCCCTTTTTTTGAACTATTACCATCTGGCAGGCGGTACAGGACAATAATAAAAACAAGGACAAACAGGCAGAAGAACAGCTTCTATCCCAGGGCAGTAACTCTATTGAATTCTAGTGTATAGGGCAATATCAGGGGTTTTCAATACAATTGTATAGAATGTGAGGGGTGTGTGTTTTTATTTTTTTATGTATAATGTACACTGAAGAGGACATTTAATTTTAGTTGTACGAGGTGCAATGACAATAAAGTAAACTATTAACTGAAGGGGTGTCCAATCTTAGCCACTTTGAAGACCTACAGACTTCCAACTCTCAGCACGGCTGGCTGGGGAATTCTGGGGATTGAAGTCCACAAGTCTTTAAAAGTGGCCAAAGTTGGGACACCGCTGCTGTAACGTATCATGGGCAGCTCCATAGTGGTCTGATGTGTTGAAGAGGAATCAAAAGAGCCCCAGGCAATGTTGGCTAAAGGATAAATTAATTGGTATCCCATGTCCAGAAAGTTAGCCCAAAAGGGGTTACGCTCTCCTGGGGCATGATTCAGCCCTGAGGGGGCAGTTGAGCCATAGTGACCACCCTCCGCTCCGATGACCCTCTGGAGACGTGGCTGAACAACAGCAGGCCTGGCTGAACCCAGGCACGGGCACTGGGAATATCACGTATGCCCTCTATGCACGAGCAAAATATTTTGCAACTTTTGCTTCGAGACACAGCCGGGTTTCTGGGACGGAAAAGTCCAGGTTTAAGTCTCAGGAGACATACACACACACACACACACACCAGCCACCAGTCCCTGGTCAGACAACATTCCTGCGTGGTGTGTTTGTTCCAAATGGCCTGCGCTGGCTGAAGGCCTCTGGCTTCCCTCTCTTCTGTTTATGCGCTGTTTATGTGCTCTTTCCACAGACGGCTCCTTCTCCGAGTGTGTTGTCTGGCAGGAAGAGAGGAGCTTCCTGGCCGCTGGAAGCCCTCTCCAGCCGGCCTGATAAGAACCCAGCTCAGGCCTGCTGCACTCCTGGGCGTGGGGCCAGGGTTTGTGTGTGGGGGTGGGGGGGTTATTTTTATTGATTTATTTTCTTTTGGCAAGGCTGGCTTGGGTTGCGATGTGGGCTGCTGGTGGAATGTGACCTGAGATGGACAAACGTTAAAAGAAACAGCCGCGGGGGTTCGACATAAAAGGCAGTGTTGATTTGGGGGTGCTCTGCAGGGCTAACAGCAACACCCATCCAGGGACAAAGGGCTAGGAAAGCTGGGCCATGGTGGGATTCAAAATATTTTATGACCGGTTCTGTGGGCGTGGCTTGGTGGGCGTGGCAGGGGAAGGATACTGCAAAATCCCCTTTCCCTCCCCACCCCACTAGCCTGCTTTCCAGCTCCGTTCTCCTGGGCAGGGCAACAAAAGGAGACCAAGCTGATCATCTGGGACTCGGGAGGCAGAGAAGAGATGGGGTTGGCGGGGCCAGTCAGAGGTGGGATTGGCCGGTTCTCTGGACTACTCAGAATTTCCGCTACCGGTTCTCCCAGAACTGGACACAACTGGCTGAATACTACTTCTGAAGCTAAGCTTGTGTGGCAATAGCCATATAGCGAGATCCTCGGTGCTCTCTGAGCTTGGCGGTTTTCTTGGCAGACGTCTCATTATCAAGCTAGGTAACATCATCAGTGCAAGAAGAGAGTGGGATTTGTGTAGTGGTGGTGGAGGGCTGTGGGGTCCTTGGTCCTAAGCTTGGTTGTTTTGTTGCAGACATTTCATTACCAAACTAAGTAACGTTGTCAGTGCTAGAAGGATTTGCTCTCTGTAAATCCTATAAACACAGCACTGGTGATGTAACCCAGTTGGGTAATGAAACATCTGCAAGGAAACCACCAAGCTCAGAGAGCACCAAGCATCCCACAGTCCTCATCTTCCTCTTGGAAGTTTGGGAATTCTGGGAGTTGAAGTCCATACATCTAAAAAGTCATTGAGGTTGAGAAGATGGTTGAGGCACTGCTTTCAGAAATGTTTCCCCGTCAGAATCCTCATTTGTTTTGTCACAATCTAGGCCAAGGGTCCTCAAACTTGGCAACTTTAAGACTTGTGGAAACTTCCAGAACTCCTGAGCCAGCTTGGCTGTCTGGGGAATTCTGGGAGTTGAAGTCCACAAGTCTTAAAGTGGCCAAGTTTGGAGACCCCCTGCTTGAGGCCACACAAGGCTGTCATGCTGGCTGAGGAATTCTGGGAGTTGAAGTCTACGAGTCTTAAGGTTACCAAGTTTGGAGACTTTAGTGGTGGGATTGAATTTTTTTTTACTACCGGTTCTGTGGGCATGGCTTGGTGGGCGTGGCTTGGTAGGCGTGGCAGGGATAGGATACTGCAAAATCCCCTTTCCCTCCCCACCCCACTAACCTGCTTTCCAGCTCCGTTCTCCTGGGCAGGGCAACCAAAGGAAGACCCAGCCAATCAGCTGGGACTCGGGAGGCGGAGCATAGACGGGGGCGGGGCCAGTCAGAGGTGGTATTGGCCGGTTCTCCGAACTACTCAAAA
This sequence comes from Notechis scutatus, assembly GCF_049901735.1. NCBI lineage: Eukaryota > Metazoa > Chordata > Lepidosauria > Squamata > Elapidae > Notechis > Notechis scutatus. The sequence continues at coordinate 23,757,411 of NC_142016.1, read as the reverse complement.
TTTCCGCTACCGGTTCTCCAGAACCGGTCAGAACCGGCTGAATCCCACCCCTGCCTCTGAATCTAGGCCATGGCAGCTAAAGTACAAGGGCTGGCAGAATGAGCCTCAGCCCAGGTTCACACCATGACATCTGGATACGGCCCAGTGTAGCAAGGCTCTCTTTAATGTTTGGCCAAGGGTGGTGGTGGGGAAAAGCAGATCCCTTCTGTGCTGCAGGCTATCTGGGAAACAGATCTTGGCAACTACCAAGATGGAGTTCCGAAGGCCCCTCCTTCCATACCTGGTCCCGATAGATGGCACCTGGGGCTTCCCCCGAGAGAAGCACCACTGCGGTGTTGCTGCAGAGAGCAAAGGAGCGGCAACTTACAACAACTTGTTTGTTCTGGCTCCGGCCACTTTGCCTGGTTGACATCACATCCTGAGAGCATGGAGAGAAAGCGGCACCTCCGCCGGCAGGGGTGGGCACAGCCCAGACCATCTGAACGACAGCCGGGGACCCGCTTTCTCTCATTTGAAGAGGACGGGGCAGGAAAGAGGACGGGGAAATGCCAAGAAGGGTCGCCCTGCCCGAGAGGGTTTCCTGCTATGGGTGACCCAGAAGAGCTGGGAAAAGCTTGAAGAGCAAGAGGACGAGCAAGAAGCCATTAAGTGGGGGAAAGGAACATGGATTCTTGCCGAGAACCTCAAGTTTTGCAAGTAAGTACACCTTCGGGACAAATGGGGGTGTGTGTGTGTTTTGAGGGGGTTAGTTAGAAAGAAAACAGGACTACAAAGACAATGCTTCTTTCTTTAGTTAGCTGGCCTTTGGGAGGAGCACAAGCAGTCCTCGACTTGCAGCGATTGAGGCCAAAAGCTCTGTTGCTAAGTGGGGACAGTTGTCAAGTTGAATTTGGTTCCATTTTCCTTGCCACAGTGGTTAAAGCCTGAGGTCTCCAAACTTGACAACTTTTAAGACTCCCAGGAGTTAAAGTCCACAAGTCTTAAAAGTTGCCAAGTTTGGGGACCCCCGGGGTTAAGCAAAACCGCTGCAATGGTTCAATTAGTAACACCGGTTGTTAAGTGACTCTGGCTTCCCCTTCCATCCAAAGGTTATAAAATCGTGCTACCACAGCTCTCAGAAACGTGAGCCAGTTGCCAGGCTCATGTAAATTTTAATCACGTCACTCTGGGGAGGCTGCATTGGTCGTAAGGGTGAAAACCGATTATAAGTCAACTTTTCCCACCAAATGCTGTTTTAATTATGAAGAGCCACTAAACCAAGGGTCATCCAACTTGGCAAGCTTTAAGACTTGTGGACTTCAACTCCCAGAATTCCTGAGCTTAATGTGACTGGAGGGCAGAAGGAATTCTGGGAGTTGAAGTCCAGAAGTCTTGAAGCTTGCCAAGTTTGAAGATCCCCTGCACTAAACAAACTGTTGTAAGTTGAGGTCTCCCTGTATAGGTGACAGGTATTTTTGTTGGTGTTGTTATCTACCTATCTACCTATGACCTGCTGTTTGTATGTTACACTGTGAGCTTCTGCCCTGAAGACAAACTCCTTGTGTGTCCAATCACACTTGGCCAATTAAGAATTCTATTCGCTGTATTCTCTTTGCAGAGTGGGCACCGAGAATTTCCTTTTTTTAATGTGTGCCAGTGAGTTCACAGAAATAAAAATGGCAATAAAGGTTATTTATTTATTTATTGAATTTATATTGCTGCCTATTTGCCCATGGTGTCTCGAGGCGGCTTACAGAATGTAAAACCATATTTAAAATATAAAAAAAACAATAAAAACTAATAAAAAGAATCAAATAAATTAATAAAGTACAATAGAACAAAATCTGGAAAAAATACAATAAAAAATCACCTGCAACTCTCACCACCCCCCCTCGCCCCGCTGACAGCAGATCCCATGAGCCATTTGAAGGGCTCCATCCCCCTCTGGGTTCCCCAGGCCTGCTGGCAGAACCAGGTCTTCAGCGCCTTCCAGAAGAGTATTAGAGAGGGGGCCATTCTAATCTCTGGGGGAATGATGTTTATCTTACCTTATATGCTATATTCCAAATGATGTTTATCTTATATGCTATATTTATCAATCATTCTCTCTCTCTCTCCCTCTCCCTATCCTCCTTCACCAGCCCCAACTTCTCCAGTTCCACAATGGTTTCTGGTAACTTGTCTGTTTGGGTGATTTTACTCGTACCTCTCGCCTTCTGGGCATCTGAGAGTCTTCGGATGGCATCCCCAGGCACTGCGGAGCCCACAAGCAAACGTATCCCAGAGCAGCTTCCCCTCCAAACCTTCCAAACTGTTCTGTTGAAACGGCTGGGCTTGCAAAGGCGCCCAGACCCCAAACCCAAATTGCTGGTCCCCCAGTACCTGCTGGATTTATACCGTTTTTCCTTGAGGCGGCTTCCAGCCTCTCCGAAGGACACCGAGCAACCCTTCCTGGAAGCTCGAGCGGCGACAGCCAACACCGTGCGCACCTTCCATCATGTTGGTGAGACCCTTGCTCAATTTCCCACCTTAACAGGGCTGAGGGAGGAGCGAGGGGAGGGAACTGAGGCACAAAGATTAAGGTGGTGGCAGGAATCGGCACGCATAAAACTCCCTTGAAAAAAGAGCCAAGGGGCAGAAAGCCACAAGCATCACAACTGCTTAGGTGGGACGGACCAAGCTCAATGGACAGAGCCCAAGTTGGCATGCTAAAGATCCCAGGAGCGAATCACCAGCTACTTCCAGGCCAAAAACTTTAGGTCGGAGACAGGGTGAAACCTCCTCTTCGCAACCAGTGCCAAGCTAGGCAGACCTTCAGCCTGACTTCTTTGAACTCTTTTAAATATTCCCTGGCAGACCCACCAAACGACATGATCCAAAATTAGAAAGATTGAATAGAATGAGCTAGAAGGGACCTTGGAGGTCTTCTAGTCCAGCCCCCTGCTCAAGCAGGAGAACCTATATCACCTCAGACAAGTGACTGTCCAGTCTCTTCTTAAAAACCTCCAGTGATGGAACGCCCACAACTTCTGGTGGCCAGCTGTTCCACTGGTTAATTGTCCTCACTGTTAGGAAGTTTCTCCTTAATTCCAGGTTGCTTCTTTTCTTGGTTAGTTTCCATCCGTTGTTTCTTGTCCTGCCCTCCAGCGCTTTTGAGAATAGCTTGACTCCTTCCTCTTAGTGGCAGTCTCAACTTTTTTTTTTTTTTTTTGGTAGTATGGTGACCAAAATTGGTTGCGGTATTCCAGGTGTGGTCTTACTAGTAAAGGTAGTAATACTCCGCGTGATATCAATCAGCCAAATGCCTAAAGGCTTCCCCAAGAGCAGAAACAAACCCCGTGGCCTTTTGCAAAAGGACCTTTGGGGCAACCAGGGCCTGGATGACTGAAAATCTTCACAGACATTTAGGTTCCCCAACTGTATCTATGGAAGTCACTGTATTTTGTTGTCGTTTATTCTTGAAAATGGGGGCCTTGTGCTTTCACTGCTGAGGTGAGAACTGGGCTAAAAGACGTTAATTTGGCTTCTGGTGCCCTCTATGGAGCAAGGAATGCAATGGTCTCCCCAAAGATTGGTTGACTGCCAATTTCAGCGGCTAAAATATTCTTCAGTTGAGAGAAAAGAGTGTGTGTTAAACTGGCGACTTCCTTGTGTGGTTGTTCTTTTACAACCGCAGAAGGAAGTTGCCGGTCTCGCCCGATAAGCCATAAAAGTAAATGATGTGTTCCGAGCTTGCTCCAAAACTTCCTTCTTTCTTCTTAAGGCAAAAGCACTGAGGCTTAAATGTAATTGGCTTTGGATCCCAATCTAGCTAGTCAATGTTCCTCTTCTGGCAGGGGAATGGTCCTTAACATGTGGGCCGTGAGGGGTTTGCAAACTGGGCTGTGGAAACAGATGGCGAGCGTGCTCACTTGCACAAGTAGCGGGTGAGCGCACATGCACTCCTTTTGCACGAGCGGCAGGTGTGCACGCACACCCCCAGTGCAAACAGAGCTGGGTGCATATTTGCCGGCCGCTTGTGTGAACCATTCCTCCCTCCCCCGCCACCCTGCAACTGGTCTGCAAAGCTGGAAAAGTTGGGGAACTCTGCCTTACGGGACCAAAGACTAAAACTTCTATTTTAAAGGCAATTCAGTAGTTCTCGACTTAACAACCATTTCTTTAGCGACTGTTCGAAGTTACAATCGCAGGGGGGGAAAAGTGACATGACCGGTTTTCACACTTATGCCTGTCGCAGCCTCCCAGTGGTGGTCACATGATCATAATTCAGGCACTTGGCAACTGGTTCAGATTTATGACGGTCGTTGCAGCGTCCTGGGGTCTCACGTGACCCCTGTTGTAACCTTCCCAGCCGGCTTCCGACAAGCCAAGTCACTGGGGGAGGGGAGCCCGAGTCACTTAACAGCCTCATGATTCACTTAACAACCATAGCGATTCACTTAACAATCAAAGCAATCTGCTTAACTGCGGCAAAAAGGTTGTAAAATGAGGCATGAGGCACAACCTACTTAACTGTCTTTGCTCAGCAGAGGAAACGTTGAGCTCCATTGTGGTCGTAAGGCAAGGACTACCTGCTGCAGGTGCTGTTTTCTAGATAGAAATGACAAGGAAGGGGATGCTGTTGTCTCCTGGCCACACTTGTGAGCTTCCCAGATGCAACTGGTTGACTGTAGAAGGACATAAGCAGCAGGGCAAAAGACTTCCTGCTAACTCCAGCAAAGCAGTTATTTGATTCGAATTGTCTGTCCCAATTTGTCCTTACTTTTGCTCATTTTTTTTCGCATTTAGAGGATTCGGCGCATGTCTCTGAAGGCTCAGGAAATTCGTTCTACTTCCTGTTCAACCTCACTGTGCTGCCTTCGGAGGAGGAGCTGACTGCCCTTGAGCTGCGCCTCTATCACTCCCCTAAGGAAAGTCAGGGCTTATATATCCACGTTTACCATGCTGTGGATCCCCCACCGGTGTCCCCAAACAAAAGCCAGCTCCTCACATGCAAATTTGTGACGCCCAGCCAGCCCAAATGGGTGAGTTTTGATGTGACGGCTGCTTTCCAGGAAGCAAGAGAACGGAAGCATAACCTGGGGCTTCTGGTCGAGGTGCAGCCTTCGAACCGCAGCCATGATCTTCCGCGCCAGCAGACTTCCCTCCGGGCAAGACGCTCTCCTGGCCAAGAGGAGGCTCAGTGGGCTCTTGAAAGACCTTTACTGGTCACCTACAGCCATGACCAAAGAGGGCAACCTCTGACCCACCGAAAAAGGCAAAGCAGAAGCCACCCCGTTACAGGCAGGGGAGCGACTAAAGTCCCGGCCTCCGCCAGGAAGCACAAGCGCCTGAGGCCGAAGATGAAAAACAGCACGGGGTGCAGAAGGCACCGCCTGTTTGTGGATTTCAAGGCGGTGGGGTGGAACGACTGGATCATCGCTCCCAGTGGCTACCATGCTTTCTACTGCGCGGGGGACTGTCGCTTCCCGCTGGCCGACCACATGAACTCTTCCAGCCACGCTGTGGTGCAGACCATCCTGAACTCGGTGAACGCCAAAGTGCCCAAGGCGTGCTGTGTCCCCACAGAGCTCAGCCCCATTGCTATGCTTTACCTAGACCAGAACGATATGGTCGTCCTCAAGACCTATCAAGACATGGTGGTGGAGGGATGCGGGTGCCGCTAGAAGCCAAAGTGCACAGGATGGTCTTTCCTCAGTCTCTCAGTAAAAGTGATGGACAATAAAGTTGGGCCTGTCAAAGGCATTTCATGTATTGTTGCAAAAGGTCAGTACAAGATCACCGCAGGCAAGGAGCTAAACAGGATCTTCCCCTGTGGAATTAATTTATTCCCAAAGATCAGCAATAGCTCAAGGCTTTTACAATGATATCTTCCCACAGGGGCCACATTCTGCAGGACCCTGTTGAAAACAGCACGGTTGTTGTGATTAATCTCATGGGTGAGCAATTAATCATTTTTGCCTGCCACCTTTTAATGCAATAATCGGTCAACAATCACTCTGAATATAATGTCACTTTCAGCTAGCAGGGACTATGGGAGCTGTAGCATAAAACAACTGGGATGCATGAAATTACCTGCCCCTTATTAACGAGTATCTAGATATTCTTACAGACATGACAGCCATCAGATGAACAATACATGAAATATTTATCAAGCCTATCACAATAAGAGCCCAGGCCAAAATTAAAACAAGACAGACATGCTGAAACTAAGAGCATAACTAAAACATAACTAAAGAGAAAGATATCCATGAAATGATCATTCGATAATACTTTGTTTTCTGTATTTACACCCATTTTGTAGCTTTGAGTAATTTCTCCACTCAGAATGTTGTTTTAATCAGAATTATGAAGGCAAATATTTGGCACATAAGTTTCTTAAGCGGTAGAACAATCCAGTCTTTCAACTGCATGCAGCTTTTTACCCGTCATTTTGGCTGCAATCCCATGGGGCCTTAGAAGGTGGCACAGAGTGATGGGTTTCCCCAGATCATTACTCTCTGGTCAGAAAGGGAATGGAATCTAACACGAAGAGTCTTCTTGAACCCATCCTAACATTATCATAACATCAGGGCCTCTGACTGTTGTAGGAAATTTGAGGAAACCCAAAATACTTGGGAAACTGTGTTACGAACTAGAGAGGTCCAACTGCCATAGTAGAACCTCTGTGGGTTCGTAACACGTTGCCCAGGAATGGTGAATTTCCTCAGATTTGATACTGAGGGAACATCAAAATTTGAACACACAACAATCTGGTATCTAACCTAGCGAATCAAAAGCACTCTGGGACATCCCATTAAACCAAACAGCCACATTCTAGTTCCTAACTGGTCATTACTGACCATTACCTAAGTGGGATGAACCCAGCCACATGTGTCTTATTCAATAATATACAATGCACATAATCCAGATGGAGGCTACATCTCACGTGGCAATAAACAAGCCTGGTTAACCATCATTTGTTTATATCAAGCCATCCATGTTAACAAAAAGTTAATAACCCATAAAAGCAATTCCTGGTTTGTTTGGGTTTGGGGGGATTTTTTTGTGCCTCTCCCCCCCCAGAGGTGGGGGAGGCACAAAACAAACCAAGATTCCAATTTCCTATCTACCCTGTTTCCACCGAAAATAAGACCCTGTCTTACCTTTTTTTGCCACCAAAAAAAAGGCACCAGGTCTTATTTTCGGGGGATGTTATTCACTGACTCACCTCACTTGCATGCGTTGCCCCTCCTTTTCGCTGTCAGAGGCCTTCGGGAACTTCTTCTTCTGTGGCCAGCAAGGCTTTCCTGAAGGCCTCTGCAGCCGATAACAGAGCTCTAGATCGATCCAGAGCTTTGTTATCAGCTACAGAGGCCTTCAGGAAAGCTTTGCAGAAGAAATGGGATGGCAAGGCAGGTGTGTGTGTGGGGGGGGAGCAAGCCCTGGCTACAACAGTCCACAGGTCAGTAGTAGGGCAGCTCCACCCCCTCCATCCCCAATTTTTACCAGTCCACTTTGCAGTGGGCGGGATCTTAATTAGGGCTTATTTTAGGGGGGGTAGGGCTTATATTGGGCTCATGTGTAAAAATCTCATGTGTAAAAATCAAGCTAGGACTAACTTTGGGCTCATGTGTAAAAATCAAGCTAGGACTAACTTTCAGGGTAGGTCATATTTTCAGGAAAACAGGGTACAATGTGCATAATCCAGATGGAGGCTACTTCTCACGTGGCAATAAAACAAGGCTTGTTAACCATGATTTGTTGAAGCCAAGCCTTCCATGTCAACGAAAAGTTAATAACCCATAAAAGCAATTCCTGGTTTGTTTGAGTTTTAAGTTTGTTTGAGTTTTGAGTTTTTTTGTGCCACCCTCCCCCCCACCACCAGAGGTGGGGAAGGTACAAAACAAACCAAGATTCTGATTTCCTATCTAAGAAATCCTGGTTTTTTTTTTAAAAAAAAGAGTTTTCTGGGCTAACAAAGGTTTTTTTTTTTAAATCCTGGCTTGGTTTGTTTCTTACGGGTTATAGCACACTTTGAGCCGAAAATCAACCACGGGGATCAAGAGATGGACGGGATTAAAGGCCCAGCAGGGTAAGGAAGCCTAATAATTATGGCGCCTGGTTGGGATACCCTAACGACCTCCCCTTGGCCCGGAAAAGTAACATTCCCGTAAAAACTCTATAATTCACGTGAACTAACTTGCACGCGCCTGGCTGGAATTAGCTCCTCAACGAGAGCCTCAAATTCGCTCCTCCTGAGGCGACGAGAAACCGAGGAGATAACGGTGAAGAGAAAAGCGACGTGACCTCTTTGCCCGGAAACACTTTAAGCTCTTCCTTAAGCCAATCCCTTAAACGATTAGGTCCTCTCTGGCCAGAGGAGGACTGCCAAATCTATGACCTTAGTCTAATGAGCCGGGAGACCAGCGAGGCGCATGCGCCGGTTAGTCAGTCATTCTTTTTTTTCCCCCTTGTTCCCACCCTCCCCTTACGAAGCCTTGGGAAAGTGAGCTGAGAAAGCGTGAGCTTCTCGTCAGAGTCAGGCGGGTTGTGTGGTTGTTTTTTTTTTTTGGCTCAGTCCGCTTCCCTTATCGGCATATTCGAGATCCTCTTTCGGTCTCGCCCGCGGGCTTTCTTTTTGAATTTTGCGTTTTTAAAATCCGGTTTCACTCTCCGCTCTGAAACCACCCGGGGTGAGATTTTTTTTACAGGGTTTCCCTTTCCTCGAGGCGCCGTGTGAAGAAAACAAACCAAAAACAAAACCGAAAGTGCGGAACGGAAACCCAAACCAGGCGCTTTCACTCCCTGGAGTCGGGGAGGGGAGGGGGCGAGCGGGGAGGGAGGCCAGCCAGGAGGAGCGGGTGGGAGGGGGGGAGAGAAAGAGGAGGAGGAGGGGCCGCTTCCCTCCGCGCGCTGGCTCACAAAACCCGCTCGCCGATTCGCCAAACTCCCACCGGCCGGGTTTAAAAAAAAACAAAAAACAACGCGGGACCCTCCTTAGGGAAAGCCGGGTGTGGGAATCCGAGTACCGCATCTGGATGAGGAGAAAAGAGCGGGAAGGAAAGCCGAGCCGCCCGGGCAGCGCTTTATCGAAAGTGCGTCGGCTGATGCGGAGGCCGCAAGCGCACTTAGTCCTGGCGGCGGCGAAGGGGAGAGAGAGAGAGAGAGGCGTCTTCTTTTGCGTCCGCACCTGGCTGAGGCGACGGCGGGCCTTAGTCGCCGCTTGCGCCGGCTGCTCCTCCTGCGCCGTTCCCTGCTTCGCGAGCGGCTTTGGGCCTCCCTCCCGTCCTCCTCTCCACCCCCCGAGTCCCGGCTCTCCTCCGCTCCCCCGGGTGCGTATATTCCTCCCGGGCGGCCTCTCTCCTGCCGCCGCCCCCCCCCTCCCCGCGAAGTAAGTGGGGGAAGGGGGTCTCCAGGCCCCGTTTGTCTGGGCGGGATCCTCTCTCTCTTTCTCCTTCGCCTGCTTGCCTGCTTGCTTGTTTTTCTTTTTATCTGGAGAGGTTCCTTCTCTGCATCCCCGGCTTGCCTCCTCTCCAGAGACGCCCCGTTCCTGCACCCCCCCATTGGACGGTGACTTCCCCCTTTTTAAAAATATATATATTTCTATCCTCCTCCCCGCCCCCAAGATTGGACGGAGGGGATAATTCCCCCAACTTTTCCTTGCACGTGCATGCTTCTGCAAAGAGCAACAACACCCCCTCATTTATTGTTATTATTATTTTTAATTCTTTTCTGCACCAGAGTCGATTCTCCCCCCCTTTTTTTTTTTACCTGGTGCTTTTTGGTTTGACTTCTGACAGCTGCGCCTTATTTATTTTGTGGGCCTCGAGGGTTTCATGCTTGTGTAAACTTTTCCTTCCCTCTCTTCCCTCTTTGCTGGGGTGGGAGAAGAAGCTGCTGCCAAGACGGATTTAGGTTTATTGAAGCTCCGATGCATTTCCGGCTTAGGCATACCTTGCCTGATCCTTTTTTACTGGGAAGGATAATGAAACCGAACCGTTTTCTCTGTTTTGCAGGCTAAGGAAGGGATTGCTGGGACCCATCCTCCGCTCCCCTCATAAATTCATGCCTCTCCCCAATCCGGGCTGTTCCCTTCATGCTGCGTGTCTCTTCTAGCAGTCGCTTTCTTCTAATATCAAACAAGGGTTTTTACATAGAGAAAAAGAGAGGGCCTTGCGTTTTGTCTCTCCTCCTCCTCCTCCTCCTCCCCTGCCCCCAGTTTCTTTTAATCTTCACTCATGCTTCATGTAGCAGCTTCCTTTGGTCCAACAAGAGCTGGGTCTCTTTACCCCACTGCTTATAGGGAGGAGGCCTGGAAAACGTGAGAGCTTTCCCTCCCCCCCCTTTTTTTCCTGAAGGAGTGGGCAGCAAAAGATAGGAAGGGAAAAGGTGAGTTCTGTTCCATCAGTAATGACTCCAAAGGACTCATGAGAAGGGAAGAAGGAGCTCCCCCTTTGACAGACCCCCATCTCACCTGCCTGGCTATGGAGTGTGTGCAGGTTTCACCTGTGCAGCAACAAAGCAAAGCTGCTGAGGGGGACCGTGTGCTGCTGCTGCTGCCGCCTGCCCCTGCTGTGCGCAAGGAAGAGGAGATCCTTTTGGGGGGCTCTGCCCCCTGGCCTGCTTCCCAACAAGATGGTATGAAGACGTTTCAAGACACTAAGGAGTTTTGTTCCAAAAGTACAGAGACCCTTCCCTCCCTGCAGGACCACCCTTATGTCCAAGATACTGTAGAGCGTTGTGCCTCATGTTCTTTAAAGGAGGACCCGAAAGAGACGGAGGGTTGCGATGGGACAGAGGAGGACTCGAACCATCTGCAGGAGGCTTTGAACCATCTGCAGGAACGGTCGCCGGACAACGAAGCGGCTGGCGGCAACTCTTTGGTCGCAGAACCTCTTGGGACGATCGCTCAAGAATGCCTTAGGGACAAGGAACGGTCTGCCGCCGAGCAAAATAACCATTTGCACGACAAGGCTGAGTTCTCTTCTCAGAGCTGCTGTTTAAGCTTGGAAGCAGCAAGTGGGGACACACCAGCAGGTGACTTGTTAAGTCAAGGTTCTCCATCTATGGATGAGGGGAAGCTTAAGCTCAGAGCAAAGCACGTGACTTTCCCTTCCGATGAAGACATCGTGTCTGGTGCTGTGGAGCCTAAGGACCCTTGGCGGCATGGTAAGCAAAAGACCCCCCCCCAATACTCTCTTTTTGGGGTTTGAAACTCATCGTGATGACGATGATACGATCTGTTCAGTCAAGTCTTGGTGGTTCTAAGGGCCAGGGCTCTCCACCTCTTCTGATCATGCACGACTTCTTTGAGTCGTTCTATGCTCTCTGGCTGGTGTCAGCGTTGATGGTGTGCAGCCACTGTGCTCTCTTCCTTTTCCAAGCATAATTGCTTTCTCCAGTGAATTTCCCCACATGATATGGCCAAAGTAAGCGAGACTGCAGTTTTGTGATTTTCTTTTTTTTTTCTCCTTCCGGTGCAGTGCTTGTTAGTTACCTTTGCTGTCCAAGCAAGAGCCTTCTCTAGCACCACAGCTCAAAGGAGTTCAAATCTAAGACAGTTCTGTTAAATTTGAGGGAGAGAGAGAGAGAGGTTAATTAAAAAAACAGCCAATTGCTAGCAAGGGAAAGCTCTTGAAAACAGACTTTAATTGAGTAAATCATAAAAGGAGGCAAATTGGCACATCTCCATACACTAAAAATTGTAGTTGCTATAGTGACGGTATCATGAGTTTCCCAAAAAGTGCCAGTTCAGGATTGTTCAGGTTTTCAGAGATGTAATAAGGTTGCTGACATTTGTTTTTAGCACATTTACCTTACCTGAATCAGGCCACAGTTAAAAGTGGGCATAGTTTTGTTTAAATTAAAAACGCCAAATGTTGGTAATCTTAATTTTAACTAATGAGAGTGAAATTTAATTACTTCACAGCCAATAAATGCTTACGTTGTTTCATGTACATCCGTGACAAGGAAAAATAAAACCTCACAGGCACCAAATGAACAAAAACCAATTTTGTTTTTAAATATCCTAATTATCCGGTTTTCTAAAATATCAATAAATGCCACATTTTAACCATGAAATTATTCTTTTTGAGAAAGGCTTGCCGACAAAAGGGCTGAGGAAGGTTGGTTTTCTCTTCCAGACTTTGGACACTGCGTTCCCTTTGTGTAAATAACAACCCTGAATTTGTGGGTGTATCTTAAAAATCTATAACATGAATGGTTAAGTCAAATTTAATCACAGAATGTCTTGTTTGTCATGAACTCCGATTTTTGAGACTGTAATCATAAAAATAGTGCTGCATTAATGTTTTAATAAGACCCGGTTTGGTCTCTCTGTGTGTATAATGTTTCAATAACTTTGTCTATGGCTACTAATGTCCCTATTTAGCAAAGGAATTGCCTATGAATGATTTCTCTTAAGAGTGGGAACAGTGAAATCCATGGCTCGGGGAAATATGGTGCGGTTGGACAATATAGTCACATGGTCTTGTGTGGTTTCAGTCACCATTATTCTTCCTGCCTATCTTTTTTATAATTTCTATATACATATATAGATTATACAGGTAGTTCTTGACTTAGCAACAGCTCATTTAGTGACTGAAGTTACAAAGGCACTGAGAAAAAGTGACTTACCATTTTTTATACTTATGACTACTGCAACATCCCCTTGGTCATGTGATCAAAATTAAGACGTTTGGCAACTGACTCATATTTATGACGGTTGCGGTGTCATAGGGTCACGTGATCCAGAGGTGGGATTCAGCAGGTTCTGACCAGTTCTGGAGAACCGGTAGTGGAAATTTTGAGTAGTTCAGAGAACCAGCAAATATCACCTCTGACTGGCCCTGCCCCCATCTATTCTCTGCCTCCTGAATCCCAGCTGATCGGCTGGGTCTCCTTTGGTTGCCCTGCACAGGAGAACAGAGCTGGAAAGCAGGTTAGTGGGGTGGGGAGGGAATGGGGATTTTGCAGTATTCTTCCCCTGCCACGCCCACCAAGCCACTCTCGCAGAACCGGTAGTAAAAAAAATTGAATCCCACCACTGATGCGATCCCCTTTTGCGACCTTCTGACAAGCGGAGTCAATGGGGAAGCCAGATTCACTTAACAACCACATTGCTAGCCTAACAACTGCACTGATTCATTTAACAACTCTGGCAAGAAAGGTAGTTAAAACAGGGCAAAACTCAACTATCTCGCTCAGCAACAGAAATGTTGGGCTCACTTGTGGTTGTAACTATAGAAAGCTCCATTAAACAGTGTATGATGTTTTTATTGAGATAATTGCAATACGTATATATCTTTTCTTAAAAGGAAGAACATCCTTTGAGATCTGCTTAATTCTTGGTAACCTCTTGGATTTATCCATATAGTTTTTCTAGAAACCGTACACAAGCAGTTTGATGTTGCTGTCTGGAATTATTATTTTTTTGCCTAAAATGTCCCAGGAGTGAACCCTGTTCTCACCAGTATAGTGAATAGAAGTGGAAAAGCTGTGGAGTTCTGGGTTGATACAAATGTCCCGGTGGTTAAAAAAAATATGTTCCAGTCCTAATGGTGATGCATACTCTTATTAGAATTAGTAATAATTTCTATTTCTCCCATTTTCATTGGGTTGTCAACTGATGCGCAAATAGCTGAGATGGTGCATGATTAACTATTTCGGAAGTGTAATGTTGCAAAACAAGATTTATTTCAGAGAGTCAGGCTGTCTAAATGACTTTTATAAAAAGATCGCATGTTGTTGTTTTGGCCCAGGTCCTTGAATGCATATTTTACAGAACTTTCTGAAGGGTGTGTGTGTATGTGTAATAGTAATGTACTTTCCCTTTGCATTAGAAGCACATGATCTCTGTCAAAAATCACAAGATGTTTTTCTCTTTCAGAAACTTCGAAAGTTCTTTTAGCTCTAGCGTTATGTGTGTGTGTGTGTGTGTGTAAGGGTAATGTTGACTTTTCTGTATTTGTGATATTGTGAGGATTTTCTGTGCTGGTTGGTGGTTAGGCTCATTCTTTAGTTGCACTATTAGCATGTCCTGAGGCAATTTGGAGTAGAGCGTGGAAATATTTTTGATCAGGTTCACTGAATTCTTTGTCTTGAGATATAAATGAACACGTAGAAATGGAATGCACTGACGTTTGTCAGCACCAGGAATGCACCTACATTATAGATTTTAGAAAATGCAGATTTCCCCCCTCCTCCATCAGCTGACTACGGTAATAATCCTATAAGCACCTTAGTGTTGCCTTCTTTAACCTATAGATGTCTAGGACCTAGGAGAGTTGGATTGGGGAAGTAGGTTCAGAATATTCTCCTCCTCCTTCTTCTCCAGTCTTTTCCTTTTTCAGCCAGATTTCATCCCTAAGGTGGGACTAGAACTCAGTGTCTCCTGGTGATTGGCCCAAAGACATCCAGCCAGCTTTCATGCCTAAGGTGGGACTAGAACTCCCAGTCCCCTGGTGATTGGCCCAAAGACATCCAGCCAACTTTCATGCCTAAGGTGGGACTAGAACTCAGTGTCTCCTGGTGATTGGCCCAAAGACATCCAGCCAGCTTTCATGCCTAAGGTGGGACTAGGACTCAGTGTCTCCTGATGATTGGCCCAAAGTCACCCAGGCGGCTTTCACGCCTAAGGTGGGACTAGAACTCTCAGTCCCCTAGCTTTCTAGGCTGATTTCTTTACCACTAGACCAAACTGGCTCTAACCAAATTTAAAGCCAATTGTAAACCAAATGAACTGAGCTCTTGAGTTCTCTCCATTTAGGACAACCTGCCTTCCAATATTCCATATTTGAGAAACGGCTGATGGGCAAATAATAACAATAATGAACGCCTGTGTTTTGGAAAAACAAAAACCCAGATCCCACAAAACAGGCAAACCTCCTCCGTGAAATGAATTACATAACGAATCAACAACACTCCCCGAAAAATGGAAGCAGGGACAAAGCACTGTCTACCTTCCTATTTATAGAAGGTTATCTGTTCTCCCCCAAAGGGATTCTTATTTAACACAGGAGACCAGCTCCAGGGCTGTTGATAAGCCTAAAATAACCAAGTAAGGAACATGTTGAAACCGCCTTCTCTCCTGGAGGCGGAAGATAACACTGGGATTCTCTGGCCATGACTGTTTTAAAAAGTTTAGCGTTAACCTGCCGTGGAAGACAATTGGTTTGGTGCCCAGATGGTAATAAGGAGAGCCAGACTTTAAAAAGGAACTGGAAGAGGTTTGAGACATATTCGAAGAATAATCCCAGAGTGGGACCCTTTGAGGATGAATGGGTGGGTGGGGGGGGGGAATCCCAAATTTCCTTAGCTCTGGTACTGCTTGTCAGGTTTTTTTTCCTTTTTGTCTTTACCAAAGACAGGCTTTAAGCCAGTGGTCACCAACCAGTAGGCCAGGGACCACTGGTGGTCCATGAGAAAATGGTGGTCCACAGAGAAATGTCACTCCCAAAACACCCCCCAAAGCAATTAATCCAGGCTGTCCCGGAACACAAGGTTTGCGTCACTTGCATTGCGAGAACAACACATAGTGCGGGGAGGAGGGAAAGCGCAGAGGGGGGGAACTTGCCCCACACACCTCACCTGGCCACCGGGCTGCTTTCTGCTTCTTTCCGCTTCTACTTTCTACGCTGCACACAAGGAAAGCAGCAACACTCTTTCTTTCTCTCCCCCAAACTCCGCCAGAAATGAGTCTTTGGGACCCTGCAAGGCATCCTTGCTTCAAAAGGCTGTGCCAGTAAGTCTCACAAAGACTCCTTTCTGGAGGAGTTTGGGGGAGAGAAAGAAAGACTTCTGCTGCTTCTGCTGCTTTCCTTGCATGAAGCCAAAAGTCTCTCTCTCCCCTCCCCAGAGAACAGAGCTGGAGATGGTATCCTGCAATCCCAAATAAAGAATGATCGATTGGTAGGAAAACAGGGTAGGAATTTTCCTGCAGACTTTTTTGGGGTTTTTCCCCAGGGCTTCTGGTCTGAGTTTTGGTGGTCCCTCAGGTCCAAAGGGTTGGTGACCCCTGCTTTAAGCCATCTGGGTAAGTTGTGAAAGTACATCTGCCTGGTTGCGATTCCTTTTGCAAGTGGGTTCTTCCCATTTACAGCCTCAGCCTAGCAATCAAGCTGCATTGCTCCGAAAATGCACACTGTGCGGTGGGTGCCACAGATTCACAACAAGCCTCCTTGAGCTTCTTCACCTAGAATAGGATAACGGGATTGCCCTGGCATGCTTTGAACATCAGTGCTTCTCGGCTTTGACCACTTGAAAAGAGGTGTTTGACTTCCAGCTCTCAGCATTTCCCCAGCCAGCCGTAAAGGCTGGGGAATTCTGGGAGTTGAAGTCCACAGCTCCTTAAAAGTGGCAATCCAATTGGGGGAACCCCACGTTCACCCCGGGTTACATTCCACGAAAGCTGTAAGCACTGAGAACGATTTATACACCGGTGTTTCTCAACCGCGGCGACTTTAAGACAGGTGGACTTCAACTCCCAGAATTCCGCAGCCAGGAATTCTGGGAGTTGAAGTCCACCCCCTTAAAGTCGCCAAAGTTGAGAAAAATTCTGCTTTGTATACGTTATACAGGGAACAGCAGCTTTATCTTCACAACATTATTGTGATCTTGGGGGGGGGGGGAATAGCAGGATCTCTGATCCTGCCTCTCTTTCCCGTGAGGAATTATGAAAGAAAGGAGCAGATAGATGCCAGGTGGAAAGCTGGACCCAGAGGCTGGGGTTGTTGTTTTTTTAATATGGGTGTGTGTGTGTGTGTTTTGAAAACCACCTTGCTGAAGTAGAGCTGCCACCATTTTGCAAAGTAGCCTGGGAATGAAACGAAATTGCTTTTGCTGCCTGCGATAAGGGGAGAGGGAGAAAAAAAAAATCCCGCTCTCCCTGCCACACCCTTTGTTGTTTCAGTGTGGAGGGAGGGGTTGAATGCTGAATGTTCCTGGCACACCATGCAAATGGTGGATGACAAGAGGAATCAAAATGTTTTCCTTCTTCGGTCTTTTGCTGGCCTGTCCAAGAAACTCATGAGTCAGAGGCATCCACTCTGCTGCCAGGCAGCCTGGGCCCTGGGCTGGCTGCAGGGGCAACAGGCAGACACACGGCACAGGGTTTCTCTCCCAGTATGCTTCGGTTACGTGTGTGTGTGTGTGTGTGTGCGCGTGTGTGCGATGGCTCAGGGGTTAAAAACATGGCGCGTTGTCAGCTTTCCAGGGTTCAAGACCCGAGCGCTTGTGCGACAGGGTGAGCTCCCGTTATAGGTGGACCTCAACTTATGACCCCAGAAGAGCCCCGCATTTCTATTGCTAAGTGGAGACGTTGGTTACATGACTTTTGCTCCATTTTACGGCCTTCCCCTGCTGCGTCCAGTGAATCCCTGCAGTTCTTACATTTGTGGCGCTGTTGAATCTGGCTTCCCCGTTGACTTTTGCTAGTCAGAAGGGTCCCAAAAGGGGATATCGCATCACCCCAGGGCATTGCAAAATGTGAGTCAGTTGTTAAAACATCCCCAGTATAAACCATCTGACTGTAACTCATGCTGGCAGCGGTCCTAAGGATGGGGGAAAAAACCAGTCCTAAGTCCCTTTTTTTCAGTGCCGTTGTAACTTTGGTCACTAAATAAACTGTTTTTAAGTAGAGGATTATAATGTTTGGGTGCCTCTTTTTCTCCACGGCTGTCAAGAGCTGCTCTCAAAAACAATTTCCCCTCCTGAAGGTTCAGCTCCTGTATCAGTGTTGTGGTTTTTTTTTTTTCTGCCACGTTTGACTAAATTGATATTGGGCGTACCCGCGACTATCATATGTCGTCTGCTGTATTAAATCTGGACTTAGCTACTGCGGCTGCAAAGCATAAGCAGCGCCCATGCTCTGCTCCTCCGCCTAATGTTAGCCGTTCTAACAAAGCAGCCTTCGGCTTTTAAACCACTGGTTCAACAGCAGCAACTTAAATGGATTTGGGGCTTTCTGGTTATTGACTTTGCAGTCCGAAGGGAAAAGTCAGTGGCCAGGTTTACGCAACACATTAATTGATTGAATTGAATTCTTTATTGTCAATGTACGTATATTCACAGTATACATACAACGAAATTCACATAATTAAGTGTTGTACCTTATGATTCTTGACTCTTGATGATGAATGTATCTTTTCTTTTATGTATACAGAGAGCATTTGCAGTAAGACAAATTCCTTGTGTGTCCAATCACACTTGGCCAATAAAAGAATTCTATTCTATTCTATTCTATTCTATTCTATTCTATTCCTATTCTATTCCTATCCATTCCATTCCATTCCATTCCTATTCCTATTCCTATTCCTATCCTATCTTATCCTATCTCTATCCTATCCTATCCTATTCTGTTAACACCCAGAGACCAGACTCAACATGCACACACACATGACAATCCCCAAACACCTCCCCACCCGTCAAAATTCCCTGCCTCCTAAAACACACAAGCATCCACACAACAGACCAAGCAATCCTGTCCAACAGCTCACTGATGGTGGTCCTTAAGTTCATTGTTAAGTGCAATTATAGCTCTGGGATAAAAACTGTTCAGAAAACTCGTGTGGTCCGAGTTTTCATTGTTCTGTATCTTCTGCCAGTTCACAAAGATTGTAAGCAGAATGGGAAGAGTTTCTGAGAATGTTGTGCAAATTGCGTTTCTTTGAAATCAGGTATACAGGATTATTGCGACTTGCAAACGGTAGTGTATGGTTTAGCACAATGTGCGAAGTTAACTCCAATAGGTGAAGCTGGGTGGCTCATTTGACAACAATGGTTAGGCACAGAGGACGGGCTATGATGTTCCAGGCCAGATCTGGTCCCCCCCATGGCTACGATAATCTGTTTTTCCCCAGCACGCAGGTTCAGTGCCAAGGAATTGATTTAATAAAAATGGCTCTGCTGGGAGGTCCATCATTTGAGAACAGCCGTGAAATTGGATTTTTGTGTAGAGCTACAAAGAGCATTTTATGGGCTCTGAAGGTGGAAGCCACTTTTGACTGATAATAAGTGTCTAATCAGGTGTTGTCGGCAAAAGGGGCTTTTTTCTTTTTTAATTATTTCCTGTTTAGGAGTGTAATACGGTTGAGAGAGAGTGAGAGAGAAGGAAAAAAAGAAAAAGAAAGAAAAAGAAAGAAGGGACAGAAAAGAAAGAAGGAAGGAAGCAAGGAAGGAAAGGGAGAGAAAGAAAGAAAAAGAAAGAAAAGAAAAAAAGGAAATAAAGATTTAGCCCACCTTCAACCAGATCACAGTAGATCAGAGTTTCTCAACCTTGCGGCTTTAAGACTTGCGGGCATCATCTCCCAGAATTCCTCAGCCAGCTAGGAATGCGGGCTAGGGAATTCTGGGAGTTGCAATCCACAGGTCTTAAAGTTGCTAAGGTTGAGAAGCACTACTGTAGGCTCTGAGCTGGGGTAGGTGACTGTTATCATCCCAGAAGAGAAGTGGAACATTTTTAGCAGAATCCTAGAAGCCGCCTCCTCTCTCTTGGAGCAAGGCAGAGTCTGGGAGAGTTGGCCGAGTGGACAGAAGCTCAGCCCCTGCAGCTCTTCTCACCTGCAGAGTCCAGCCAAGTGTGGTCAGGGCCTGTTGTTCATATGCGGATTCTCCTGGTCTTTGTCCTTCTTCCCGGCAATATTGGCTCACATCCCCAGGAACTGGAGGCTGCAGCAGGTGTCACAAAGCAGGCAAGCAGGAATTCGCCCCTTTACTTTGGGAATCCAAAGTTGGGTACAAACTCCCCCCGCCGTTCTGTTGCCAACCAGTTAGCATTTCTGGAGAAGAAAGAGCCGGGGTTATTTTCAAAGCCACAGCGTTGCTCTTTCACGCTCCGTTATTATCTCAAGGCTGCTTCGCCGAGTAATTGTGCACCGTCTGCGTATAATGTTGTGGCTTGCTTCACTCTTGGCTGGGGCTGAAGGGTTGCTTTTTCTTTTTCCAGTGGGGCCTTTACAAAAAAAAAGCAAAAACCCAGCAGCTGAGTCATGTCTGCTCATGTTTTCCCTGGGAAGCCTTATGTAAGCAGCAGTTCCCAACTTGTTCAACTCAAGAGAACCCGTGGAGCCTGTGGGCTTGGCCGAGCAACACTTTTTGAGGTTTTCAGCAGGTGTCTAACTTTGCATGCCTGCTGTTGTGGCCCGCCAGTGGCCAACAGAGCTGGCTGCAGACTCAGACAGTGAGGAGGTTGGGGAGGAGCCTGGGCCAGTCCTGGAGTCTGGGGAAGGCTCTGACGAGGGCTCTGCGTCGGAGGCAGAGAGGGGGCCAGGACCGTCTGACAGTTATCAGCTGCCTTCGGAGTGGGAGATCAGTGAGGAAGAAGAACAGCTGGAGCCTGTTCCCTGTGTGCGCATGCACACAGCTAAGGAACAAGGGTTGACTCGGGAGTAAAGGCACAGGTGGACAGTGAATGGCCCCTCCCATAGGGAATAAAGGGGAGCAAAAGGGGAGTGGGGTTTGCAGGAGGCAATTAGTTTGTTTAATTAGTCTGAAGATTTGTCCCTGACTTCTTGCCAAGTAATTGCTGCTACAGGGTGGCGTTTGGAAGCTATCAGCCTGGCAACTCTCCAAGCCTGATAAAGATCTGTAGTTGTGAAATCTCATGAAAGTCTGTTGGCCGGGACTTTGCTGGAGAGGAGTTCCCTTTAACCTAAATAAAAGCGGTTTTAGCAGGACGAGGAGTCGGCTTCATGATCTTGGGAAGCCTAGGTCAGAACACCTGCTTAGAACATTTGTTAAGTGAATTTAAGACCTAATGGGAGCATTTTTCTCGTAGCCGTTTGAGACCAATGGTACAGGTAGTCCTCGTCCTACAACACTTCGTTTAGCGACCATTCAAAAGTTAGCGACACTGGAGAAAAGTGACTTACTACTGTTTTTCACGCTTACGACCATTACGGCATCCCCATGGTTATGTGATCAAAATTCGAAGTATGCTCGTTCATACTTACGACGGTTGCAGCATCCGGGGGGGTCATGTGATCCCCTTTTGCGACCTTCTGACAAGCCAATTCAATGGGGCAGCTCGATTCACTTAACAGCCGAGTTATGAACTAAACCGCAGTGATTCATTTAACAACAGTGGCAAGGAAGGTCCTAAAGTGGGGCAAAATTCACTTAACGAATGTCTCTCTTAACAACATAAATTCTGGGCTCAATTGTCATAAGTCGAGGACCTCCTGCATATTGAAATTGGATTTTTGTAGTTTTTTTTTTTCTTTTCCACGTTCTCTTTTTAACCAGGAAGCCTCCAAGGCAGCTTTTCTTGGTCTTGGTTTTGTTTATTTTCCCCCAAGACACGACACACCTTTTCGCCTTGTCTGGCACCCTCCCATACATAATAAACTTTATCGATTTAACCTCAGACACACACACACACACACCTGTCCCATTTTATTATTCTCCTCCTCTGCATCCCTTCTTCCCAAGGCCCCACAGCCTTTTCCTGGGAAGCCTTGCGCATTCGTTACCTTCGGACGTTAAAAAAAAAAGAAGGAAATACGGCAAGGTTTGAAGTCCTCAGGCGTGTGGGAGGAGGAAAAAGAGCTGCATCCTGTTTTTTTTGTACACCTGAACCTGACCGACTACAGGCTTTTTGTGGCTAACCTGATCTGGGCTGCGTGCCAGGCAGAAGTAGCTGACACGAAAGGA
This sequence comes from Notechis scutatus, assembly GCF_049901735.1. Lineage (NCBI taxonomy): Eukaryota > Metazoa > Chordata > Lepidosauria > Squamata > Elapidae > Notechis > Notechis scutatus. The sequence continues at coordinate 23,735,802 of NC_142016.1, read as the reverse complement.
ACCTGCCTTTTTGGGGCCCTGCCCAGCTCCTCATCCGCGACTGGAACAACAGGGAGTAAGAATTAAGACCCATCAAGTATATGGTACCTTTTCCCAGTGAATAAACACAATTACGAAGCTTTCCCCGGGCTGAAAAGATTTTCGAAACGGTTCAGTGCTGCAAAGGTACATTGGAAATAAAAATAAAGTAACCTGATATATAAAAATAACCTGATATATACACGAATACACACACACACACACACACACACACACACACATACACATACACAGACTTATGGCCAACATTTCTCTTGCTAGCCGAGGCAATTTGCTACGTGAATGTTTGTCCCTTTTTGCGACCTTTCTTGCCGCAGTTGTTAAGTGAATCCCTCGCAGTTGCTAAAGTTAGCAGCCCGGTGATGAAGTGAGCCCGTCTTGCCCTTTGACTTGCTTGTCAGGAGGTCCCAAAAGGGGATCATGTGCCACACACACACACACCCGGGGACACTGCGACCATCATAAATGTGAATCAGTTGCCAAGCGGTCAAATTTTGATCACGTGACCACAGGGATGCTGCAGTGGCCGTAAGTGTGGAAAATGATGATAAGTCCACTTTTTTTTAACTGCCTTTGTGATTTTGAACGGTTACTAAATGAGCTGCTGTAACTTGAGGACTGCCTATATATATATATATTATAGTAATTATTGTCTGGTTTGCTGGACCCATATCATAATCCCGTTGTCATGCCCCTGGTGGAGACTGACTCTGGGAGAGGAGGAACAGCCGACAGGGAGTGAAAGTGTGGCTCCGGAGGTTGTAGAGGAGGCCGGGGAAGGGCAGAGGCGGGCTGGGCAGTCAGAGGAGGACCCAGGCCCATCCCCTCTCCATCCTAGGGCACGCAGGGAGGAGAGGATAAGGAAGAGACGTGGTCTATTCAGGAGGAGAGGGCCTTGATCCTCTTCATGGGCTGCAGCTGTGACAACTGGATAAGAAGACAGACATGCGTACGGGCAAGTGCTGGAAACAAAGCATGGAAATACCTCTAGTTTGTTGTTCCTTTCTGAGTTTGGCGTCCTTCCCAGTGTGTATTATCTGTGGACGTCCTCCAGCCCTTATCTTTCCTGGTTTGTGTTGTTTTTTACTCTTTATAATTTAAACGGCATCTTCTCCTTCTTATAACTGCTTGTGTGGGAGTTTTTTTTGACTCTGGTCAAGGATACTTGGAGCTTGGAAGCAAAGTGAAGGAATAAAAGGGGCTTCACCTGTTTTTTATGACTGTGTTAATTTTGTATCCCACTCTGGGTCAGCACACCGTGATGGCACGCATGGCAGAAGTGGTACGCAGAGCCATTTCTGCCGTCACCCAGAACTGATCCAATGCACATGCGTGCGCAGCCCCTGCCAGCCAGCTGATTGTTGAGTATCTGCTACGCATGCGCGGGGGGGAGACACACATAGGGCGGTGCACACATGCGCAGGGGGGGTGGGAGGTCACGCGCATTGCCTTATGGGTGTAGGCATGTGTGCACACGCATGCGTGTGCGCGCGCCTGCATTTTCGGCATGTGACAACCATATGCTAAGAATTGCAGTGGGAAGGATACAGACCATCATCTGTTCTTCAGCCATTGGGGACCCTGCAGAATATCCTGCTGTTTAAAATGTTGGCCTTGTTTTCATTTTGCAGGGTTATTCTGGCCACTCGAAGCGTCAATATAAGTGCTTGGGGGTCTTCCAAAGGCTCCCCAAATTATCCTTGGTCCCATCACTTCTACAGACCATCCTTTATGTGCCCCGCAAAACCAGGCGTGTCATCCAGAATGACCGCTTTTGTCTACTTTTGTAAGAAACCATGATTTACAAATCATTTTGGCTTGTTTGAAGCAAGGCACGATCATAAGCCACGATTTACCCAACTACTGTGTCTGGATTCCCACAGCTGGGGTTGGAACAGGTGGTTTTGCATGGACTTCAATGACAACCATGTACACACACACACCCCTCTCTCTTTCTCTCTCTCTCTCTCTGTCCAGGAGAAAGGTTAGATTATACTATGTAAATCCAAGTACATAACTATAATAAAGAAAAACACTTCCTGGTACATTGAAAGGGAATTCCTTGGGCAAAGTTGGTATGCGTAAACAGGAGAAATTTTTTTCCGCCAAGAAAGTTTTAGACAAATGAACATCTGTGCATTATTATTACTATTTGCATAACTTTAAGCTACTGGTTTTTAAAAGTATGCTGTGTTCTTTGTTTAATTGTAGGTGCGTTTCTGGTCAGTAAAGTTGTAAGAAAGATATGTTTAAAGATTGCAGTATTTTCAGAACTTTAGTGAGGGTTGATTAAAACCTTGTTTTAGTGTGTAACTCTCAGGAACCTAAAAATACTGAGCCACAGGGAGAGCCGAAAGACTGGTAAGTCCTCAGTTTACGACAATAGAGATCCGTTGCTAACCAAGATGGTGGTTAAGTGAGGCGTGCCCGATTTTGCAACCTTTTTTTTTTTTTTTTGGCCACGGTCGTTAAGGAAATCACTGCAGTTAAATAAATCACGTTGGTCATTAAGCAAATCCAGCTTTTCCCCTCATTCGCTTTGCTTGTTGGAAGCCGGCTGGGGAGGTCACAAATGATGTGACACCCACACCAACCACACAGACACCACTGCAACCGTTGTAAAGTGGCTCTAAATTAACTGGAAAAGTCTGTTCGGTGTGTGAATCTGCACTGATTTGCTGCTCTTCTTGCATTGTTAATTTGGAAAGCGCCATTAGCTTTTGCTAACAAATTCAGCAGTATGCTGCAAACAAATTTTGGGGGCATTTTTTATTTTTTATTTTTGCAGGAGAAGGTCTTCTGTAGCTTGAAGTAACATTCTAGGGCCAGCTGTGAGATATGCCACTGCATTTTCTGAAACACAATTTCTTTCTTCTAGAACAGGGGTCTCCAACCTGGACAACTTTTAAGACTTGTGGACTTCAACTTCCAGAATTCCTCAGCCAGCCATGCTTGCTGGGGAATTCTGGGAGTTGAAGTCCACACATCTTAACGTGGCCCAGGTTGAGAAAAACCATGCGGGCTGGGGGATTCTGGGAGTTGTTGTTACTATTATATTTATTGAATTTATATTGGCACCCATTCCCCTGTGGCGACTCAAGACGGCTTACAGAATATAAAACCTCATTTAAAAGAATAAAACTAATAAAAAGAATCACATAAATTTAGTATAATACAATAACATATTTTATAAATACATAAAATGAGTTGAAGTCCACAAGTCTTAAAGTGGCCATGCTTGGAGAGCTCTGTTCTAGAAGGCAGCTGGCCCTCAGGCCACATAGATAGGTCACTTCTTAACTCTGGTGTCTTGCTGGTAATCCTTCCCCACCTTTAGTGTAGGGGTCCCCAAACTTGGCAACTTTAAGACTTGTGGACTTCAACTCCCAGAGTTCCTCAGCCAGCAAAGAAAAGAAAAGAAAAGAAAAAAGGAAATAAGGATGTAACCCACCTTCAACCAGATCACAATAGGCCAGTGTTTTTCAAACTGTGGACTTCAACTCCCAGTATTCCTCAGCCAGCTAGGAATGCGAGCTAGGGAATTCTGGGAGTTGAGGTCCACAAGTCTTAAAAGTTGCCAAGTTTGGAGACATCCGATTAAATGGCTTGGGGAATTGACTTTAGGAGAAGCTTCCAATTCATTGAAGGAAATTATGAACTGCAAAGCTAGCCGTTTGCAGATCCTTTCCCCCAAACACAGCGTTCTGATTTTTTATTTTTTAAAAAAAAAAAACTATACAAAAGAGTTTTCTCTCCTCCTGTACTCGAAGGCTTGGTTTGCAAATAAATAGCATTAAACTCAAAATGTGCAGCAGCCCCATCTTTGGACCTTTCTTGCCTGGCCAGTGACAGTGTTAATGGTGGAGTTACTCTTTTTCTGAACCGAGCAAGCATGGGGGCGATGGTGATCTCTCTCTCTCTCTCTGCTTCAGTAATCAAGGTTAGATTCTAACCTTGTAATTAGATCCCTACCTACCCAGGCCTGACCCCATAATTTTATGAGTCAGGGCGGTCTCTTCAGCAGTTTCTGGAGCTGTTCAGGTCGGCTTGTCTGTTTTCTTTGGGTAAATATTTGCACTTAATGGCTCTTATCGGTTTACATGCTGGTGCCAGGCTTCCCGGTTAATCACAAACCACAGCGCTGCTGCGTGATCTTGCAGAAAACCGGCTGGAGGGGACTTTTGAAGGGATGCCAGGCTCTCTCTCTCCTTAATAAGTAATAGCCCCAAAAGGGCTTCCTCTTGGGGGGGAAACGGAAGACACTAGAGATAAAGAGAGGGAGGGAGGAAGAGAGAGAGAGAGAGGAAGAAGGGTGAGGTAGGTGGGGTGGGGAGGGTGAAGGATTGTCTTGAAGGCATTGTTAGCACCATATTCACCACAAGACAAGTTTGGGCCAATCACCAGGAGACAATGAGTTCTAGTCCCACCTTAGACATGAAAGCCGGCTGGGTGACTTTGGGCAATCACCAGGAGACGGTGAGTTCTAGTCCACTTAGGCGTGAAAGCCAACATAGTAGGCCAATCACCAGGAGACGGTGAGTTCTAGTCCACTTAGGCATGAAAGCCAACATAGTAGGCCAATCACCAGGAGACGGTGAGTTCTAGTCCACTTAGGCATGAAAGCCAACATAGTAGGCCAATCACCAGGAGATGGTGAGTTCTAGTCCACTTAGGCATGAAAGCCAACATAGTAGGCCAATCACCAGGAGACGGTGAGTTCTAGTCCACTTAGGCATGAAAGCCAACATAGTAGGCCAATCACCAGGAGACGGTGAGTTCTAGTTCCACCTTAGGCATGAAAGGCGACTGAATAACTTTGGGCCAATGACCAGGAGGCGGTGAGTTCTAGTCCCACCTTAGACATGAAAGCCAGCTGGGTGACTTTGGGCCAATCACCAGGAGACGGGGAGTTCTAGTCCCACCTTAGACATGAAAGCCGGCTGGGTGACTTTGGGCAATCACTAGGAGACGGTGAATTCTAGTCCACTTAGGCATGAAAGCCAACATAGTAGGCCAATCACCAGGAGACGGTGAGTTCTAGTCCACTTAGGCATGAAAGCCAACATAGTAGGCCAATCACCAGGAGACGGTGAGTTCTAGTCCACTTAGGCATGAAAGCCAACATAGTAGGCCAATCACCAGGAGACGGTGAGTTCTAGTCCACTTAGGCATGAAAGCCAACATAGTAGGCCAATCACCAGGAGACGGTGAGTTCTAGTCCACTTAGGCATGAAAGCCAACATAGTAGGCCAATCACCAGGAGACGGTGAGTTCTAGTCCACTTAGGCATGAAAGCCAACATAGTAGGCCAATCACCAGGAGACGGTGAGTTCTAGTTCCACCTTAGGCATGAAAGGCGACTGAATAACTTTGGGCCAATCACCAGGAGACGGTGAATTCTAGTCCACCTTAGGCATGAAAGCCAACATAGTAGGCCAATCACCAGGAGACGGTGAGTTCTAGTCCCACCTTAGACATGAAAGCCAGCTGGGTGACTTTGGGCCAATCACCAGGAGACGGTGAGTTCTAGTCCCACCTTAGACATGAAAGCCAGCTGGGTGACTTTGGGCCAATCACCAGGAGACAGGGAGTTCTAGTCCCACCTTAGACATGAAAGCCAGCTGGGTGACTTTGGGCCAATCACCAGGAGACGGTGAGTTCTAGTCCACTTAGGCATGAAAGGCAACTGAGTAGGCCAATCACCAGGAGACGGTGAGTTCTAGTCCACTTAGGCATGAAAGCCAACATTGTAGGCCAATCACTAGGAGACTGAGTTCTAGTCCCGCCTTAGGCATGAAAGCCAACTGGGTGACGTTCGGCCAACCACTTTTTCTCAGCCCAACCCACTTCACAGAGTGGTTAATTGTGAGGAAAATAGGAAGGAATTTATGTATGTTCACTCCCTTGACTTGCTGGATAAAAGTGTAGTAAATAAATGATATAAGCCAGGATCTGCTACTTCCCCCCCCAAAAAAACTCTGTTCCTCCCAGCACCCTTTGGCTTCTTATCTCCAGATTGTGCCCACTTCAGAGCCTTTGAGATCCTGAAGCTCTGGCACTCATGGCTAAGCAAGTGGACTTTTCATTATCGTCCCTCCATCCCTCTCTTTCTCACTTTCTTTCTAGCTCAGAATGTGACCGTGGAAGAAGTTCTCACCGCCTACAAGCAAGCCTGTCAAAAGTTAAATTGCAAACAGATACCCAAACTACTGAAGCAGATCCAGGTACGTGCTTGTTCTTAAAGGTATCCCTGCCATGATTGATTGGATCTGGCTGTCGGAGGAGGAGGAAGTGGAGGTGTTTATCTATTCTTGGGGTTTATTTTTGGCAGACACAGCAAACCATTTTACATTGAGGCCTGCCTACCTAGGTGCTGTTCATGCAGGTGGTCCTTGACTTAAAACCACAATCGAGCTCAAAATTGCCGTTGCTAAGCGAGATGGTTGTTAAGCAGATCACTGCAGCTATTAAGTTAGCAACGGTTGTTTAAGTGAATCTGGCTTTCCCGTTGACTTGGCTTGTCAGAAGGTCACCAAAAAAGCGATCACAGGACCCCCGGGCACACTGCTAGCGTCATAACTGTGAGTCAGTTGCTAATTTTGGCCACATGGCCATGGAGGATGCTGCAGTGCCCTTGTAACTTTGAACGGTCACTAAATGGTAAGTCAAGGACTACCTGGACAGCCTGACCAGGCTTTTGGAGTAAGATCTTTTTCCCAGTCCTTCCTGGAGAGGCTACAGCTGTTTTCGGTTTCTCATAGCATCTATCATCCACCAAGGCGGCAGGGGTTTTCAAACTTGGCAGCTTTAAGACTTGTGGACTTCAACTCCCAGAATTCCTTCTCCAGTCATGTTAGCTCAGGAATTCTGGGAGTTGAAATCCACAAGTCTTAAACTTGCCAAGTTTGAAGATCCTTGCACCAAGGGAAAGGAGAAAGGAAACCCCTTCCATCCCAAAGGAATTTGCAAAATTCTATCTATCTATCTATCTATCTATCTATCTATCTATCTATCTATCTATCTATCTATCTATCTATCTATCTATCTATCTCTATCTCTATCTCTATCTCTATCTCTATCAAACATAAAAAAATTCAGTTTCTACATAAACAGTGCATCATCTGGGTAAAGTTAATTTTGAGAAATAGTAATCATAATAATTACAACCATAATGGTCACATAATAATCATATTTACTTATCCATTTTAGTAAACCTTCCTTATATAATTAATCATTCTCTTATGCTTTTAAATTTTTAACTTCTGTTTCTGTTAATTAGCCCGTTGATAAAACAAATTCCACACTAAAAAAATATTCAGATTCTTCCTTCTCCTTAATTTTAAGTGTTATTCTCTTTAAATGCCATAGTTTCCCTTTGGATTTTGACTCCATCTTGAGAACCATGGCCAGGAAGAAAATAATTAGTTCTGTGTTGTAATCCTAAAACTGAAACAAACTGACTTGGCTTTCAAAGAGAGTCTGAGTCGGATTTGGCATTTTTATTATTTACTTTATTATTATTATCTTTTAATGACATTTATATGCTGCCCATCCTGCTATCCAAAATTAGAAGACACCGCCAAGAGCCCTGGCATGCCTTTTTGTTCTCCCCCTTGCTTCTCTCCAACTCCGATCCTTGATGTGTTTTCTTGCTATAGATAATAATTTGCCGCTATTCTGTTGCAGGAATTCAAAGATTTAACCCCTAGGATAGATTGCCTGGATCTAAAAGGTACGTCTCCAAGCCTTTTCTTGATTTGCCTTAAAAGGTGGCCATCTCTCTTCTTGTTCAAGCATTGGTTCCATTTATTTGCATTTGAAAACAGCCCCTTGTTTTCCCCTAGAATGGAAGTCACAGATCCTGGGGCCATTTTGCCAAGTGCCAGGTGCGAATTAGTCATTATCTTTTGCCGGCAGGCATGTGACACCCGATGTTCTAAAAAGATCGGCTCAGGTTTTGCACCCACTCTTCTCTTTTGTGTTCCTCTCTCTTCTTCGCTTGTAAATTTACAAAGTTAAATCGCGTTTTGGGGAGAAAAAAATTGCTAAATGCACCAGATAGTGTAACCGGATGGACAGGTTTGCTGATGAAAATCTGCATCCTCTTTTCCACAAGAATTACACGCGGTGCTGTTTGGATTTACCTGCAATGAACCTTCCTTTTTTTATTTTGTTTTGTTTTCCCCCGGTTCCCTCACCTGGTTTTCTATTTCATAACTAAGCAGCCCCTTTAAAGCAGTCATTGTGTTTCCACTGCGGTGACAGGCTGTTGACTGGAAGGCAGTTTTTTATGTGCAGGTGGCTAAATAGAAGCTTCATCTTCCAAATGAAAGGCCTGTTGTGAGGAGGGAGAGAGAGAGAGAGAGAGAGAGAGAGAGAAGGGCTCCAGGTGTGCGAGGGTGCCGACGTCATCCGAATGGAAAACGAATGGGTCACACTTGACAGTCGAGAGAAGAAAAAGCCAGACGTGTTGGTTATCTGGCTGGGTAGCAGAAACAACATCCCCCTCTCTGAGCAGCCTTTCTGACCTCTGCACAAGGCTAAATCTGCATCACGGGTGCAAAAAATTTTCTAATTAAAGGTGCATTGTTAATGGGCACTGAATCATTGTTTTTGGCAGTGGTTTGCTCTCCAAGCCTGTTTCAATTTAGTTTCTGAATGTTTCGTTACCAGACTACCGTGTTTCCCTGAAAATAAGACCCTGTTTTTATATATATATGTGTGTGTGAGAGTGTGTGTGTGTGTGTGTATGTATGTATGTATGTGTATGTATATGTATATATATATATTTGTTTTCTTAAGTTTTCGCGGGTACTTACATGTATGGCATTCAGCTTTGTTCGGGTATTTTCCCACGTCATTGTAGTTGTGCTTTTAAAGTTGTAGCAGCGTTTGGCAGAAGCTCATCTGCCATCATCAGGCTTCTGTATTGTGTTCGTCTGTATTGTATTCGTCTGGGCGAACACTATACAGAAGCCTGATGATGGCAGATGAGATTTCGCCGCAAACGTTGCTACAACTTTAAAAGCACAACTACAATGACGTGAAAATACCCAAACAAACTGAATACCATACATACATACATACATGCATGCATGCATGCATGCCTACATACATACATACATACATACATACATACATACACATACATATATATGTATTTGCCAACAAAAAAGGCACCAGATCTTATTTTCGGGGGATATTATCCACTGACTAACTTCACTTGCGTGCATCGCCCACAGCCTCCTTTTCGCTGTCAGAGGCCTTCAGGAACGTCTTCTGAGGCCAGCAAGGCTTTCTTGAAGGCGTCTGTAGCCGGTAACAGAGCTCTGGATCGATCCAGAGCTTTCTTATCAGCTACAGAGGCCCTCAGGAAGGCATTGCCAGCCTTGCCAGCTGCAGAAGAAATGGGCCAGCAAGACAGGTGTCGGGGTGTGTGAGAGGCCTGGCTACAACTGTCCAAAGTAGGGCAGCTCCACCCTCCCCATCTCCACCCTAGCTTAATTTTTACCTGTGCACTCGAGTGAGTGGGATCTTAATTAGGACTTATTTTGGGGGTAGGGCTTATATTGGGCTCAAGTGTAAAAATCAAGCTAGGACTAACTTTCAGGGTAGGTCATATTTTTGGGGAAACAGGGTAGGTAACCACATCAGCAGGATCTTCTTGTCCTGTTCCTCTTTAGTTTCTAAATGTCCTTGTGTGCCAATGTGGTCAGTCGTTGGTTGTGTGATGGGTTGTTCATTTGGAGCTATATTTAAATTCTGAGCAGCTGATTGGTTCTCTTGTTGATTGGTAATCATTGTGATCGGTAATTGTTGTACAGCTTAATCATTGACGTTCAAAAAGGGGCGAAGAAGCCTCAGATTTTGATTGCTAAACGTTGACAGTTTACGACATTTTTCTGTTGTCACCGTTGTTAAGCAAATCAGGCCAGTTGTTAAATGAATCATTTGGTTGTTCGGCGAATCTGGCTTCCCCCGTTGACTTCACTTGTCAGAAGGCGACACATCGTGATTGCATGATCCCAGGACACTGCAACTGTCATAAATACATGCCAGTTGCCAAGCAGTCAAATCTTGATCACGTGGCTATGGGGTTGCTGCAACGGCCACAAGTGTGAAAACTGGTCAGAAGTCTCCTTTTTTTTTCAGCGCCGTGGCCACTTTGAGTGGTCGCTAAGCGAATGGTTGTAAGGCTTGGAATGATGCAACAGCGTGAGACTTTTCTAAGAGTTTTTCCAGGTCTTTTACCCTCATTTTAAATCCCCCAACCACTGCGAACTGTGCAGTTTTTCCCCCAGTTAGAGACTCCGTCATTCACAGCCATGATATCTACGGCAGCGACCCCCAAACGTCTCGGCACCAGGGACCAGTTGGGTGGAGAAAGGTTTTTCCGCATACCGGAGGGGACATGGTTTTGCGTGTGTTCTGACCCAACCTGGTTCCAAGAGAGTCAACACCAGACAAAGGCAGCAGCCGCCACCTTTTAAGGTTTCATCTACGAATTCCGTTTCTTCACAGATAAAAGGCTGCTTCCAACTAATTAGCTCTGACAAGAAGGAGCCTTGCCAATTTGTTTTTCAAGGCTGCCAAAAACCCACAGATAAGAAATAGTTTACAAGAGTCTTCAAATCCCAACTGTAATGTCCAGGAGGCTGAGTTTCAAAACGTCTTTGCCTTCTGCAAAGAAGGTTTGTTTCACAGCTGGCTTTTATCTTCTTGAAGGAGGGACCATTACTTTGCAGCCTTACTCCCGAGGCACCCGTACTGCTGTAACTGTTCTTTCCTGGGAGCAATCCTGCGCGCGCACACACTTGGCACAGGCTCCTCGGGAACCTCCTCCTCGCTGCTGCCAGCCCCCACAATCTCTGAAGGCAGCACAGTCCACTCCCTGATGGTCCTGGCCCCTCATCTGAGTCCTCGCTCTCCTCCACCGTCCACACCTGCAGCCGGCTAACCACAACAGCGTGCTGCCTGCGGACCAGGGATTGGCAAACCTAATCTATGGGTCTGATGGCTGGGCATATCAATATGAGCCGTGATGGCACAGTGCTGAGAATGCAGCATTGCAGGCTAACTACTGACTGCCAGCAGTTCGATCCTCACCGGCTCAAGTTGGACTCAGCCTTCCATCCTTCCGAGGTGGGTCAAATGAGGACCCAGATTGTTGGGGGCAAGAGGCTGGCTCTGTGAAACGCTTAGAGAGGGCTGGAAAGCACTTTGAAGCAGTATATAAGTCTAAGGGCTATTGCTATCTTGAGGCAGCCTTGCCTCGGGCATCTTATCCCAACTTTCTAAATTTCTAAAGGGAGAAATTTAGTGCATTGGCTCCCAGGATTGTCTAAAACAGGGGTGTCCAACCTTGGCAACTTTAAGACTTGTGGACTTCAAATTCTGGGAGTTGAAGTCCACAAGTCTTAAAGTTGCCAAGGTTGGACACCCCTGGTCTAAAATTTCTCCCCCTCTTCCTCCCCCTTTAATTCTTCCTGAATGACTGATCATAATCCCCTCCCTCCCATTTTAAACCCTCACACGCTCTTTGTTTCTCTTCTTGTACAGGTGAAAAATTAGACTACAAGGCTTGTGAAGCTCTGGAAGAGATTTTTAAGCGCCTCCAATTTAAGATTGTGGATTTGGAGCAAACCAGCCTCGATGAAGATGTATGTAAATCTACAAAGAATTTTTATTTATTTTTAAATCTTCCTCTCTCTCCCTTGGGGAGTTGAATTCTGTACCTCCCTCCCCCCGTTCCAAACTGGCTATCTCAGGAATCGAAAAGGTGCCCTTTTTAACTTGAGTAGACTTCAGGGAAGCCTCATTAAACCAAGCTGGGCTAGCTGTCAAAAAAGCGCCCGTTGCTTTTGGCCATTACAAATCCATATCCAATTTGAATTGACTGTCTGGAATGAGGTCTGTGGAGATTCTCAGTCCTCCAGGTCGTGGTTGTCCCAAAGGTGCTTTTTTTTCAAGAGGCAACTGGACTTCCTTGTTGTTGTTTTTCCTTGAAGATGTTTCACTTCTCATCCAAGAAGCTTCTTCAGTTCTTGCATGAGAAATGAAACGTCTTCAAGGGGAGGGAAAAAAACCCCAGAGAACGAAAGATGCATCTTGCTTTTAAACTGCAGGGAAAGCTTTCACAGGAGGTAAGGTCTTCGTAAATGGAAATGAATTAAATGAACATTGCTAGGCAGTAAAACATGAAAAATATAGTTCAAAAGAGAAAACAAAATTGGCATATTGGTATATAGGTAGGACCAATGAGAAGCTGTTGAAATTGAGAAAATGCCAGAAAATTGAGATTTATGTAATTATTCATATTTAATTTATAATATTATACTTATAATATTATATAGTTATGTTGTATACTTAAAAATATATAACTTATCTCCTCTTATGGCTATGAAATATAGAGCACAGTACATAGACTATAATTATATAGATTTATCTCTGATTTTTTTCTTTTTATGTGTATTTAGTGTTAATGTGATATTCTTTTTCTTTTTTGAACCATCAACCTATATACATGAATCACTTTTTATTAATATTAAGGCACTGTGAATTAGTATTACTAATACTATGAATATTAATTAATTGTATGTATTGTATTGATTGTATTGTCAAGAAAATGACGTTGAAAGATATTGACACATCTTCTATTATAGAAATTTTTGTAAACTTTTTAATATTTTGAATTTTTGTAAACTTTTTAATATTTTGAATTTCCATAAATATTTTTTTTTAAAATTAAACAAAAAAATAACATTGCTAATTCTGCAGCCCACCGTGGCTGGGTTGCAGGCAAGATGGTTATTTGGGATGCTGCACTCTGCTCATGCTTTCACTGGGTTTTTTTTCTCCTCCTTCCTCCTCCCTCTGTTTCTCATTTGCTAGGGTGCCTCAGCACTCTTTGACATGATTGAATACTACGAGTCCGCCACGCACCTCAACATCTCCTTTAACAAACACATCGGCACCCGGGGTTGGCAGGCAGCTGCACACATGATAAGGAAGGTTTGTACTGATGTTCTCCTAAGTTGGGTTTCTTGAAAACCTTGTAGTTATGGGCAGCCTTGAGGAAGGACCATAGAGGTTGAACGGGAAATCAGGCGGTCATTGACTTAACCACAATTCACCCTCAAATTTCCGAAGCCCCCCGAATCACCCGTCGTCTCGCCGCAACGTCAGCTCCGCCCATCTCAAGTGAAACATTTGTGAAGTGAGTTTTGCCCCAGTTGTTAAGTGGATCGCTGCAGCTGTTAAGTTAGTAACATCGTTGTTAAGTGAATCGGGCTTCTCCCCATTCACTTTGTGTGTCAGAAAGTCCCAAAAGGGAATCGGGTGAGTGACCCCAGGGACACTGCGACCGTCATAAATAGGAATCGGTTTGCCAAGCATCTGAATTTTGTACGTGTGACCACAGGGATGCTGCAACGGCTATCACTGCAAAATGGTCATAAGACTTTTTTCAGTTCTGTTGTCACTTCGAATGGTCACTAAATGAACTGTTGTAAGTCGAGGACTACCTGTAATGGAAAGGCCATTCATATCTTTTCTCCTGAACGGGAGGCAAATTGTTGGAGATTGACTCTGAGGGAGAGGAGGAACAGCCAACAGGGAGTGGGGTGTGTGCCTCCGGAGGTTGTGGAGGAGGCTGGGCAGTCAGAGGAAGACCCTGGCCCACCCCCTCTCCATCCTAGGGCACACAGGGAGGAGGGGATAAGGGAGAGAGATGAATGGCATGGTCTACAGGGGAGGAAAGGGCCCTGATCCCCTTCATGGGCTGCAGCTGTGAGAACTGGTTAAAAAGACAGACGTGCGTATGGGCCAATGCTGGAAAGAAAGCATGGACATATCTCTAGTCTGTCGTTCCTCTCTGAGTTTGGCGTCCTTCCCAGTGTGTGTTCCGATATCTGTGGATGTCTTCAAGCCCTTATCTTGCCTGGTTCCCTCAATTGCTTCAGTGTGGTTTGTGTTGTTTTTACTCTTTATAATTTATAGGCATTTTTAGTTTAAACGTCATTTCCTCCTTTTCTTAACTACTTGTGGGGTAGTTTTTTGTCTCCAGTCAAGGATATTTGGAGCTTTGACGCAAAGTAAAGGAATAAAAGGGGCTTCCCCTGTTTTACTGACTGTGTTTTATTTTGTATCCCGCCCTGGGTCATTACACAAATCCTAAGGATGGATTTAAGTCTATCTGGATCTGATTTTGTGTAGGAGGAGGAGTGGCAGCGCTGGGGGCAGAGTTAAAAGAGGGATCAGCCTTGAATCTCTGTGTAGCCACAAACAGTCTTAAGTCCTTGATTCCCATTGACCCGTTATCTAAATCCGAGCAGGTGCAAACCTCTAATGGAGAAGATTCCTGTGCACAGGCAGGCATAGCAATGAGTCAGTTTATTTGAACCTTCACATGGACCTGGTCTCGTGGGCGTGACACTTTCGTTGTTTTCTTTCTTCCCTAGACAAACTGCCTCCAGTACGTGGATGCCCGCAACACGCCTCTCCTGGATCATTCGGCCCCATTTGTGGCCCGCGCTTTGCGCATCAGCAACAGCCTGGTGGTCTTGCACCTGGAGAACGCGAGCCTGTCCGGTCGTCCCCTCATGTTACTAGGTGAATCAATCGAGGATTAACATTTTTGCACCCCTTTGCCCCCCAGCCCGCTACCTCCACCTTGGACCACCCTGCGTTGCAGTTCTTCCCAATCCCCTGCTAAGAGACCACCAAGCTTCTTGCAAGTAAATTAACATTTTAGGGCACAGAGGGCGTTGTTTTTTGTGTGAAAAACAAATGTCTGGCCTGAGGGTTCCTTGGGGGTCCCGGAGCTTGGTGGTTTCCTTGCAGACATTTCATGACCCAACTAGGGAACATCATCAGTGCTAGAAGGATGTAGGGTTTGCTCTCTGTAAGCTCTGTAAATACAGTGTTGATGATGTTCCCTAGCTGGGTCATGAAATGTCTGCAAGAAAATCACCAAGCTCCGAGAATACCAAGGACACAACAGCCATCCTCCCCTACCCCCTCCCCCTCTTTTAGTACTGATGATATTACTTAGTTGGGTCATGAAATGTCTGCAAGAAAACTCAAGAGAGTAGCAAGGACCCGACATTCCTCTACCACCACCTCCTCCTCCTCCTCCTTTAGTACTGATGATGTTACTTAGTTGGGTCATGAAAGGTCTGCAAGAAAACCACCCAGCTCAGAGAGTAGCAAGGACCCAACATTCCTCCTCCTCCTCCTCCTCCTCCTCTTCCTCCTCTTCCTCCTCCTCCTCCTCCTCCTCCTCCTCCTCCTCTCCTCCTCCTCCTCCTCCTCCTCCTCCAGTACTGATGATGTTGCCTAGTTGGGTCATGAAAGGTCTGCAAGAAAACCACCCAGCTCAGAGAGCACCAAGGACCCAACAGCCGTCCTCCTCTTCCTCCCTTTCTCCTTCTCTTCCATTCCACAAAATCCATTCTCCTGTAGCACCTTGAGCTACAAATATTTTCCTTTAAATGTCAGGCGGTATTTCAAAACAGCCTACAAGCCAAATGAAGTGGTTCCCGCCCTTACCTCTTCCCTAGCTTCTTTTATCACCTCATTGTTATCTTGAATTCCACCCCCCACCCCCGGCCTCCCTCTGCCAATTCTGTTTATCTGTTATCTGTGATCTGTTTATCTTCTAAGGCTGCTTCTACGGTTTAGGAGAGACAATGGACATTCTTGCAAATGAATGCTGCAAGCTTTAATAATGTATTGGAACCAGCCTGGAGGACTTTAACGTGCAAACCTGTAGCAATAATAAATGAAGTTTGAAAGAGGATCCTCTTTGCTTGGGGCAGCGAGAGCATTAGTTGACTTGGTTGTTTTTCCACTCCAAAGCTCCTCTTAAGGGAGGGGAAGGAGGAGGAGAAAGAAAACTATATGGCCCCGCTAGGAATGTACTTCCCCCCCCCCCTTCTCTATAACTCCTTTCATCAGCGTTTTATGAATTCCCACCCTTATTAGATTGGGTAGGCACCGGTTGCAGGAATTGGGTAGGGCTAGTCTAGTGAAAAAGAAGTGACATGATAGCAGTTGTTAGGAATATGAGTCACCTAACAGCTATTTGGGTTAGAAATATATAAACCAGGATAAACATTTTAAAACTGTATCTTTAAGAAAATGCAAAACTGTAATTAGGTGTGGTTTCTCAAACGGACATAAGATGGAGCCAGAAACCTGGTTTGTCTTAGTCTGAGTCTCAGAAGAGAGTGTAAGTGTATCTCTGTTTCCTTCTGTTGCAAAGTATTGCCGTTGCTCCATTTCTTCTAATTGACTGATATTACTGGATTTAATGTAAGTCTGATACTGAACTGTATTTGACACTGGAATTTGATACTTGGATTATCCCTGGATTGAAAACCGACTGATTTAACCTGTGAATGACTTATTTTGGACTTTGCTTAAACCTTTCTGGAAGTAAAAACCTACATTTACTGTACTGTGTATCTGTGTGCTCTGTGTGTATTATTCCAACACTACTCTCTATACGTCTCCCTGTATGCGCTCATTCTCCTAACGGGGAATTACCTCAACAGCCGTGTTCCAATACTTGAGGGGCTGCCACAAAGAAGAGGGAAGGGGGTCAATCTATTCTCCAAAGCACCTGAAAGCAGGACAAGAAACATTGGAGGGAAACTAATCAAGGAGAGAAGCAACCTAGAACTACGGAGACATTTCCAGACAGAGAACAATGAATGTCTTCTAATCTAGTCCAACCCCCTGCTCAAACCGGAGACCCTCTACCATTCCAGACAAACGGCTGTCCAGTCTCTTCTTAAAAGCCTCCAGTGATGGGGCACCCCCAACTTCCGAAGGCAAGCCATTTCCCTGATTCTAACTGTCAAGAAAGTCATCCTTGATTAGTTTCCATCCATTGCTTCTTGTCTTGCATTCAAGTGCTCTGGAGCAGTGATCCCCAACCTTTTGATGCCGCGCCCGGTACGGCATCAGCTGGCGCCGCCATCTTTTTGATGAAAAAGTGCTTCCGGTGACCTCACCGAAGCACTTTTTCATCAAAAAGATGGCGGCTAGCAGCTGGTGAGCTTTTCCGGTAGAAATGGCTTTCTACCCGAAAAGCTCATCGAAGCGCATCCGCCATCTTTTTGATGAAAACGCGCTTCCGGTGAGCTTTCTACCCGGAAAAGCTCACCGGAAGCACTTTTTCATGAAAAAGATGGCGGCGCCAGCAAGCCAGCGGCCCGGTAGGAGTTGTTCCGCGGACCGGGACCCGGTCCGCGGACCGGTGGTTGGGGACCCCTGCTCTGGAGAATAGGTTGACCTCTTCTTCTTTGTGGCAGCGTCATAGATAGTGGGACAGCGCCATCACTTCTCCCCTAGTCCTCCTTTTCATTAAACCAGACATCCCCAGTTCCTGCAATTGTTCTTCATATGTTTTAGCCTCCAGCCCCCTAATCGTCTTGGTTGCTCTTTTCTGCACTCTTTTCTCAACATCTTCTTTCCACATCGCGGCAACCGAAACTGGATGCGGTATTCCAAGTGTGGCCTCCCCAAGGCCTTCTAAAGCAGCATTAACATTTCACATGAAGCATCTTTTGATTACTGTGCAAAACAAAATCTTAAAAATTGGCCTCCAGCTTAAACCAAAGGGTTGTTTTCTTCTTCTCTGTGTAAAAGAACATTGAGTGGAAGAAGTTAGAAAAGAAAAGGCTTCTTAACGCCGCTTGGATGCAGGGTGTCCCTGGGGAGAGAATGACACAGTTTGTATATATAAGGAGAAACTTCCTGACAGGGAGAACCATCAACCCATCGAACAGAAGTTGCCTTCGGAAGTTGTGGGAGCACCATCACTGGAGGCTTTCAAGAAGAGACTGGACAGAAATGGTGTAGGGTCTCCTGCTTGGGCAAGGGGTTGGACTAGATAACCTGTAAGGTCGCTCCCAACTCTGTTCATCTGTAATCTGTATTTGTGCCGTGATTAAAAATCCCATCTCTTCACTTGAACGTTAGGATGGGACTTACACCCTGACCTCACTGCAGCCAACTCTCATTTTTTGCATCGTTGCGGTTTGCTGCCAGCACTGACAGGCACACAGGGGACTAGAAGTTTTGTTATTCTGCCCAGGTTCTTGCTTGCTCACTGGTTTATTTTTCCATCCTTAGCAACGGCTCTGAAAATGAACATGAACCTGCGGGAACTTTACCTGGCCGATAACAAACTCAACAGCCTCCAAGACTCGGCTCAGCTGGGCAATCTCTTGAAATTCAACTGTTACATACAGATCCTGGACCTCAGGAACAACCATGTCTTGGACTCAGGTAGGGGTACTCCTGCCTCAATTATCTTCAGGGAGGGAAGGAGGGAGGAGACAGGAGAAAGGAAGGGAAGGAAGGAAAGAAGGAGACAGGATGAAGGAAGGAAGTAGAAAAGGGGAAGGAGAGGGAGGAAGAAAGGAAGGAGAAGGAGGGAAGGGAAGGAAGAGGGAGGAGAAAGGAAGGGAAGGAAGGAAGGAAAGAAGGAGACAGGACGAAGGAAGTAGGGGAAGGAGAAGGAAGAAGAAAGGAAGGAGACAGGAAGAAAAGGAAGGAAGAGGGAGGAAGAGGGAGGGAGAAAGGAAGGGAAGGAAGGAAAGAAGGAGACAGGATGAAGGAAGGAAGGAGAAAAGGGGAAGGAGAGGGAGGACAATAGGACACGGGAAGGAAGGAAGGAAACAGGGAGGAAGGAAGAAGAAAAGAGGAAGGGAAGGGAAAGAGATTTTAATGCACTTTATTGCAATAAATTCATAAAACCTTCTTTTGAATCTGTCCCGCTTCCAAGGAGACAAATTCTTCAAATTTGGACTGTCAATTGATAATTGCTTTTTTAAAAATAAGGTTCTTTTTGTTGGCTCTTAAAAAGTGCGTCATTTCTCCGTGAAACGAATAAAAGGCGTAAGATACCTCTAATCCAAGAAGCTCATTTTTCAGTGTTTCCTCTTTTCAAACAATCCTAAATAAATTACTGAAAGCAGGTGCAGAGATCTCAGACAGTTGCAACCCCAAGAGGAAGTGAATTCAAAGTTTCCAGAAAGAACAAATGGATGTATTTATTCCCTCCAGCTAAATACAGAACATGCCGAACTTCTGCGTTACTGTGTGTGTGTGTGTGTTTTTTTTTTAAAACAAATGGAAGAAAAACTTCCCTTTTCTCCTCTGTTTGTCTTACGCTTCCCAGGACTGGCCTATATCTGCGAAGGGCTGAAAGAGCAGCGGAAAGGCCTGGTCACCCTCGTGCTGTGGAATAACCAGCTGACCCACACCGGCATGGCCTACATGGGGATGACGTTGGTGAGCCCAAACCTCTCGCCGCATCTCCTCGGAACGACGCCTTGGATCAGAACCCGAGGAAGAGCTCTTTTTTAATTAAGGGGAGGGAGGGAGGGAAGGGAAGGAATGAAGGGAGGGAGGAAAGGAGGGAGGGAGGGAGGAGGATTTTGAAGAGGGAAGGAAGGAAGGAAGATAGGAAAATGCAGTGATTCAGATGACTTGAAAGATCTTCCCTGAGGGGTCTACAAGCCAAGGACTTTGCTTTCTTGGGGAATGTGTATCTCCTTTGAAGCTGAAACAGGATAACCCACCTTCTGCCCTTCTTCAGCCTCACACCCAGAGTCTTGAGACCCTGAATTTGGGACACAACCCGATCGGCAACGAAGGTGTCCGCAACTTGAAGAATGGGCTCATCAGCAACCGCTCCGTGCTACGGTTGGGCTTAGCTTTGACCAAACTGACCTGCGAAGGTAAGCCGACTTTGCAGCCTTCCCCTGTGATGGTGGAAGCCCTCCCAAACCAGGGAGCAGGGCCTGCATGATCTCTTTTGGTGCCCAGGTGCTGTGGCTGTGGCGGAATTCATTGCGGAGAGTCCTCGCCTGCTTCGGCTGGACCTGCGGGAAAATGAGATCAAGACGGGGGGACTTATGGCCTTGTCCTTGGCTCTGAAGGTCAATCACTCTTTGCTCAGGCTGGACCTTGACCGGGAGCCCAAAAAGGAATCGGTAAGTCAGGGTAGGAAGCCAACTCCCAGTATGAGCAGCTCCCCAAATTCCCCAAAGTTTGGTCTAGTTGTTAAGGCACCAGGTTAGAAAGCAGGAGACCATGAGTTCAAGACCCGCTTTAGGCATGAAGGCTGGCTGGTGTCTATGGACCAGTCACCAGGAGACAGGGAATTCTAGTCCCATATTAGGCACAAAAGCTGGCTGGGTGACCATGGACCAATCACCAGGAGACAGGGAGTTCTAGTCCCATATTAGGCACAAAAGCTGGCTGGGTGACCATGGACCAATCACCAGGAGACAGGGAGTTCTAGTCCCATATTAGGCACAAAAGCTGGCTGGGTGACCATGGACCAGTCACCAGGAGACAGGGAATTCTAGTCCCATATTAGGCACAAAAGCTGGCTGGGTGACCATGGACCAGTCACTAGGAGACAGGGAGTTCTAGTCCCATATTAGGCACAAAAGCTGGCTGGGTGACCATGGACCAGTCACCAGGAGACAGGGAGTTCTAGTCCCATATTAGGCACAAAAGCTGGCTGGGTGACCATGGACCAGTCACCAGGAGACGGAGTTCTAGTCCCACCTTAAGCTTGAAAGCTGGCTGGGTGACCATGGACCAGTCACCAGGAGACAGGGAATTCTAGTCCCATATTAGGCACAAAAGCTGGCTGGGTGACCATGGACCAGTCACCAGGAGACAGGGAGTTCTAGTCCCATATTAGGCACGAAAGCTGGCTGAGTGACCATGGACCAATCACCAGGAGACAGGGAGTTCTAGTCCCATATTAGTGAGTTCTAGTCCTGCCTTGGGCACGAAAGCCGTCTGGATGACTCTGGATGGAGTTTGCAACCTGCATCCTATCTGGACTCAGATCGATTCCCCCGAAATGCAGGTCCCAAAGGGTTTCCTATCGGTGAAGCGCCTCCGTTGAACATCTTAAACGGCACTGATGCACCTTGTTCTGCCTCCTTCCTCTCAACAGGTGAAGAGTTTCCTCGAGACGCAGAAAGCCCTCCTGACCGAGATCCAGAATGGCTGCAAGCGCAACTTTGTCCTGGCCAAAGAGAAGGAAGAGAAGGAGCAGAAACTCCAGCAGTCGGCCTCCATGCCTGAGATCACAATCACAGAACCCCTGGAGGAGGAGGAAGAGGAGGAGGACCAGCAGGCGGGAGAAGAGGACGGGCGGAACGGGGACGTGGTCTCAAGCCTGGAGGAAGTGGAAGAAGCTGCCGAAGCCTTGATACCCCAGGAGAACGGAGCCGCGGAGCAGAGAGCAGCCGGCGGTGTCGGTGACGACAACAACAACAACCTCTGCGATTCCGACTCAGATACCGAAGAGGAGGAGGAGACCTTGCAAATAAAGACTTCCTCTCCGTTGGGACAGCACCGCCAGCCCAACCACGCTGAAGGACCCTTCGCGGTGGGTTCTCCCGAGAAGAGCCGGGCCACCCTTGGCGCCGAATGCAGGACCTCCCTCTCGAACGCTGCGGAAGAAATCAAATGTGAACCTCGAATAGGAACCGCGAGCAGTGCGCCGCTGCAGGCCCATTCTCCTGGACACGAGAAGCGGATATCGGTTTCCAGTCCCGGCCGAGGGCACAAAATCTTCGTGGTGACGCGGGTGGAGAGCTTGCCGGAGAAGGAGGAGGCAAGGGCAGCCCATCAGAAGGCGGCCCCCGCAGCTCTGCCCGCCCCTCCGTCGAGGCAGGCGGACTCTCGGGGGCCCTATCGGCCCGTAAAGACTGAAGGCTCGAAAACAGAGACCAGTGAAACTGTGGCTGGACCCACAGCCAGCTTGGAAAGCCCGCCCCCCACGCCAGGTTCCCATTTGGGCCCCGACAAAATGAACTCTGGGTGCTGTGAGGACGCTGTCCACCTTACTCTGCTTCCTAACGGGGTGAAGACGGAGTTCCTTTGCGTGCTGCCGGACGCCCCTTTAGGATACGATGGGAAAAGAGCCAGCTGTGCTGTGGAACATGGTAAGAAAGCAAGCAGAAAAGCTTGGTTTAACAGCAGAATGAAATGGCCGGGCCAGAGAGGGGCCTGCATTTGATTTATTGCCCTGAGGTTGAGCAATGTGTGTGTGTGGGGGGCCCTCAAGCTCCTTTGGGGTGAAGGCAAGGGTTGTTGATTTTTCAGGCGGGGTGCTGGAGATACGCTCCTGAAAAACCAGGAGGAGGAGGAGGAGGAGGAAGGATTAAAAAGCAGTTGAGTCTAGGTCAAAACATTTCAATCAGGGTGTCCATCCTTGGCGACTTTAAGACCCATAGACTTCAATCCCAGATGGAAGTCTATGGGTCTTAAAGTGGCCAAGGTGGAACATGTGTGATTTAGGTAAAGATAAAGATGTTTCCCTCCTTGCACATACGTCCTAGTTGTTTCCAGCTCTAGGGGGCGCTGGTGCTCATCTCCGTTACAAAGCCGAAGAGCCGGCGCTGTCTGAAGACGTCTCCGTGGTCATGTGGCCGGTATGATTAAACGTTGAAGGCGCACGGAGCGCTGTTCTCTTCCCACCAAGGTGGTCCCTATTTTTCTACTTGCATTTTTAGTGCTTTCAAACTGCAAGGTTAGCAGAAGCTGGGACAAGGAATGGGAGCTCACTCTGTTACGCAGCGCTGGGGATTCGAACCGCCGAACTGCTGACCTTTCCGATCGACAAGCTCAGCGTCTTAGCCACTGAGCCACCGTGTCCCTTTGAGGGGATTCCGGAATTTTAGAGTGTTGTGGTGGCCTAGAGGTGGAGCTCACAATCAGGAGGCTGTGAGTTTGATGCCAGGTAGCGGCAGATATTTCTCTCTCTCTCTGGGCACCATGAGTTATTGTCTGCTGTGAGCTCTGCCTAGGTGGCAGGAAGGGTATCCAGCCAGTAAATGCTCACACTCTATTCAGTCACCTCAGTGCCAGGGATTACAGGGTGGTTAAAAGAAAAGAAAAAAAAGTTCACCTCAGCAAATGCAGTTCTTTCCCATGGATAGGATCATTTTTCTCCTTCCATCATGTCAAAGGTGAGGGTTTGGTAGCCACTTCTGGACAGGTTCCTGGGCTGCAGGGCTTGTGGCTTGGTGGAAGCCATGACCTCACGGTCAGCCTGATGATGGCTGCATGAGGGTCCAGTTGTCCATTTCTGTTTTTCAGAGTTGAACTGTTCCAAAAACGAGAAGGAGCTGGAGGAGTTACTCTTGGAAGCCAGCCTAGAGATGGGACAGGAACCAATGTGACACTTTAGGTAAGGGACAGCCCCCCCCCCACTTGCCAGGAGCGTTTTCAGCTAAAATCAAGTTCCCAGAAAGAAAAATCAAGGTGTGCTTTAAAGGCAGAGCTGTTTGGCCACCAGCTGGATTGGTTTTCTTAAGACATGTGTGGTTGGTTGTTTGCTTGCAGACGTCTCATGACCCCACTAGGTCCCATCATCAGTGCGAGAAGGGGGTGGGGTTTAATCTTTTTTAAAAAATATATCAATAGCCCTTAGACTTATATACTGCTTCACGGTGCTTTACAGCCCTCTCTGAGCGGTTTACAGAGTTCAACCTCTTGCCCCCCAAGCAATTGGGGTCCACATTTTACCAACCTCGGAAGGAGGGAAGGCTGAGTCAACCTTGAGCCAGTGAGAATCCAACTGCCAAAATGTTACCACGTTGGGTAGTGTAATGAGGAAACCATCCAGCTCAGAGCACCAAGGACTCCAGAGTGACCAGCCTCCTTTTCCCCCACCTTTCTTTTTCTCCTTTCCACAAAACCCATTTTCCCTTCCGGCACTGATTACTTTACCTAGTTGGGTAATGAAACGTCTGCAAGAAATCAATCAAGATACTCAGAAAGTATCAAGGAGCCCACGGTCCTCCTCCTCCTCCCCCCTTCCTCTTCCTCCTCCTTCTTCTCCTCCTCCTTCTCCTCTTCCTCTCCCTTCTCTTCTTCCTCCTCCTCCCCAAACCCTACTACTGTCTAGCACTGATGATGTTTGGTAATGAAAGGTCTGTGAGAAAGCCATACAGCTCCAGCAGCACCAAAGTTCTTACAATATTAATGTTCTAGAGCAGGGTGTCCAACCTTGGCCACTTTAAGACTTGTGGACTTCAACTCCCAGAATTCCTCAGCCAGCTTTGCTGGCTGAGGAATTCTGGGAGTTGAAGTCCACAAGTCTTAAAGTGGCCAAGGTTGGACACCCCTGCTCTAAAGTTTCTTCCTCCCCTTCCTCCTCCTCCTCCCCCACTACCATCTAGCGCTGATGATGTTACCTTGTTTGGTAGTGAAAGGTCTGTTGAGAAAATCATCCAGCTCCAGCAGCACTAAAGTTCTTAACAATACTAATGTTCTAAACTTTCCTCTTCCTCCTCCTCCTCCTCTTCTTCTCTTTCAGTTCTGGGCAGTTGCTGAGGAGCTGGTTGCTTTGGGGAAAACACTAGCTTTACCCCCTGCCTCCACTGAGCGATCCCAAAGTGGACACTGAAATACTGGGGCAACCAAATGCCTTGTCCCTTCCCAAAGAGCTTTGTTTCCAGATGCACCCTCTCTCCCTCCCTCTCTCTCTCTCTCCCCCCTGCCTTTTTTTGGGGCATTTTTGACGTCTTCCTCTGCGAAGAGACCCGCCGTCTCGCAGGACCGATCCAGGAAACCGGCAAAAGGGAAACCTCGATCCGGAGAAAAGACCCCCCCCGAATTCTCGATACGAATGGCTTCGGTTTTTCTCTCCTTTCTGGAACACTAGCCAAGGGCACTTGCAATGTTTTTCTCCCCTCGCCTTCCTTCCTTCCTTGGAGGGTTCTACCCTTCCCGCAAGCCAGATTGAATTTTGTCGGCTCTGGACCTCTCGGGCCGCTGCCGTCTCTTTTAAAACTTTTAAAAACAAACCAAGGAAAGAAAGAAAAAGGAAGGAAGGAAAAAAAAAAAAGGTTCAACCAAGTCCTGCATATTTTTGGCTTCAGATGTGACCAGGCTCGACCCGTTGCAGATGGACAAGGCAAGAGTGCTGAGTCAAGGTGGCAGATTTGTTGTGTTGTCATGCCCCCATGCTGGAAAACAAACACACACACACACACACACACACACACAATTTTTTTTCTCACCTAAGCAGGACGATTCGGGCTGTTATTTCTCAGCCCAGACAACTATTTATTTTTTATTCCTCTCCTTATCACTTTGCACACGTGTGCATTCATATCTTCTTTCCTTCCTTCGTCGTGTCGCCATGTTGGTTCTTTATTTTTATTTTTTCCGGGTTCCGTGTCTATTTATCATTGGAAGGCTCTTTTGTCTCGCAGTGGCACCCCTGTCGCCGAGACCCAGCGGCTCCCTTGCTCTTTCTGTTTGTGAAAAGAAGGAGGAGGAAGCTTCCCTCTTTTTGGCCGGGTTGGGGGGGGGAGGATGTTCCACGTGGTTTGCCCACCAACCCAAGGACACGTGGTGCATTTGGAGGGGAGCCATTCCTCCACCACCACCCCGCAAATGTGAACGCTGTCTCTGCCACCCAGGCCGACTTCTTCGATTTATCGTGAAAAGGTGTCGAAGTTGGGAACAACAGCTTAGGAAACTCTTCAATGGACTGTAAAAAGAGTTGGAAGACGCGTGTATTGCGAAAGAGCAGGGAAGGGGCTCGTTTCCCCTCCCCTACCCCCGACAAAACTGATGTGAGAGCCGTTTTATGGACACTGCTGGGTTCAGGGTAGTTTCACACCCCTCCCCATTTCTTTTTTTTTTCTTTTTCCCCTCCCCTGAAAATACCCCTCCGCATCTCTCTTCATTTCGCAGGCCTTTCCACGTTCTTCTTAAACAGCTGGAAGAGTGGTGGGTTGAAAAGCTAGCTCCACCTCACTTGGCCCTTCCACGATGGCTCTTGTCCTTCTCTCCCACAGCGATGAGGAGTCCCTCTCGGCTGAGCCAGATTTTTTCTCTTCGGGTTTGCCCCTCTTCCTCCCCCCCCCCCCAAAAAAGTGGGGGAGGCTAAAGACTTGGGGAAGCCAGGTGAAGTGGGTCACTACCACTCTCCCTCTGCGCTGTGAAGAAGTTTGCCGGAGGTTTTGGGGGTCCTCTGACAATCTCAGCAGGAATGGAGACGAAGATGTGGATGACTAGACCAGGAATATCCAAGCTTGGCCACTTGAAGACTTGTGGACTTTCAACTCCCAGAATTCCCAGCCAGCTGTGCTGGCTGGGGAATTCTGGGAGTTGAAGTCCACAAGTCTTCCAAGTGGCCAAGCTTGGACATCTCGCCTGCCGACGGTGTGATGGGGGAGGTTAGACAAGTTCTCAGGGAAGGCCTTTCCCCCTCCAATGTGTTCCCCTTCAAGCAAGAGCCAGAACCTCCAGGCTGGTGGATGCTCACACGCGCTCTCTTCCTCTCGGTTGGAACCGAGCAAGGGAAGAGCTATGTAGAGGTGGCGAGAAGCTGGAAGACCTTTTGAGGTGGATGTGGGTCTCGACAGGTTAATTCCACCCCCACCCCCTTTCGAACAGAGCTCTCTCCTCATCCACAGAGCCACAAAGACCGGGATGAGCAGGCAGGCCATCCTCAACATGGTGGATTTGAGTGGGCAAGAAGGAGAGCCAACAAGCTAACCTCGGACCTCCCAGCCAACGGGAAACAGTGGTGTTTCTTCGGACATCGTGCCCTCTTCAATCTCTTAAGAGACCAACAAATCCGTGGGACAAAACTTGCCCCGAACTGACCTTTTAAGTCTCATGCAAAAGGAAAGAGTTTAGAAAAAGCAGAATTTTTCATCACCGTCTCCCTTCCCTCCCCCCCAAAATAACCATGGGATGACTTTGCTCTCGTCAGCCGTCAAAGCAAAATGGGGAAGATTTTTTAAATATATTTACGGTACTCATCCGATGACGCAAAAAAGGAATGGTTTTCCTCGGTTTACTCTCCTCAAAATAACCTGTTTTTCCTTTTTTTTTTTTTCTTCTTTTCCTCCCCCACTACAAAACTGACCGGAGGAAGGTGAAGAGAGGGAGAGCTAGCTACGGGAGTGGGTTGCAGGACTTTTAAAAAGAAAAAGGAAACTTTCGACTTCCTTTTAAAAAAAAAAAAAAAAAAAATTCCATGTTTGTTCGTTTGTTTTTCTTAAGTGCAATGAAATCTTGATCAGGGAGCATGAAAAAAAAAATGGCACTGTTTTTATTTTTTTTAATTTTTTGCTGCGTTGGATTTGGAGGCGGTGGGGGGCCCAGAGAGGCAATTTTTGCCATCTGCCCCCATCTCTCCTCTTGACCACAACATCCTCTCACACGCACAGGCACAATGACACCACGCTTCTCTGTAAAGGGAGGGTTAATGCATCCCACCCCCAAATAAATAAAGAAAAATAAATAATCCCTATGGATGAAGTCCTGGCTGCATTAACCCTCCGTTTGCCCTTCCCTTCCATGGCACCAAGTTTGATTTTCGTGAGATTATTTTTCTCCCCCTTCCCTTTTGACTATTGTTTCTGTCATTCCCCCTTGGGTGTGTGTGTGCGCGTGTGTCATTTTATTTTTATGGAAGCTGTCTTCTATTAAATGAAAAAGCTGCATTCATCACGTCTCTTCCTTTCCGTCTCTTTCCGATCGGGCGCAAGGAGGAATCGTTCCCATTGGCAGGGCCGCCGGTTTTCTGCCTCATTTGGCCCGTGTAGATCAGGTAGCCCGGCTTTTTATTTTTATTTTATTTTTAAAAAGGACAGTAAGACTAGCTTGGTCCTTCTGTTTGTTCTTATTTTTATTTGCGGGCTGGGATTTCTGGCCACTAATTTAAGAGCAGAAGTTGGGAACGATGGATCCCTTCATGACTGGTGGACTTCAATTCCCAGAATTCCTGAGCCAGCCATGCTCGGGAATTCTGGCTCAGGAATTCTGGGAGCTGAAGTCCACCCAGTCATGAAGCATGATTGTTCAGGATTTCTGGGAGCTGAAGTCCACCAGTCTTGGCTGGCTCAGGAATTCTGGGAGCTGAAGTCCACCAGCCTTGAAGCATGGCTGGCTGAGGAATTCTGGGAATCGAAGTCCAGTCCCCAAAGGGGCCATTAGTAGTAGAGTTAAATAGAAATGCAATTCCTTGTTCCTCAAACCTTGCAGCATCCATCTTAGCGATGGGGAAAGAAGCAAGGGAAGAGGACTTGGCTGGAGTTTATGTAAAGTAGTCCTCATCTTACGACTACAGTTGGCACCAGAAATCCAGTCCTAAGTTGATGCCTGGACCTGGGGTGGGTGGAGTTCCCCCCCCTTTCTCCCCCTTATTTTTCCACAGTTGTTAAGCAAATGATAGTCAAGGACACCACCTGTTCTGTGTTTGAAGGGAACATATGAGACCCTCCCTCAAAGGGGAGGCCTCAAATTCAGCTGCAGAAAATGCATTAGCAGTTCAGTTTGACCTGTAAACCCCCCCCCCCCAAATGCTAGATGCAAAAAGGGGGTGCCTGTTTCCCCAAAGGACTTTGTGGTAACCCGAAAGTTGCGGTGCCTTGGGGAGGGCATCTCTTCACTTGAAGCCTGTCCTGGCCTCGTGCATGCGAAGTAACTCTAATCCAGCATTTCTTGATGCAGTCTTGAGTTCCTACCTGGTGGAAAGACGGAGTACAGGTAGTCCTCGACTTCACAACCATTTATTTAGTGACTTTGAAGTTACCAACAACACTAAAAACAATGACTTTTGCACTGTTTTTCATACCACTGTTGCAGCGTCTCCATGGTCCCATGATTAAAATTCAGGCGCTCTGCAACGGACTCACCTTTATGATGGTTGCAGTGTCCTGGGGTCATCCGGTCATCTTTTGTGTCCTTCTGAGAACCAAAGTCAGAAGGGAAGCCAGATTCACTTAATTGTGGCGGGAAAGGTGGTAAAATGTGGCAAACCTCACTTTACAACTGTCTTCCATAGCAACGGAAATTTTGGGCTCAATGGTTGGTCGTAAGCCAAGAACTACCTGTACAAATTTTTATCTTGGTTTGTGGTTCTTAACAAAGATAGAAGTGGTTTGCAGAGACCAAAGTGTTTTCATGCTGCTGTCTTTCACACACGTTCCTAAATGGACTGGAATATATATAAATATATATATATATATATTGTGGCTCTTCAGCCCTTGACAAGAGGTGGCAAATAGATAAAATAAGTTAATTCTTTTCTTTCTGAAGATCTAGAGAAGGAAAAAATATCCTTGGTCTTGTACTTTTTATAATTAAAGGAGGCTATAAGTAATTTTGTGTTCATGCACTTAATGGATTTATTGCTCTCATGCCTGGTTGAAATAAACTTTCTTGAGAAAAAAAACCTCTGCCTTTCCAAACTGTTTTATTAAGCCCAAGGTTTGCAGTTTAAAATTTGAACTTCCCAGGCCACGTCTTCTCTGCACCCCCATAATTTGGGAAAACAAATTTAGAATGCAAAGAGGGAGGCAGATTTTTCCTTGGAGGGGGTGGTATAGGATTGAATGAAAACTAGGTTTGTACACGTAAGAAAAATGCATCCGTCAAAGAAATGCAAAGTTTTCATTTATGAATGGGGCCCAACCACGAGCATAGCTCTCTGTCAGAAGAATGGAAAACAACGAGGAAAAATAAAAGAGGATTTGGACTTCAGACATTCACTATGGGATGGAAGCATCCTGGCTGAGAATGGCTCCGAGTTGGCTCAACTTCCTGCTTGAGGGTCCACTGAATTGTGGTTGGAAGAATTCATCTAAATGACAGCATTCACAGAACACGACCCCATGAAGCCTAGAGCTGTGTTTTCTCAACTTTGGACGCTTGAAGATGTGTGAGCTTCAACTCTCGGAATTCCCTAGCCGACACAGCTAGGATAGTTGAAGTCTTCACATCTTCAAGCGGCCACAATTGAGAAACAACGGCATACTACAGTATTAAACTGCATGGTGTATCTTAACCTTGGCAACTTTTAAGACTTGTGGCTGGGGAATTCTGGGAATTGAAGTCCATGCATCTTAAAAGTTGCCAAAGTTAAGAAACGGCACTCTAGTGTTGAAGGTACCAGACTAGAAACCAGGAGACTGGGTGACTTTTGGCCAATCGCCAGGAGATGGTGAGTTCTAGTCCTGCCTTAGGCATGAAAGACAGCTGGGAGACTTTGGGCCAATCACCAGGAGACGGAGTTCTAATCCCACTTTAGGCATGAGAGCTGGCTGGATGATGTTGGGCCAATCACCAGGAGACTGGGAATTCTAGTCCTGCTTTAGGCATGAAAGCCGGCTGGGTGACTTTGGACCAGTCACCAGGAGACTGGGAGTTCAAGTTCCACCTAAGGCATGAAAGCCAGGTAGGTGACTTCAGATCAATCAAGCTCACAACTCAGGTGACAAGCCAGTTGGTCAATTCTTATTGTAACAAATCGGTCAACGGTTGATTTGAAAAAAATAATAATCCTGCAATGTAGGAAGAGAAAAACAGATGATCTCAGGCAACATATGTGAAAGCACATGTCTGGATTCACACACATCACTAGCCTTAAAATTGGGTTTCATCAAATAGTGTTAGCATACTCCCGTAGGAAAGAAACAGATCTCTGAATTCACACCGAACATTTAAAAATGTTTCTCCTGGTCCTAAAAATAAGTTGCTTGCACTTCCTTCCGTGTTGCTTCGATGAGAGGCTTCAGGTATACAAAGCTGGTTTGTTGAACGAGCGATAAACCTGATTCACACAGTGCAAAGCTGTGGTTTGTTCAGCTGCTGTTTACTGTCAGAAACCACAATTGCTGGTTCACCCAACGAGAAACTAAACCAATTACAATATCTCTTCGTACAATGGCTGGAGTAAGCCTACAGTGGTGGTCCCCAAACTTGGCAACTTTACGACTTGTGGATTTCAACTCCCAGAATTCTCCAGCCAGCTTAGCCTACATGAATGAAAAGGAAAAATGGTTTGATGGACCACTGGGTGGTGCAATTTGCTTACCGTACAAGAAAGGGTTTTATTTCTTTTGTATTTTGTTCAAAATACCTGGCGTCTTTGAGAGAGAATCCGCTAACCAAGCCAGTGCTTTTCATTCCTATTTTCCTGAAGTCGGTTGGTTTATTTACTCTTCGAAGTAAATTTTTGGAATGTGAATGTGTGCCAGCTATTAAGAGGGCATGGGTTCTTCTACAGAAGGGAGAGGACCTGCAGAGGTGATCCCCAAAAAACAACAATCTGGCGAGATAGGTTTGAGTTGAGGCTTTTTCCCCACTCGCAAAACACAACATCTGATTAGTACCACTTCATCATTACAAAAAAAGATGTTGAGACTTTGGAAAAAGTGCAAAGAAAAGCAACTAAGATGATTAAAGGTCCGGAGAGTAAAACATATGAAAGACATATTTGACAGGAGTGGGCATGGCTAGCTCAATGTCCTACAGCCCAGTGAAAACAGATCCCAGGAGGGCCGCATGTAAATGTACCCCAGCTTCTACAATTTGGTGTCTTCCACATCTATGAAAAGTACTTATAATATCTCTTAATTACACACACACAGGATCACCTCCCAATTTAAAAACCGAGAATTCTCCAAGAAAACACAACTTCTGCAGCCGATGTAAATCATTGTTTATTATGTAGCTGATGGATAAGCCTGAGTTCTCCCAATGCTCAGGTGAAGGAGGGAGCTGGCTGGCTCCCCATTTCACACACCCCACAACAACAACCTTGTGAGGTAGGTTTGAGTTGAGTCCTTCCCCAGTCCTGATCCACAAAACTCGATCAATTGTGAAATAGTATTTATTTATTTATTTTTGTTCAGCAGCTTTTGTCGTATTGCAATCTCGCGATGCGTACTTTTTTTTGGCTTGTAAAATATCAAAAATATAATCAAAATACATTTTTTTAAAAACCCTTGGAGATCCTGTCGGGTCATAAATATAATACTTAATCTGAGAGCAGCATGTACAGCTAATCCTTGACTTACTACAGTCCACAGTCGGGACTAGAATTTCCATTATTATTAAGCACGGGCAGCTTTTTAGGTGAGTCACGCTCCGTTTTCTAATTTTTTTTTCTGCCACGAATTATGAAACAAATCACTTAAGTGAACTAATTAAGTGAATCATGTGGAGATTAAGGGGATCCAGCTTTATCCATTGACTTGTCAAAAGCTGCAAAGGTTGCCAACAGCCACCAGGTGACACCAGAATGATGCAGATAAATACGTGCCAATTGCCAACCGGCTGAATTTTGATCACATGCCACAATCATAAATGCAAGGACAAGATTCAGGGGTAGGATTCAATTTTTTTTTACTACCGGTTCTGTGGGTGTGGCTTCATGGGCGTGGCAAGGGAAGGATACTGCAAAATCCCCATTCCCTCCCCACCCCACTAACCTGCTTTCCAGCTCCGTTCTCCTCTGCAGGGCAACCAAAGAAGAACCAGCCAATCAGCAGAGAATAGATGGGGGTGGGGCCAGTCAGAGGTGGGATTTGCTGGTTCTTCGAACTACTCAAAATTTCTGCTACTTGTTCTCCAGAACTGGTCAGAACCGGCTGAATCCCACCTCTGATAGGGTTGTAAATTTTCGGTGCTGTTGTAACTTCAAATGGTGTTTAAACACATGGTTGTAAGTCAAGGACTGTCTATACCAGGGGTGGGCAACAATGGTCCCTTTTATACCCTGAAGGTGCTTTTCCAAAAGGCAACTGGATTTTTGTGGGTTTTTCTTTCCTTTGAAAACTTTTCATTTCTCATCCAAGGAGCTCCTTCAGTTCTTAAGGTAGAACTGAAGAAGCTTCTTGCATGAGAAGCAAAACCTTTCAAAGAAAAAAAAAAACCCCAAGAAAGTCCAGTTGCCTTTTTGGAAAAGACACCTTCAATCTGGATGATTGAAAAATCCATTTACAACCTATGGACTTCAATTCCCAGAATTCCTGGGCCAGGTGGCTCAAGAATTCTGGAAGTTGAAGTCCACAGGAGGTGGAGTCCACATTTGCCACTCTTGGTCTCTACAGCTTTCTGTCTTTCTTGCTTTCATCTTCCCAGCTAAACTGCTTTCACCCCAGCATCCATGTTGTCTAAGGTTTCTTCTCTGAATTTGTTCCACCTTTTCTGTAGTTCTCCAGAGTCGCCAGAGCCTGCAGCTCTCCCATTTTATATCTTATGGAATGGTCTAAGTTCACAGTATACTTCAACAATTTCTTCCCTTCTTGTACGGTGAAGGGAAAATCCTTGGACAAGAATCTCTCAAACAGTTCAGGGTCGCCATCCAATGCCATGATGTTCTGGAGTTCCTTATGCTTGGAGTAAAGCTCAGGACACGTTTCTACAAAGACATCCCACATCAACGTCTTCTCATAATCGTTGGGTGGTTGGCACTGCAGCTTGTCTTCCATGCGTTGGAGAATCCAACTCAAGCGACACGGCCACTGGTTGGCCAACACTACCCAACTGGCCACTTCCCGGGGACAAAGGTTGTGCCTCAACAGGTGCTGCTGTGTCATCAACCTGATCGTAATGGGTATGGTATTGACAATTCTCCTCATCTGGATAATGCTATCTGGGACATAATGGTAGAGACAATCTTGTTCACTGTGCAAGTAGTGAAAAGCTTCATGGATGTATTGGACAGCCATAGCATCGATCTCGTGTTGGTCTTCTTGAACCACTGCTTCCATGTTCATTAGTGCTCTACCGTTCCCTTTGGACATGGTCACTCCCAACTCCATGTTCCTTGTGATGATACCGTACATCAGGTCTTCCCGAGTCTGGAAGGCCTCGTGTAAACAACGCATCTTGGACTTGATGCCGATTTCCGGGATGGAGAAGGGAAGCGTCACAGTGCGGTTGAGGTACAGGTAGCCGTTGTCCGCCATTCCCTTCATGGTGCTAGCCTGCTCCAAGCAAGAAACGATGACGGAGGGATCAACCACCAGGATGAAGATGAAGGGGGCATTCCTATCGGAGAGGAGCGTGTTGATGGCGTTCAACACCCCAACCACCCGTTCTGGGTAGCACGTATCCAAACATGTGATCTCAAAGACAATCCTCAAGCGCCGACGCTCGAAGATCTCCATGTAGTAGATGAAGCTGGTGAGGACCTCAATCTCGCTCTTGACTGCACTCATGAAACCCAGGTGGCTGGTGAACTTCTCATCACTGGTCATGCTCTCGATTTTCTTCTTCTGGCTGATGAGCAAGTGCTTAATCACAGGAGTGATGGCGATGACCAGTCCTGAGCCCGAAATGGCAGCAAAGGTGCTACCAAGGTACTTCAAGACGGTGCCATCCCTTATCCCTGGCACGAGGAGGGCAGTAGTAGCCAGGCCTGCGCCAGCTAGCAAAATCACAATAAGGCCTCCTGCGGTGCAACACGTTTTCTTTTTCAGCCTCCACTCTTCCTGGGTGAATCCTGAGGCGAATTGCGGACGGCTGCCCACCACGTGGTAGAAACTCAGGGGAAGGGGACCGAACTGGTGGCGAATATGGTCACACAGGGTGGTGACCAACCCAGCCCATAATTTGTCGCTGCCTGCGTATTCCCAGGCGCTGAATCTTATGAAGAGGAACTCAATGGTTTTCCTTCGGAGGTGCACCTCGGTGATGACCGGTTGGTAGAAGACGATGTACCAGAGGAGGGTCAGGTAGTTTATTCCTTCGGGGATGCGGGGCCTCTGGTGAGTCCTGTTGAATTCGGCTTCTTCCCTTCGGATGGATTCTCTGAGCATGCATCCTGCAATAGTTCATTCAGAAATGGTCAACTGAAGCTCTGCCAAGTTCTCAAAGACCTTCTCTCTATAGAAGGGAATATTGGTAGCTCAGGGTTGAAATGTGGGGGTCCTTGGTGCTCTCTGAGCTTGGTGGTTTTCTTGCAAATGTTTCATAACCCAATTAAATAACATCATCAGATGATGTATCTAGTTGGGTCATGGAACATCTGCAGGAAAACCACTAAGATCAGAGATCAGCAAAGACTCCACAGCCCTCCTCCTCCTCTGTCTCCTCCTTTTTTGCCATCTCCTTCTCTTCCATCTCCTTCTCCTCCTTTCTCCTCCTCCCTTGTCCTCCTTCTCCTCCTCTGTCTCCTTCTCCTTTTTCCCCATCTCCTTCCCCATCTCCTTTCTCCTCCTACTTTCTCCTCCTCATCCTCCTCCCTTCTCTTTCTTCTCCTCTGTCTCCTTCTCCTTTTTCACCATCTCCTTCCCCATCTCCTTCTCCTTTCTCCTCCTCCCTTCTCCTTCTTCTCCTCTGTCTCCTTCTCCTTTTTCACCATCTCCTTCTCCTCCTTTCTCCTCCTCCCTTCTCCTCCTTCTCCTCCTCTGTCTCCTTCTCCTTTTTCACTATCTCCTCCTCCTCCTCCTCCTCCTCCTCCTCCTCCTCCTCCATAAACTCCCCTCCTTTCTAGCACTGATGTTGTTACTTAGTGATGCCAATGATACAACTTTTTGTGCTGGCACGATGATTCCTGAAAGGTCCCTTCCTCTCTCCCCAGAGACCCATGGATAGAAGGAGGAGATTCTACTAAGGGCTCTGCATAGATGGATTCCCCATTGAGTCTCTCGGTGTGGGGCTGACCTGCAATTTGGTCCAGTAGGGAGTGAACACGTGTTCCACTGGGCGAATAGAAACCCACGGTGACCGGAGTGGAGGTATGGCACAACGTCTTTGATAAAGAGCAGCAATAAATGTCATCCTCGGTCATCAGATCTGAGGAGTGGAAAAGAGGGGGGGAAAAAGGAATGGAAAATAACCAGATATCAGAGTCACTCAGCACAGCACTGAGATACATGACTTACGACTGGTTCTTGCACTTATGACCACTATAACATCCCTGTGGTCATGTGATCAAAATTCAGGCACTTGTCAAAAGCCGTGTCTTTATGAAGGTTGAAGCATCCCATGTCATGTGATCTTGAGAGTCGGCTTCTGACAAAGTCAAGATTCACTTAACAAACTCATGATTCACTTAACAACATGGCCAAAAAACTCACCCCCTTGTAAAATTGGTCGCATATGCCTTAACTTGCTTAGCCACAGGAATTTGGGTCCCTTGTCTGTAACCTCTCCTTGCCTCAAGCAATGTTTCTCAACCTGACCAAATTGATGAAGGGTGGACTTCAACTCCCAGAATTCCCCAGCCAGAATTCTTTAAGATGGATGGCCTTCCATACCCAGCATGGGTGGCTGGGGAATTCTGGGAGTTGAAGTCCACAAGTTGCCAAGACTGAGAAATGCTATTAGCCCTAAAGCATCACTATGGAAAAACCATCCCTGACAGGCCTTTTGTTCCCCAAAGAACTGCCAGGGGGGAAAAAATCATTTGAGAGTAATTAGGATAATTAGCTTGTGTAACTCATCCTATTGTAAATGCCACAGAGCTGAGATTTCCTCAGTGTTTTTTCCCCTCAGGTGTTTTTTATTTTCCTTTGTGGAAAGAGCTGAGTGTTTATTTACCATCCTATTTCAGGCTTTAAAATGCTGCGTTTATTTCTGGTGCATTTTCTGTACAGAAAAGGAAATTTTAAAAGTGTCCTTGTAGGGCAGGAGTCTCCAAACTTGGCAACTTTAGGATTTGTGGCCTTCAACTCCCAGAATTCTTCAGCCAGAAAAGCTTGAAGACTCGTAGCCTTCAACTCCCAGAATTCCTCAGCCATGCTGTCTGGGGAATTCTGAGAGTTGAAGTCCACAAATCTTAAAGTTGCCAAGTTTGGAGACTCCTGTTGTAGGGGGTTTCTAGGCTGGAGAAAACATGGTTTTGAGGTCGAAAGGGGCCCAGTCTTGCTCTGTTTTATCATGACAGGTTCAAAAAAGGTTAAAAAAAAGTCAAAATGGTGGCTGGGATGAGCAAACCTCGGCCCATTCGTTATGTACTCATAAACAGCAGTAGATGAATTGGATAGTGACTCTGCTCTATAATTTTTTTTTTTTTTTGTTAGCTCCTGCTTGTATTCTGAATTTCTTCAGAATGTGAAATAATTTGGATTTATAGCCTAGGTCAGGGGTCTTCAACCTTGGCAATTTCTGGGAGTTGAAGTCTGCTAGGCTTAAAGTTGCCAAGGTTGGAGACCTCTGGCCTAAGTGACATTCTCACATGGGGAGAGCAATGTTTTTTGAACGGGTGTCCCCCTCATCATGTGGACTCCCCAAATTTGATCCTTTCCCCTTTTTTAAAATTAATTTATTTTTATTTTTATTTTTATTACAAACATTTCTTCTTCCATTTGATGACGTGTTGTCTGAATACAATCTTGTGCAATACAGTTGTTATTTACAGTCATATTCATTACACTAGTATTATTTTCTAATCTTATCTTAATATACTTAACGTGTCTATCCCTCTACCCTTCTTCTTAGTTTATTTACTTCTATTAAGGTATCTACTATACTTCAAGATTCTTGACTAATCCATTACCAATATTTAGCTTTCATATTTTTTCTCTAACCATTGGTAAAATAATTCCCATACCTTGTAATATTCAATTTGTTCTCTTTCTTTAATTGCAAGTGTTAATCTATTCATTTCTGCACATTCTAGTATTTTCCTAATCACATTTTCTTCAGCAGGTATATGTTCCCCTTTCCAATTTTGAGCAAATACAATTCTCGCTGCAGTGAATACATGAATAATCAGATATGCATTCTCTTTGCTGTAAGTTTCAGGTAAGATCCCCAACAGGAATATTTCTGGTTTTAAATCAATACGCTGTGGTATCATCTTTTCTAACCACAAACATATTTTTTGTCCAACATTTTTTAGCTTCAACACATGTCCACCATATATGATAGTATGCGTCGGGTGTTTGGTGGCATTTCCAACACTTCGCTGATTTGTCTTTGAACA
This sequence comes from Notechis scutatus, assembly GCF_049901735.1. NCBI lineage: Eukaryota > Metazoa > Chordata > Lepidosauria > Squamata > Elapidae > Notechis > Notechis scutatus. The sequence goes on along the minus strand of NC_142016.1, from coordinate 23,698,025 downwards.
TCTTTGCCAACCTCACTGGTGCAAAATACCATCTGTAAAACATCTTATACATAATTTGAACCTTTCCAAGTTTCCGTTCCTTGCATGCAGAAATGTGGCTTTGTGAGGAAAGCCACTTCCTTAGCAGCTAGTTTTCCACCTGCAAGGAATATTTGTGTAGAGATGGGTGCGTCTCAGAAACTCCCACACTCAACCCGCAACCTGAAAATTTTATCTCAAGTGCAGATAAATTCACCCTGTCCAATTTATAAACTTATTTAGGGATTATAATGGCGATGGTAGGGCAACTTTAAATGTTGTTTAGATTTTGAAATCATCAGTAATGGAAACGTAAAAGGAAAGGAAAGTCCCTAAATTATTAAAGAGTTGACTCGGCGAATATTTTTTTTTCTTTCACCCACTTTAAAAATCTGTCTGATTAAGGTGAGATTGACTCAAGGTTAATTCAGGAAGACATTCACGATTCTTTTGCAAATAAACTTGTGAGCTCACAGGATTAGAGAGGATTTGATTCTGTACCAAAATAAATACCACAATTTACAACTGTAAAAGAGCTTGTTAGTGATGACAGTCATAAAGTCCATCGCATGATCGACCTGATTTTACAATCGTTTTTGTGGTGCTCATTAAACAAAACCTATACATTTCCTCTCTTGTGCCAGCGTTTTCATTTCATTAGATTCTGAACTATGGAACCACGATTGGGATGACTTGAAATCTAAGAAGCTTGTGACTTGAAATTCCTTTCTTACTGAAAATAAATGTTTTTTTTTTAAAAATGTAATAGATTTACATTAATATATATGGGTATATACTTCATTTTATTTTATCATGTTGATGTAGTGTATATTGGAGATGGTGACTCTTTGAAGGCTGTATGCAACAGAAATTCATTTTAATCTACACCGATTAGGGTCCATTCAAAGGGACAATAAAGTTATTTATTCTATTTCTATTCAATTCTAAAGAGCCAAATCATGCAAGCCACACCATTATCTCTGCTTTTAAAAAATCTTCTCCCAGAATAGGGGTTTTATTTTCCTCCCCAGAAAATTAAATGCCCATGATCTTTAAAAAAAAAAAAACCTGAGTCCAGAAGAAAATTAGATATATTCTACTACATATTTTGACAGAATCAAGGATAGTATACACACAATGTTGGAAACAAATAATATACCTTCAGAGGAATTAATAATTTGAAAAATTCTAGATTGTGCTGAAATGGATAAATTGACCTTAAAACTAAAAGAGAAACAGGAGTCAGAGTATTATGAAATTTGGGATAATTGGTATAGTTGGTTGAGTAAAAGAAACAAAGATAAAAGGAAATAAGAAAGTTACAGATAAAAATATATAAATGTATATAAAGATATATAAACATATATATATTGGTTTGGTTTGTATAACAATTTGAGGCATGCTGCAACAGTCATAAGTGTGAGGACCAGTTGTAAGTCAGTTTTTTTTCAGCTCTGAACACTTGCTAAACAGATGATTGAAAGTCAAGGAGTGCCTGATGAGTGCTTTGAAACGAACTTATGTTTGTTTGTTGCAAATGTTAGAACCGCTCCCTAAACTTCAGAGTGCTTTTAACCTTAAGCAAAGTTTAGTAACAGTTCTAACATTTGCAATAGTTCCTGTTTGTGGGGAGATAATTAACATATGCTTTTAAAACTGGATTACATGCACAGTAGTTATTTTCTTTATTAGCATAATATCTTAAATGTTTTCTCTCTTCCGTTCTTCATTATATCTTCTTTTGCTGGCTCTGCAAGCAACCAGTTTAGCGACACTTAAATTGCTAGGTTGTGTTCCCTGACATTAATTCTTCCAGAATGAATGAACTTGGGGGCCGAATAATCAGCCCTGTGTTATTGTCTCTCTAACTGTTAAATAACGCTTTGCAGATTTTTGGATCACTTTAGGATATTGCAATATCTAAACTAGGCAAGTGCAGCCTCTGGCCCTGGACACCAAGGAATGTGGGCACTCATGATAATAAAAAAATATTTAAAAATAAAGAAAGTTTGTTATTTGAATACATTGCCTATATTTGATCTTTTGTATGAGGCCCAATTCCTCTTGGCCCAGTGCAGCCCAGACAAGCCAAAAGTTCAGACATCCATGATCTAAACTCTAGATCAGGGGTGTCCAACCTTGGCAACTTTAAGACTGGTGGACTTTAACTCCCAGAATTCCTCAGCCAGCAAAGCTGGCTGAGGAATTCTGGGAGTTGAAGTCCACAAGTCTTAAAGTTGCCAAGGTTGGACACCCCTGCTCTAGATTATAACCAATTTGACTTGCTCAACAATTTCCTAAAACCTTTTCCTCCTGCCAATAATAATTATTGTTATTTTCCAGCTTTAAAACATGTTAATCTTAATTTTAACAGTACTGCATCATCATTATTATACACATTGTTATACAAACTAATCTCATTATTATGTAAATTCAGTGGTGGGATTCAAATTTTTTTACTACCGGTTCTGTGGGCGTGGCTTGGTGGGCGTAGCAAGGGAAAGATACCGTCAAATCCCCATTCCCTCCCCACCCCACTAACCTGCTTTCCAGCTCCGTTCTCCTGTGCAGGGCAACCAAAGAAGACCCAGCCAATCAGCTGGGACTCAGGAGGCGGAGCATAGATGGGGTTGGCAGGGTCAGTCAGAGGTGGTATTGGCCAGTTCTCCAAACTACTCAAAATTTCTGCTACCGGTTCTACAGAACTGGTCAGAACCGGCTGAATTCCACCTCTGCTTCCATTTGCCTCAATCCAGTTGGTGTGAATAAGATGCTGGGCCTACCATTATCGTGATACTCGGTGTGGCTAAAATGAGTCTCCCGGATCGAACACGGGCATCCCGTTTCGTGGCCCTCCTCCGCATGTTGCAGTCTGGCGACTTCCTCGTCATAGTAACTCATCAGTTCTGGAGTTGGTGGACCATGAACCGGACTTTGCAGGCAGATTGGAGCCTGCGAGAAGGAGATAAAGTGGACAGGTGATTCAGCCAGGTTACCTGAGACAAGTATGTTTCCAATGAGAATGGATGAGCAAAGTATGTGTATCGAGCCACATCGGGGATATATGCATTTGCAGCAGCAGGGTTTTTCTCTCTGACTTTTTCATGTTTCCAGGCTTCAGGTTGGAAAAACTGGATCCGTTGAGTGAAAAAAGAGAGAGAGAAAAAGAAAGAAAGAGAAAGAGAGAAAGAGAGAGAAAGAACCAAAGAAAGAAGGGAAAGAAAGAAAGAGAGAAAGAAAGAAAGGAAAGAGAGAGAAAGAGAGAGAAAGAAAGAAAGAAAGAAAGAGAGAGAAAGAAAGAAAAGAAAGAAAGGAAAGAAAGAAAGAAAGAAAGAAAGAAAGAAAGAAAGAAAGAAAGAAAGAAAGAAAGAAAGAAAGAAAGAAAGAAAGAAAGAAAGAAAGAAAACAAGGAGAGGTACAATTTTGGTTTTTGATGGTCCAGATGCCACTGACCTTCACAGCTGGCTTCAAGCTCTCTTTAAGTTGGAAAAAAAAGACCAACAAAAATAAAAACCCGAAAGTGTGGCTAATCAGAAACTCCTTTTAAACCAGGCTTGGCATATCAAGGATGCTAATTGGGATGACAAAATATTTCAGCCATTGTATTGAGAAAGAGGCTGACTTTAGATGGGAGGTTGTGTGGCCTGGATATTGACCTGTGGGAAATGGGGTTAATTCTGAGGATGTTTTATCAAAAAACAAATCCGATTTTCCCCCCTTTTCTCTTCTTTAGTGGCATTCTCTTCCAGGGACAGAAAAAGTTCACTTATACCAGCAGTCCTTGCTTTAGGACATAAATTGGGGCCAGAATTTCCATTAGTGAGACGTATTCAATTTTATGACCTTTTTACCGAGGTTGTTTATGCCAAAAGGAGCTAATTATTTCTCAGTGGCTTAAATTCTTCCGCAAAATTATGAGTGGGTTGGACATTGGTGTAGAATAACTGCAGAAACATTATTATCACTCATTTAAGTCCCAGGCATTCATTCACCGATGTTTAAATCAATCTTTGTGAAAATGTAATTATTCTATCACTGTCCATATTTTAATAAATGGCCAAAAGGTGAAGAATCTATGAATATTTCTACAGGAAAGAGTTCCACCATATTTCGGGGACTGAAAGTGTTCTGGGACTGACTTCCTGAGATTGTAATTAAACAAATGCTTAATCCAAACAACTCTTGTTTTATTTCAATGTTGGGAATTTTGTTCATTCCCAGCCTGTAATGAGTCCCAAACAGTCCCTCGAGATAAGCACCCACCTTTATCTCCTTTGAATTGTTGCCAACAACTAGAGTGCCAAATGAATTACAAAAAACCTAACTGAAGTACAAAGTCCACACAGAGCTTCAAGGGTTAATCCAAACAGAGCGAATGACTTTGCTTCCTGCAAAGGTTTCTCTACCTTTGCCTGTTCTTTATACCTTAGGGGAGGGGCACCTCCAAGCCTTACTCCCGAGTCGTCCCTTTTGTCTCAACTGCTCTTGCCTTCTAGCAGCTCTGTGCACATGCACACTGGAAACAGGCTCCCCTAGTTCCTCTGCCTAGCTACTGCCGGACTCCGGAGGCTCTAGAGGCAGCACCCCACTCCCAGATGGTCCTGGCCCCATCTCTGCATCGGACGCAGGACCCTCGTCCGAGTCCTCCCCAGACTCCCAGACTGGTCCCCGTTCTTCCCCACTGTCCAATTCTGCTGCCATCTGCACAGGCTGCCAGTGAACCACAACAGAAAGTTAGACCAATTTCATAGTTGTTTTAAGACAGTGATCCCCAACCTTTTCGACGCTTGCGGCCCGGTTCCGGCATCAGCTGGGCGCCGCGCCCGCATTACCGGCGTCAACTGGGCGCCGCCATCTTTTTGGCGAAAAAGTGCTTCCGGTGATGTCACCGGAAGCACTTTTCGTCAAATAATGGCGGCACCAGCGCTTTCGTGAGCTTTTTCGGGTAGAAATGGCTTTCTACCCGGAAAAGCTCACGAGCTTCTTGCGCCCCATCTTTTTGATGAAAAGTGCTTCGGTGAGCTTTCTACCGGAAAAGCTCACCGAAGCACTTTTACCAAAAGATGGCGGCGCCTTCAACCAGCGGCCCGGTAAGGCTTGTTCCGCGGCCGGTACCGGTCCGCGGACCGGCAGTTGGGGACCCCTGTTTTAAGATGTGTGGACTTCAACTCTTAGGAGTAGCTGGGAAATTCTGGGAGTTGAAGTCTACATATCTTAGAGCATGCTGGCTAGAGAATTCTAGAAGTTGGAGTCAGTTCACACATCTTAAAGCACGCTGGCTGGGGAATTCAGGGAATTGGAGTCACAGTTCACACATCTTAAAGCACTCTGGCTGGATAATTCTGGGAGCTGAATTCTACACCTCTTATTAAAGCACATGGCTGGGGAATTATGGAAGTTCAAGTCCACACATCTTAATGAGGTCAAGGATGAAGAAACAGTGATCTATATTAAGATTATTATGGATTAAGATTTTTAATCCTTGAACTCTACTTTACAAATCCCAGTGAGTAGGTCATCCATTTAGCAAATGCAGGGCATTCCATGAACGTTGAGGGTCTTTCGCTGAATGTCTGCAGAACACCAGTATTAAATATTCCCCTTTTCTTTGAAGAAATACATTGGATAAAACCTTGCAAGATCTCCGATGGAATTTTGCTCAGTTTGGTTGCTTTCTTGAGCTTTACTTTTGCTCCAAATGCATCTGCTGTGCCACTGGGGGGTGAGGGTGGAGGAGGAGCATGCTGGCTGGAGAATTCTGGGAGTTGAAGTCCACCCAGCTTAACTTGGCCAAGGCTGAGACACACTGCCATAGAACATTCCTTCCAATTAGTTAAGGAGATTAAATTGAGAAATGCTACGTTGATGGCTATCTTTGGGGTTCGGTTGAAACAGCATCACATCTGATCTAGAAGCTCTCTACGTATGCTCATGTGCTACTCAGAGGAAGACAGGCCTCTGTCTGTTGTAATTGAGGGCTATAAGCAGGCCTCTGCAGCACCTTGTGATGTCAATGGGTGAAGATATAATTGCCAGTTTGAAGTGTCAGGTAAACAAGATCTTCAAGGGATGACCTCAAACCAAGCTCAATGACTAAGCCTGCAGAGGTGGCGGTGGAGAAGGCTCACCATGTGATCTCTAACCACGATCAAAATTTCCAGGTATTGATTAAGAAGGCGTTTCCTGTATTACCTCTTCCTGTAAACGATATTAGGAAGGTCAAAAAAGGTCAAAATTAAGTCAATTGTTCCAGTGCTGTTGTAACTATGAACGGTCACTAAATGAACTCTTGTAAGTCGAGGACTGCCTGTAAAAGCATAGCAATATGGGTATGTGTGAAAGTTAATGATCTCTGTTATTCAGATGGAACCCACAAGATGTCATGCCCCTGTCGTAGGAAGCCGAACAGCTGACAGGGAGTGGGAGTGTGGCTTCATTGGCTGTGGAGGAAACTGGAGAAGGGCAAAGTCAGGCTGGGCAGAGCAGAGCAGAGGTAGAACAAGGGAGAGGGAGTTCAGAGGAAGACCCAGGCCCACCCCCTCTTCATCCTAGGCCATGCAGGGAGGAACAGAGAAGAGAGCAACATGGGTTGCATGGCTTACGGGGGAGGAAAGGGCCCTGATTCCTTTCATTAGCCACACCTGGGAAGAGAGTTTAAAAGAGATGCGTCTGCTGGGAACAAACGTGAGTTTATCTTGTGTTTGCTTTGGTTATCTGCCTTCCTGGCATCCTCCCGACCGTGTTGAATAACTACCATTCCTTCACATCTGGAACTCCTTCTCCTGCCCTACTGGATTAATTATCTCATCTTGCCTTGATTGGACTTATAGTTACAGTTTTTGTTGACCACGTTTTGGATTTGATTCTCTGCAGCCCAAAGGCTGTTCCTGGGAGAGTTTTTCTCCGGCCCAGAAGGTAACCAAGACATTGGGGGCAAAGTTGGAGCTAATAAAGGGACTCCTACTGATTATCTGACTGTGTTGCCTTTGTGCCACACCCCGGGTCATCACACAAGGCATTTCAACCTTTGCCAGATGTTGCCAACCACGGGCAAAGTTTTGATCTCACCACCATCATGGCTGCTGCATCTGGATTTATTTATTTATTTTAAATCAACCCTGAGGACTTCCCTAGTAGATGCGGACAAGGCACACACTCAACAGGTGAAGCTTCTCCATCCTTCCACTTTTAGCCTGGGGAAATGAGACCTGATGAATTTTTATTTTATTTTTATTTTTGCAAAGATTAGGAAGATGAGATGAGAATTTGGCTTTTCACAGCCACCCCTGTTCTATCTCTTCACCTGTTCTAAATCTAAAAGAAGTAAGGAAGCTCATTATAAATAGCCCCAAATATGTAAATATTTCCAAGGAGGGAGTTGGCTCAAGGCCTTGGCTATTTTTTGATTCTCTGCCTTGCATCTGTTTTGTTTTTCCCTTTCAGCCAGAACAATGCTGCTTTGTAGCTGCTTGCTATACATCTCGATAATTTCATTTTGGCTTCCTTCTTTGATGCTCCCAATCCTGTTGACTAAGCCTTCAGATCTCTTACTCATCGTTTAAGGAATAAACCACAACTACGTAGCTTTGCACCATCCATGATGTTTTTCCTCTCTCACAAGAAAAAAATATACATCTATACGTTACAACCCTAGTTTGTTACTTAGGGTTAACGTCCCCTAGTTTGGGTGATGGAACCTTTGCAAGAAAACAACCAAGCTCAGAGACACCAAGGACTCAATTCCACCCCTGAGCTGCAAATATTCTCCTTTATTGATCACATATAAGCCTCCAAAGCAATATCTAGGAATTTCACCTTCTAGCAAACTCTATGAATCAACCTTGTATCAGCTTCTTCTTTCCAATATTTCAAAATTCCTTACATAAGATAATAATAGCAAAGGAACGACACCCATTTCTTTCCTTTTATTAGTTGTATTTCTTAAGCTGATCGTTCATGTCCATACAAGCTCAGCTGTTTTGCAGGGGGGGGGGAAACTTGTGGATAGTTTCTTTTCAAAAGTTTGAAAGTTCGTGTTCATTTTCCTGAGAGTCCCATTCTTAGATAATGGCTAAATCATCAATGATGTTTCAGCTCAGGTTTTTACGTACGATTAAGCCTGGCTTTCCAAGAACAAAGCAAACAGCCCACAAATATTCCTTCTATAGAGAGATTCTACTTTACATTTCACATCCACTAATACAGATAGACTTGACTTACGACCACCATTATCTGTTGCAAAGCAGGACAGTTGTTAAATGAATTTTGCCCCATTTTACGACCTTCCTCCACCACCGTTGTTATGGGAATCCCTGCCATTATTACGTTAGTGACTCGGTCGTTAAGTTAATCCGGCTTCCTCGTTGAGTTTGCTTGTCAGAAGGTCGGAAAAGGGGATCACTGCAACCGTCGTAAAGACGAGTCAGTTGCCGAGCCTCTGAATTGCGATCATGAGGATGTTGCAATGGTGCTAAGTGTGAATAACGGTCATCAAAGTTCACACTGCCTTCAGCGCAATTGTAACTTTAAATGGTCTTTAAACAAATTGTTGTAAGCCTTGGGCAAGTCATGGAATCAACCTGATGAGGACTATTCGTTAGCAAAAAAAATTTATACAGCATTTTTTCCCCCTCTGTCTCATCAATCAACATCCGAGAGGGATACAAGAGAAGATCTAAGAAATTATAGAATAAATAGAGTGGGAAGGGACCTTGGAGGGCTTCTAGTCCAACCCCCTGCCTAGGCAGGAAACCCTATATAGCATTTCAGCCAAAGGGTTATCCAGTCTCTTCTTAAATACTTCCAGTGTTGGAGCATTCACAATTTTTAAACTAGAGGCCGGCAGCCTTAAACACTCAAAGAGCCATTTGGACAGGAAAAAAACAACAACACCGGGAGCCACAAAGGTCCTAACCGGAAGCCCCCCCCTTGTTCAATTCTGGAGGGGACCGGACGTCCAGTTCCTCCACCACAGAGTCTCCTCCTAGCGCAGCATCCTTTTCCCTCTGCCGACCGGAAGTCCGGTTCCTATCACCATAGAGTCTCCTCCAAGCGAGGCATCCTTTTCCCTCTGCCGACCGGAAGTCCGGTTCCTATCACCATAGAGTCTCTTCCAAGCGAGGCATCCTTTTCCTCTGCCGACCGGAAGTCCGGTTCCTATCACCATAGAGTCTCCTCCTAGTGAGGCATCCTTTTCCCTCTACCTGTCCTAACCAAAAGCCCTATCAATTGTGGAGCCGACTGGGAAACCCGCCCTTTGCCATAAAGTCTTCTCCTGGTGCCCTGTGCTCCCCCCCCCATCCCTAACTGGAAGCTCCTCTCAAAACTGTAGTGCCAACCGGTGACAGGGAGCTGCAGCAGAGGGATGAAAGAGCCACATGCGGCTCCAGAGCCATGGGTTGCCTACCCTGGTTCTAAACGATCTAAAGACTGCTTGCGCCAGGATGGTCAAATGCCCCCTTTGGCTGGGAATGATGGGGATTGAAATCTGGCACACCCACAGGTTGGAGAAAGCCCTTGGGTCCTCCTGTGGTGTCTTAATACCTCCTTTTTTTTTAAACAGGTGAGGAGGAAGAAATTGGACTAGATGACCTACAAGGTCCCTTCCAACTCTGTCAATTTCTAATGTCTGTAATTAAGAACATTGGAAATGTCAACTAAAAGGATACTCCTTTGGTCTTTTTAGGGAAGAGATTGCTAAAAGGACAGGGTCTCCCCCTCCCCCCAATTATCCACCCGGAAGGATATTGAAGTGGGGTTGGACTCTTGGGGTGACTAAGCTTGTATTTTAGTATTAGTTTCTGTATTCTAGTATCGGCTGGCTGTCAGGACTCCAACAAATCCACCCTCCTTCAAATCATAAGTCTCCAGCCACATCTCTCAGAGAAAAGAAAATTGATTTATTAGAAGTGGCCATGTTGGCGTCAGCTGGATGCAGCTGATACTAAAATACTCATTCATTTTCCCTTTGACCCTGGTCTTCCCCCACCCCCTGGATGTATATTCTCCAATGGGATACATCCATAGCCAAGAGTCATCAATCATGCTCTCCAATAATATTCTTGTGCGCCGACAGCTTTGGGCTGCCAGGGTGATTATCTAGGCACTTAAGGAATGACTTGTTTTCCCCCACTTCCTTTTTCTGGCAGCTAAAAAGACCAAAGGAAGCACAAGCCCCTTGTCCTGTCTGAGGTCCGTCCCATTCTCTCCATCTCCTCCTTCACCTATGAAAGAGACTCACCCCAGATCACATGTGTTGTTGGGAGAAGACAGCCGAATCCCTCGTTCTAAAGATCTCCTCTTGTCTCTTTTATCCTGTTTGGTACCCAAAGCGTCAGCTTGGTTGAGCTGGCGGGATTTTACATGTCTTGGCAAGGCACCGGTCCTCAAGATTCGCCTCTTCTTTGTCTGCAGAACGTTGTGAGGTGTTCCACCTCCAGAGAAGCTTGGCCCTTCCAGGCTGCGGATTGCAGCAGCTCCTTAAATCTCCCTCGACCTGTTTTTTTGGGCCCAGATTGCGAAAGGGATCAAGGAGTAGCTTTTGCCATTCACACCTCCACCTTTGCCGGCAGAGAAGCACACAGGCTAGACTAGTCAAACCCTGGGGTTTATTTTGAATGTGGGTGTCCTTTTTAAAAAAATAAAAATTCTTTCCTTAAATGTTCAGGCCCCTTTCCTTAAATTTAGTTTCCAGGTTGTCCCAAAAAAGATCGAAAAAAGGTTAGAAACACCTGTGTAGGTGATCACGCCTTCATTAATCATTCAAGGATTGACAGTGATAATGACGTGATCCATTCAGTCCTGTCTGACTTTTGGGTGATTCTATGGGATCGGCTCTCTCTCCGGATCTTCCAATCTTGCACTATGGCTAGTCCTTGACTTACGACCATCACCGAGCTCCAATTTTCTGTTGCTAAGCGAGACAGGTTGTTAAATAAATTTTGCTCCATTTTACAACCTTTTTTTTTTTGCCACAGTTAAGCGAAGAATCACTGAGATTGTTAAATTAGGAACACGGTTGTTTACAGATGAACAGAGTTGAAAGGGACCTTGGAGGTCATCTAGTCTAACCCCCCACCTCGCCCAAGCAGGAGACCCTACACCGTTTCTGACAGACGGCAGTCTAGTCTCTTCTTGAAAGCCTCCAGGGATGAACCTCCCACAACTTCTGAAGGCAGTGAATCTGGCTTGCTCCGTTGATTTTGCTTGTCAGAAAGTCGCTAAAAAGGCTCACTTAACCCCGGGACAGTACAACGGTCATAAATATGAGTCAGTTGCTAACGGTCTGAATTTCAATCACATGATCATGGGGATTGTGCAGTGGTCACAGGTGTGAAAAACAGTTGTCAGTCACTTTTTTCAAGTGCCATTGTAACTTTGGTCGCTAAACGAGCTGTTGTAACTCAGGGACTACCTATATCAGTCTTAACCCGCACTTTTAAAATTCAGCCTTTGCCCTTTGACACCAAGATCCTAAAGTAATGTTTCTCAGTCTTGGCAGCTTGAAGATGGATGGACTTCAACTCCCAGAATTCCCCAGCCAGCTATGTTGCACTATGCTATGCTGGCTGGGGAATTCTGGGAATTGAAGTCCTCTAGGGTTTAAAACTTTGCCGGCTGGGGAATTCTGGGAATTGAAGTCCTCTAGGCTTAAAACTTTGCCGTCTGGGGAATTCTGGGAATTGAAGTCCTCTAGGGTTTAAAACTTTGCCGGCTGGGGAATTCTGGGAATTGAAGTCCTCTAGGGTTTAAAACTTTGCCGGCTGGGGAATTCTGGGAATTGAAGTCCTCTAGGCTGGGAATAAAACTTTGCCGGCTGGGGAATTCTGGGAATTGAAGTCCTCTAGGCTTAAAACTTTGCCGGCTGGGGAATTCTGGGAATTGAAGTCCTCTAGGGTTTAAAACTTTGCTGGCTGGGGAATTCTGGGAATTGAAGTCCTCTAGGCTTAAAATTGCCAAGGTCGGAGACCCCTGCCTTAAAGACACCAGAATTCCACGAATCAACTTCCAAACCCTCTCCGGGAATTGCCACTTTTCACCCAGCCAACATTAAAAGTGCCCGATGGCATTAATGGCCTTTATTTAGCTATTTAACACGACATCCAATGAACTCTTCCTCCTCCTTTCTCGGGCCACTCTGATGTCACCTTCTTTTCGGGAATGTCGCAGGGCTGGGCCCGAAACATGGCTTTCCCCTCGTCAAACGTGTCACACACTCCAAATTTAGATCCCATTGAAAGCCATGGGAATTCTTTTCTGAATCAGCATTGGATTCGGGTAAAGACGGCTGAGAAAATGGGCCCGCGTTCAAGGAAGACTTGGAGTTTCAGCGGGCTTCAACCTGAGGCCTTCACCCAAGGAGAAGGAGGATTTGCAATCAGCCCTACTTCTAAGGTAGGCTTCTGCCACCTACTGGTCTTGATGATCTCTTGGTGGTTCTAGGAGCCAGATCAAGTCACACCTTCTGATTTTGCACTATTTCTTTGAGTCTTTCTACTCTCCGGTTGGTGTCAGCTGTGATGGCGCCCGTCCATCACGTCCTTTAAAGGCCTTTGACTGCTAACTCTTCCTAATATCGTTGCTTCCTCCATGTCCCTGCATGGAGGACACAGCCAAAATAAGTGAAATGCAGTTTTGCGATTGTGGCCTTCCCGTGATATGTCAGGTGTTGCTCGCTCCAATACTTCCTTGTAGGTTATCTTTACTCTCCAAGTAATACGCAGGAGACTTCTCCAGCACACCAGCTCAAAGGGGTTGAATTTCTTCCCGTCTTGCTTATTTAAGGTCCAAATTTCACGATCATAGGTAGCGACTGGCAGGGATGGAATTCAGCCCGTTCACACTGGTCCAGGCGAACCGGTTGTTAAATTTACATCTGGTTCACAGAACCGGGAGTTGAACTGACCGGCTGGCTCCACCCACCCCTCTCCTCCCCTCCCAGGAGTCTCCAGGTGGCCAGTTTTGGATGCAGGTAAGTACAGGGTTCGTGCGGAGGCTCTGGGAGGGCAAAAAATGGAAACAGACTCTGGCTTCTGGGGGGCCTCTGGACCCCGGGGGAGGCATTTTCGCCCTCCTAGAAGCCCGAGGGAAGCCTCCGGACTGTGGGAAAGGTGGAAAACTGCCTTCCCAGAAGTTCCGGTAGGCCACACCCACCATGGCCACGCCCACCCAGCAACTGGGCAGGGAACCGGTTGTTGAGGTTTTTGAATCCCACCACCCCTGGCTACGGGGGAACACAATGCAGGGAGTCCTCGACTTACAAACCCAGTTGAGCCCAACATTTCTTATCGCTAAGTGAAACCTTGGTTAGGTGAATTTTGCTCCATTTTACGACCTTTCTTGCCCCCGTTGTTAAATGAATCATTGCATTGGTTCAATTAGTAACATGGTTGTTAAGTAAATCTGGTTTGCTTGTCAGAAGGTCGCAAAATCAAAACCACATCAAAACCATCCTAAATATGCGTCAGTTCCGAAGTGTCTGACTTTTGATTCCGTGTCCACGGGGATGACGCAACGGTCGTAAGTATGAAACGCCATCATAAGTTGCTTTTTCCAGTGCCGTTGTAACTATGAATGGTCATTAAGTGAACTGCTATAAGTCAAGGACTATAGAGAGGACTACTACCCAATGTTTGTTTGCCAGGCTGATGTCTTTCCTTTCAAAGAAAGGGTTAAAGTGATGTCAGAGAACTAGTTAAGAGTTTTGACTCATCAAATCAGTGTAATCAACACTTAGTAAGCTCCTAGTTGGATTTTGTCACGGATCATCTGTGTGCAACCTGGTCGTTTAGGTCAGGGGTCTCCAACCTTGGCAGCTTTAAGACTTGTGGACTTCAACTCCCAGAATTCTGAGGAGTTCTGGGAGTTGAAGTCCACAAGTCTTAAAGTTTCCAAGGTTGGAGACCCCTGCTTTAGATGAGCTAAGGTTGTACCTGTCACAGTTGTACTCAAGACCGTCCCCCTCACTTCTGCTGGCCCTCGTCTTCTCCTTCCTCCTCTTCTCCTTCTCAGGACTTCTTAAGAGAGCTAGTAGGTCTTTCGGCAAGGTGTCCAAAATTATGATAATTACAACCTGGACATTTGTGCCTGGAATGAGATCACTGCTTGATTCGTTAAATCATCAGTTGATTTTCATGGCTATCCATGGTGTGCTCGGCGGTGACAGGGGGCACGCTACAACGATGGTCATAAGTGCAAGAACTGACCAAAGGACCTTTTATTCAGTGCCATTGTAACTTCAAATGGTTGTTAAATGAAGATTGAAAGGTTGAGGGCCACCTGTACCTTTCCCTTTAGAAGTCCAGCTTCACAAAACTATGCAAGTTACTGGTGGGGGACAATCCCAGTTAAATTTTCAATTCCCAAGTTAAATTTTCAAGCATGTTGAGCAGGGGGCCGGAGTAGATGACCTCCGAGGTCCCTTCTGACTTTGCTAAGATCTTTTGCAAACTTTGGGAGTAGATTTGGAAATTTGGGATAAACCATTGTTCTCCCAAAATAGCAATAGCCCTTAGACTTATATACCGCTCTACAGTGCTTTTTCAGCCCTCTCCAAGCGGTTTATAGAGTCAGCCTCTTGCCCCCCACAACAATCTGGGTCCTCATTTTACTGACCTCGGAAGGATGGAAGGCTGAGTCAACCTTGGAATTCTGGGAGTTGAAGTCCACCTGTCTTGAGTTCATTAAATGCTGACTGAGAAATTCTGGGAGTTAAAATCCACCCATCTTAAATTCAGTAGCATGGTAGCTGGGGAATTCTGGGAGTCGAAGTCCACCCATCTTAAAGCTCAAAGCCAGCGGACTAGGGAATTCTGGGAGTTGAAGTCCATCCATCTTACATACATGCTGGTGGAGAATCCTGTTCCCTGTAGACTAGCCAACTTCCTTTTGGAAGGCTAATTCCTATAGCTTAGTCCATAAATAGAAAAAGCAATGAAAGGGATGCTCTCAGTGCCACGAAAAAAATACTGCTGGGGCCACAAAGAGGCAAAATTCCAGGAATAACTTGGTCTCCCTCTTTCCACGAAGTTAGCAATCCCATTTTTTTTTTTTTTTTTGCCGTGGACTGAATGGCCAAACCAGGTTCCCTCCCCTGGGGAAATCAGAAATGTGTGAGGGCGACAGGTGAAATACCTGCAGCTGAAAACAAGGAAGCTTCCCCCAACCATCTTGTTTTGATTTCACATGGGATCCCCAAGGGGTCTGGGCATGTGGGGAGCTGAGGAAGGGTCTGGCATTGTGGAAGACCCACAAAAGAGATGGGTGAAGGGCACCCTCGCCTCCTCCTGCCAAGTCGTCCGTAGGTCTCCGGAAGGCTGAAACGCAATGCTGGCGGCCCTCTTCTAACCACTGTGGCCAGTGGTGGGATTCTACCAGTTTCCCTACTGGTTTGGTGACAGCGCACTTTGTACGTGCACACCTAACATGCGTGCGCAGCTTTTCAAACATCAGCTGAGGCTCTGCCACGCCAATCAACTGAGAGGATAAAGAAGAGAAAGGCGTACCACCCATTTGGCTGAACCAGTAGCATTTTTGGCTACCGGATCGGGGGAACCGGACCGAACCGGTAATATTTCACCACCGACTGCTCCACCACTGCTCAAAGGCTGCCAGGGTGCCTACCTTTCTGTTTGCTTCCACTGGATCATGCTCTTCTCCCTTCGTGGACATGTGGGCTGGATCAATGCAACCTCGCTGCACATCAGCAAAGCTCAGCCTGGGCCTTCCTCACCTGTGGACTTCAAGGCTCATCTGTGGAAGTCCTCAATTATCTCGTTCTTTTGATCCCTCCCATGGCTTCTCTGCAACCCCCCCCTCCTTCCTTTCTTTGATTTTTGGGAACGACAGAGGAATGCCGTGACTAAGCCTGGGAGCATCATAAAACGTGGGACCTTCGCCAATCAAAATAATTATTAGCCGCGAAGCGGAAAATCAAGCCTGACCAAGGACAGCGGTGGAGGCTAAGAGAAAGGAAATTAAACACACCTTTCCTTCTTCTCCACGTGAATTAAGTCACTTATTTCATCTATTTGATGGTATTTATATACTACAGGTGGCCCTCGACTTACAACGCTTTGTTTAGTGTCCGTTTAAAGTTATAACAGGACTGAAAAAAGCCAGTGGTCACAGTTTTCCATACCACCTTTGCAGCATCTCAGCGATCATGAGATCAAAATTCAGACGCTTGGCAACTGGCATGTACATAGGCTGGCTGCAGTGTCCTGAAGTCATGCGATCGCCTTAGTCACCTTCCGATCAGCCAAAATCAACGAGGAAGCCAGATTCACTTAAGAACCGTATTAGTAACTTAACAATGGCCGTGATCCACTTAACAGCAGGGGCAAGAAAGGTCGTAAAATGAGGCAAAATTCATTGTTAACATCTGTCTCACTTAGCAAGAGGAATGTTGGGCTCAGTTGCGGCCATAATTCAAGGACCACATGCATACCTGTGTTTGATTTTACTGATTCTGAAACTGCAGCTGAATCCGTTCCTTTCGAGTTTGGGTTTTTCTTTTTAACTTTTCAGATTGACTGAGCAGACACTGGGACTGAATCAGAGAACTTGGATATGGAAAACAAATCAATCAGAATAGAGCTGGAAGGGACCTCGGAGGTCTTCTAGTCCAGCCCCCTGATCAAGCAGGAGACCCTCTACCAGTTCGGACAAGTGACTGTCCGATCTCTTCTTAAAGCCTCCAGTGATAGAGAACCCACAACTTCTGGTGGCAAGCCGTTCCACAAGTTCATTGTCCTCCCTGTTAGGGAGTTTCTCCTTAATTCCAGATTGCTTCATGATTAACGAGAACAACAGCAGAAATACTGGGATAATCTACACATGGTACGAAACAATCTGTCTGCTTGCTTTTGCCACACGGTCTTGGGTGAACCCCAGTTAATGGGATCTGGACAACCACCTTTTGGTCCTTTGTTTGGCCCACCCGCCCACCTGGGCTCTTGACTGTCCTTTATTTCCTGTTTTTTCAACCTCAGTTGCTTTGCGCAGCACAGATGAGGTTGAAAAAGCAGGAAAGAAGAGGAGTGCAGTGCTTGTCAGCTGTCCGGGCGGCACAGCTGATGCGTTCTTCCAAATGCTGTACACGTGCGCGACTACAGTGAGTTCCTGCCTTTTGACCCACCCAATCACATGACCACATAGCCAGGCCCACCCGGTCACATGACCACCAAGCAAACCACACCCACCAAGCCACGCCCACCATGCCACACGCCCACAGAACTGTTTGTTAAAAAATTTGAATCCCATCCCTGAGTTTATGTCTCATTTAGCAACAGAAATGTTGGGCTCAATTCTGCTCGTACGTCAAGGGCTGTTTGCACATTTTTCCGTGTTTCATTCTAGAGTGCCATTTTAGAAGTTTGCTTCTGTATTTGTATGTATGTATGTATTTATTTATTTATTTATTTGATTGATATTGCTGCCAATTCGCCCATGGCGACTCAAGGCGGCTTGCTCAATGTAAAATCATATTTAAAACAAAAAATAAAAACAAAAACAATAAGAACTAACAAAAAGAATCAAATAAAATTAGTAAAGTACAAATGTATGCATGTAGTCACATTCTAGGGCCATGATGGCGAACCTATGGCACACGTTCCGGAAGTGGCACGCATAGCCACTTCTGCTAGCACACGAGAGGTCGCCTGGAAGAGACCCACTGCACATGCCCACGTGCCGTCTGCCCAACAGCTGATTGTCAGGTATCTGGCGCGCATGCACGGGGTGCGGGGAGTGCGGGGGAGATGCGTGCACATGCGCAGAGACACGCAGGGGGTCTCGCATGCACAGAGATGCATGGAGTGGGGGGAATTGCACGTGCATACACAGGGGATGTGGGGGGCCCTGTGCACATTGCCTTCTGGGTGCTGGCATGTGAGCACGCAAGCATAAGCGCACATGCAATTTTCGGCACGGGAGCCCAAAAAAGTTAGCCACCACTGTTCTAGGGCTTTTGTTGAAGAGTGTATAATAGTGGCAGGGGTGGGATTCAACTGGTTTGCACCTATTCGCTAGAATCGGTTGTTAACATTCTAAGCAGTTGGGAGAACCGGTTGTTAAAAGAAATTACTGGACTAATCCTGTAAGGAAGGCAGGAAGGAAACATTCTGGTGTTGCTTACAGAAACTGCCTCTCAGTTAACCCTTATTACATTCTTGGCAGGATTAGACTTCCTGTCTCAGGAACTTCTCTGGAGATTTTTCCCCTCCTTTGCTGGTACTTTGCTTGCGTGGAGTGACCATTCAAAGTTACAATGGCACTGAAACAAGTGACTTATGACCATTTTTCACACTTACGACTGTTGCAGCATCCCCACAGCCATGAGAGGCCAGGCGACAAGACGCGTGCCTCGATGTGAGTGATGTTGAGTTGGCCATGCCCAGCCAGTCACATGACCACCAAGCCATGCCCACCAACTAAGCCATGCCCACAGAATTGGTTGTTAAAAAATTTGAATCCCACCCCTGAATAGTGGAGGAAGTCTACATCTGCCCAAATTGGAGTAATTAGGTTTTCCACCCATCTGGTTTAGGGATGCACCAAAGGAAATGTAGCCATGTTACCGCCTTATTTAGGGGCAATTAAATCAAAGGAACTCTTAGCTTGCACCCCAAGAGTGCTGGACACCCCAAAGCTCCCCTGTGCCATAGAAGCCTTCTAACACATAAAAACTATAATTGCGCAGAAGTATTGTAGATGAAGAAAGTGGGGAAACATTTAAGAGTCATTAGATTCTTGCGGATGTTTTAATTTTTTGAACGCTATTAAGTACAATTATGGTGCTTCTAATCTCTCGGTTACCTTCGCCTTTCTGTTTTTTGTTTTTTTTTTCAAACCACAGGTGCACTTGGGTTGTTGGAAAAGCACCACAGTTCCCTGTGCTGTGTTTGTGCGGCCCGGATGCAACTTCACAGAGGAAGGCAGAAAAAAATTGAGTCACGCCAACTTGGTCCAAGTTGCACGAAGGCTTACTATGAGCAGAAAGGCCCGTGATTTTAATACACGCTTTTTGCCAAACCACCCAATATCCTGCCCTGTGTTTGCAGCAATTTGGTGACAGGATGATGCAAGAAGAAGAAGACAAAATTTGGCTTGCTGATGATTTTGGGCAATTACAAAACGTTGCATGAAGGACAGCAGATCCTGCAGAAAATTCAGCAGTGCTTGGAGAGGAACACCTCAACTTACACATTCATTTATCGACCGTTTGAGTCACACCAACGCTGAAAAAAACGGACTTACAACTGGTCCTCACACTTATATCTGTCACAGCAGCCCTGTGATTGGTGCGATCAAAACTAACATTTTGGCAACCAGATTGTATTTACGATGGTTGCAGCTTCCCATGAAGAGGTGGTATTCAGCAGCTTCTGACCGGTTCAGGAGAACTGGTAGCAGAAATGTTGAGTAGTTTAGAGAACCAGTAGTGGAAATTTTGAGTAGTTCGGAGAACTGGGCAATACTACCTCTGACTGGCCTCACCCCCATCTATGCTCTACCTCCCGAGTCCCAGCTGATTGGCTGGGTCTTCTTTGGTTGCCCTGCACAGGAGAACAGAGCTGGAAAGCAGGTTAGTGAGGTGGGGAGGGAATGGAGATTTTGCAGTAACCTTCCCCTGCCACGCCCACCAGGCCAAACCACGCCCACCAAGACATGCTCACAGAACCAGTAGTAAAAAAATTTGAATCCACCACTGGTCATGGGGTCATGTGATCCCTATTTGTGACCTTCTCAGACAATTTCTGGCAAGTATAATTAACGGGGAAGCTGGATTCGCTTAATGAGTGCACTGCTTCACTTAACAATCATGTCTATGGAGATTCTCAGTGATCCAGGTCATGGTTTTCCAAAGGCAACCGGACTTCCTTTGCTTCTCCTTGAAGAGGTTTCGCTTCTCCTTCAAGAAGCTTCTTCAGTTCTGATTAAAGGAAAGTCTGAACTGAAGACGCTTCTTGGATAAGAGGCGACATGCCTTCAAGGAAAAAGAAAGTCCTTTGGAAAAAAAAAAGCATCTTTGGGGCTTAACAACCATGCCAAAAAAAAAAAAAGATCATAAAATCAGGCATGGCTCATTTAGCAATGGAAATTCTGCACCCGATGGTGGCCGTGAATTGAGGACTATCTGTATTGGAAACATAAGGTTTTTTTAAAAAAAGCATTTTGAAAGCATCTCTTAAGTCAGTAATGGCAAACCTTTTTGTTGTGGTGTGCCAAAAAGCATGCGCGTGCCAGCACCCATAATGCAATGCACCCCATCCCTCCCTGCGCATGCCTGCGCAACATCCCTTTCCCCTTACCTGCACTGTGCAAGCTGATTTTTGGCCCGTTTGAGGCCATTTTCACCCTCCCGGAGGCTCGAAGGAAGCCTCTGCAGCCTTGGGAGGTCGAAAAATGGGCCCGTTTCAGCACTTCCGGTATTTCCAGAAAGCCTGTTTTTTCGGCTTCCCAAGGTGTCCTCTGGAGCCCGGGGGAGGCTGTTTTCACCTACCGGAGGCTCAAGGGAAGCTTATGGAGCCGTGGGAGGCTGAAAACGGGGCCGTTTTGGCACTTCCGGTATTTCCAGTAAGCCCATTTTCCAGCTTCCTGATGCTCCGGGAGGGTGAAAAGGGCCTCAAATGGGCCAAAAATCAGCGGGGAGGTGCGCGCATGCGCAGTGCAGGTAAGTTTGGCTGGGGCTCGCGTGCCCACACAAATGGCTCTGCGTGCTACCTGTGGCACATGTACCATAGGTTCGCCGTCACGGTCTTAGGTGTTCTGGAAGAGCGTTCCAAGCATAATGAAATCGTAAAAAATGGCCATGTTTTATTCTTGCTTGTACCAGTCTTATACTAAGACCGTTTGCAGCCCTTCATGTGGGAAGGCCATGGGTGTCTGGTTTCTCCTGAGTCTTAGATTTTTTATTTACAGTATAATATTTCTTCTGGAGAAAAATAAGGCGATGGGTCCTGGATGGTGCGCAGGGGTGGGCTTCAAAAATTTTAGCAACCAGTTCTCTGCCTGGTTGCTGTGTGGGTGTGGCCATGGTAGGCGTGGCCTAGTTGGCCTCCTGCACCATGGTGGAGGTGTGTTTTTGCCCTCCCTGGGCTCCAGAGGGTTTTCTTGAGACTCCTGGGCTCTGGAGGCCCTCCAACAAGGCCGTGTACTTACCTGGGATCCAAAACTGGCCATGTGGGGACCCCCAGGAGGGACAGGGTGGGGTGGCGGGACCAGCCAGGAGTGGGATTGGCCAGTTCACCGAACCGGTCATAAAATTAGCTACCAGTTCAGTACCAGTTCCCCTGAACCGGGGAGAACTGGTTTGCCTGAACTGGGATGAACAGGGATCAGCCACCCCGTCATGCCCCTGATGGAGACTGACTCTGAGGGAGAGGAGGAACAGCCGACAGGGAGTGGAATTGTGGCTCCGGAGGTTGTGGAGGAGGCTGGGGAAGGGCAGAGGCTGGCTGAGCAGTCAGAGGAGGACCCAGGCCCACCCCCTATCCATCCTAGGACACGCAGGGAGGAGAGGATAACGGAGAGACGTGTCTACTCAGGAGGAGAGGGCCTTGATCCTCTTCATGGGTGGCAGGTGTGAGATCTGCATAAGAGGATGGACATGCGTACGGGTGAGTGCTGGAAACAAAGCGTGGAAATATCTCTAGTTTATGGTTCCTCTCTGAATTTGGCGTCCTTCCCAGTGTTTTTTCTGATATCTGTGGACGTCTTCAAGCCCTTATCTTGCCTGGTTTGTGTTGTTTTTTACTCTTTATAATTTATAGGCATTTTAAATTTAAATGGCATTTCCTCCTTCTTGTAACTGTTTGTGGGGGAGTTTTTTGTCTCCAGTCAAGGATATTTGGAGCTTGGAAGCAAAGTGAAGGAATAAAAGGGGCTTCACCTGGTTTTTGTGACTGTGTTTATTTTGTATCCCACACTGGGTCATCACACACCCCTGATGATGCAAAGGAATTTGTGAACCATCTTTTTTTCCAAACTGAGTTTTGCGTACTTACAAAGTATTGAGGGGTGTGTGTGAATTCAGAAGCAAAGATGAGGAACTTAGTACAATTATTAATTGCTTTGTCTGGGAATGATGAGTTCGATAGTCCGAACACATATAGAAGAGGCTGGAGTGAAGACGTTGCTTCAATATTAAACTCCTTGGGTTTAAACCCGCTGCACCTAATTGCCCTTAAGTAGCAATTACTAAAAACACACACACACACAAAACAAAGATCAAATCAACTATAAAATTTTAAGTATGTATAATCGGCTCCTTTGGCTCAGTCTTAACTAAGATGAAACAATTAAGGCAATTCAATGGAGAACAATGCCCAATTAGCATAGCTTCATCCTTTCTAAATCAGATAGGCATTAAAATGAAGCAAACAAACTAGGCATACCCGTTTGGGGCTTCTTTGAAGATAAAAGTCACACAAATGAAATGCCAGATCTTGCTGGGCTTGACCAGCTTTGGCCGCATTTAAATAGCTTAGGCTTGACTCTACATCCCGGTTGCCATGATCAGAATAGCAGAATAATAACAGAATAACAAAATTGGAAGAGATCTTGGAGGTCTTCTAGTCCAACCCCTTGCTCAAGCAGGATGTGATGACCCAGGCTGGGATACAAAATAAACACAGTCACAAAAAAACAGGTAAAGCCCCTTTTATTCCTTCACGTTGCTTCCAAGCTCCAAATAATCTTGACTGGAGACAAAAAACTCCCCCACAAGCAGTTACAAGAAGGAGGAAATGCCGTTTAAACTAAAAATGCCTATAAATTATAAAGAATAAAAAACAACACAAACCGGACAAGATAAGGGTTTGAAGATGTCCACCGATCTCAGAACACACACTGGGAAGGACGCCAAACTCAGAGGTTAGTCACGTGATTAAAATTTGGGGGATCAAAAAAATAAAGGAAGAAATATTTAAAGGCAATCAAACAAACCATGCTTTCATGAACTGACTACACACCTAGACTGAGAAGTTTCCAAGAGTTGGTAGTTAAGTAGTGTTTAAGATACCTTGCTGAAATTTACAGGGTTATTGATTTCTTGATCTTGTCCAGGTGTTGTCCAACATCTGGAACAGTGGTTCTCAACCTGGACCTGGATGGGATTCTACCGGTTTGAATCGGTTCTATAGAACTGGTTGTTACGAGTCTGCACAGTTCAGAGAACCAGCAAATTGTGCCCCTGGCTGGCCCCACCCATCTCCGCCCGCCTCTCCCTGCCCAGTCAGGCCTTATCATGCATTGCGCGCATGCCCAACATCACTAACTGCGTTCACCCCCACCAAGTCACTCCTTAAGGTATTTCTTTCCCCCCCCCAACCAGGATTGCCAGATCGCAGTTTGGCTCTGCGGCCAAACTCAAGTCAAAATACGGCCAAATTCAGCCAAATTATTTTTTCTCATGGTGACGCGCATGCGCGAGGGAAGGAGAGTGCCAGAGGACGCGCTTGTCCTCCTTTTGCTCATGGTGACGCGCATGCGCGAGGGAAGGAGAGCTCGGGATGGGTGGGGAAGCCGAGGGTGTGGCGTTGGAACGAGCCGTAATAGGAATGGGTGTGGTGTTGATGGAGGAGGAGCCGCCCTGCTCGGGTCACAGGTGGGAAGGGGGCGTGGCCGGGCGCCAAGGTCCCAAAGGGGTGTGTGACAGGAGTTGAGAGGAAGCGGGTGTGTCGGAGAACTGAGAGGACGCGCTGGTCCTCCTTTTGCTCATGGTGACGCGCATGCGCGAGGGAAGGAGAGCGGCTGGGTTGCCATCTGGCTGATTTCACGGCCAAGCGACTTTCGTACGGCCAAATTTCTGGCCAAATAAATTTGGCCGAAGACATCATTTTTTCATGGCCAAGCAGATAGAAATACGGCCAGATTTCTCGAATTTGGCTGGAAAAACGGCCAGATGGCAACCCTGCTCCCAACGATCAGCTGTTCCGATGATCAGCTGTTCCAGGATTCCCCTCACTGTCTTACTGCTTCATCCAGAATGCTTCCCTGAGGCCCAGGAGGCCAAAAAAACCAGGGGGGGGTTGCTGCAAAAGAAGAAGAAGAAGAAGCCATGCCCACCCAGTCACATGGCCACCACATCCATCTAGCCATGCCCACAGAACCGGTTGTTAAAAAGTTTGAATCTCACCCTTGCCTGGATCATTTTAAGATGAGTGGACTTCAACTCCCAGAACTCCCCAGCCAGCCAGGTAAAGTCCACCCACCTTAAAATGGCCCATACACCAATCCGGAAAGACTTAGACATCTCTTCCAACACCCTATTTCTAACAATTTCATGAACACCTCCAGCCGGTTGACTTTGAAGAGGTAACCTGAAAAGGATCTGGTTGAGAACAGAATTAAAAAATCAGTCCCCCCCCCAGGAACCATGCTGTGACAGCCAAAGCCACCTCCTTTCCCTATTATGAATGGACTAATTAAAAGAAAGAGCTGGCTCTTTCGGGAAGGTGTTATTATATATATTAGTCAATCAGGAAAGCCTCAGCTGTACACTCAGTGAACTTTTATGAGTCAATAAATATAAAAACAAGTGGATAAATAAAGCTGGGAAAAAGGCTTTCGGATCATTAAGCGATGTGCCTCTCTGCTAACAAGATGGCAAAGAGGAGGAAAAATCCAGATCAAATCTTCCTCGAGTTGAGGTGACTTCATAAGCGCATATAGGACATTTTCTTGGGTTTGTCATCATCTCCTTCTGGTGTTTTGCTGCCGGAAGGCAAAACTCCTAAGAGGAAGAGCTATCTGACAGGGGAATCGAATGGTCTTGCCATATGCAGAATTCTTGCAAGAAAGAAATGAGGGGTGGGTTTTTGGGGGGTGGGGTGGGGGAAGAGAGGGTTGGTCAAAGTAGTCAGGCAGAAGCTGAAGAGCCATTGGTCAGGGGTGCTTGATAACTAGATAAATATCCATAGACAAATCATAGAATGCTAGGGCTGGAATAGACCTTGGAGGTCTTCTAGTGCAGTGGCCCCCAACCTTTTTTGTGCCACGGCCCGGTACCAGCATCACAAAATGATCCGCAGCCCGGTACCGGCATCAGCACGCATGACAAGGCAAGGTGAGCCAAGCAACCGGCCAGCCACCCGTCACCGGCTTCAACTCCTCCTTTGTACCTTTGTCGATGGGCTTCGGGACAGTCGCTCGGCTCGCCTTGCCTTGGGTGCTGAAAGAATCCTTGCGCCTTAGTTTCGTTGAAGCCGCCGCCCCCTTCGATGAAACTAAGGCGCGAGATTCCTTCAGGACCCAAACGCCGCTTTCCAACTGGAAAAGCTCACCCAGAAGCACTTTCTCATCGAAACAAGATGGCGGCGCCCAGCAAACCGGCAGCCCGGTAGAAAATGTTCCACAGACCGGTACCGGTCCGGGGCCCGGTGGTTGGGGACCCCTGTTCTAGTGGCTAGCTAGAATCTAGCCCATCTTGCTGACCAAGCAGAAGTCCTTATACTATCTTGGATATCAAACCATCCATCCATCTACCCACCCAACTTGCATCCATCCATATATCCATCTATTCATCTATTCATCTATTCATCTATCCATCTAACCTACATCCACCCATCCATCCACCCATCCATCTTTCCACCTACCCAATCCAATCCAATCCATCCATCCATCTATCCACCCACCCACCCACCCACCAATCCACCCACCCACCCATCCATCCATCCACCTTCCCACCCATCCATCTTTCCACCTACCCAATCCAATCCAATCCATCCATCCATCTATCCACCCACCAATCCACCCACCCACCCATCCATCCATCCACCTTCCCACCATCCATCTTTCCACCTACCCATCCAATCCAATCCATCCATCCATCTATCCACCCCACCCCACCCACCCACCAATCCACCCACCCACCCATCCATCCATCCACCTTCCCATCCATCCATCTTTCCACCTACCCAATCAATCCATCCATCCATCCATCCATCCATCCACCCACCCATCCATCCACCCACCCATCCATACATACATCTTTCCACCTACCCAATCCAATCCAATCCAATCCAATCCATCCATCCATCCATCTATCCACCCACCCACCCACCCACCAATCCACCCACCCACCCATCCATCCATCCACCTTCCCATCCATCCATCTTTCCACCTACCCAATCCAATCCATCCATCCATCCATCCATCCATCCATCCATCCACCCACCTTCCCATCCATCCATCTATTCAACTATCCACCCACACATTCAGCCACCCACCCACCCATCCAATCTCTTGAGTGTTACTGTAGATTCCTACACTGAGCAGGGGGGTTTGGTCTGGATGACCTCAGGGTTCCCTCCCACACCAGGCTCCAAAACCAAGGTCATTTGAGTGTGCTTTCTTTCACAGTAAAAGAAATGCAGAAAACTGATGCCTTCTGGGAAGTGTTACTGGCCACCTTGCCCTAAACTGAAATGCCTCTTTATTCCAGAAAAATGATGCATCTTGAGAAAATAAGGCCGAACTGGCATTACAGATAGTCCTTGATGTCAAGCTCGAAATTGACGTATGCATAGCCATTTTATTTAGCCTTATTATATATTCCTTTTCCTTTCTTTCTCTTTGCTGGTTATGGGGCAGAAGGGTTTTGGGCTTGCCACATTCCTAAGGCGGGAGGAGTGGAGATAGAGAGAGTTGTTGAGGCTAGGTGGTTCTCCTTCTCGTGGGAACGAAAGCTGACCCTGCTGATTGATGACCCCAGGCAAACATTGATTTACTTCTATTGGGGAATGTGATTTTGGGAGGGTGTTTCTAACTTCCAATATTATGTGGTGTAATTCCGGGTTGTGTCAGATCCAGAATTACAACAGACTTTGCCAATTTGATGCTTTCCTAAATAAAAGAAATTGTTTTGGAAGATGGACTTTGCTCTTTCCTTTTTAAACGGATTTCATCACTTGGAAACCTGACACTCGACTTACAATAAGTTTGTTTAGCGACGTTACAACAGCATGGAAAACAGTGACTTACGACCATTTTTCACGCTTATGACCATTGCAGCATCCCCATGGTCGTGTGATCAAAATTCAGATGCTCGGCAACTGACTCATATTTATGACAGTTACGATGTCCTGGGGTCATTTGATTCCTAAGGTGGGAGGAGTGGAGATAGAGAGGGTTGTTTAGGCTGGATGGTTCTCCTTCCCGTGGGAACGGGAACTGACCCTGCTAAGACCTGGAGGTGGAGATTGATGACACCAGGCAAATGTTGATTTACTTCTTTTGGGGAATGTGACTCTTTTGCGACCTTCAGACAAGCCCAAGTCAATGGGGAAGCCAAATTCACTTCACAATCATGTTGCTAATTTAACAACTGCAGGACTGACTTAACAACTGTGACAAGAAAGGTCATAAAACAGGACAAAACTCACTTAACAAATGCCTCGCTTCGCAACGGAAATGCTGGGCCCGGTTGTGATCTTGAGTCAAGGACGACCTGCCTTTGAATTTGAAACTTACCTGTATTTGAACCACTATAAGTTCATATCTTCGCCATGCGCTAAATAAATAAATAAGTGTATTGGAATGGTGGGGAAAATGCTAACCTTGAAATCTCAGCATTTAGAAACACCCTTTTATAACATTTCGTTTGCCAACTTACAGGGCAAAGTACAACAGGTTTCTAACCACGCCTCCTTAGAAGGAAATTAAACTTAATTTTCTGGCACCTTATAGAAAGTTCTACTTTTACCCAGAGGGCATATAAGAAGCAAGCCAGCTTTAATCCACCAACTTTGGCAAACCCCAAAATGGCTTTGCAACAGCCCATCTTAAATCCGGTGAGTATGGAGAGAATTTTCACTGGGGGGGGGATTTTTTGGGGAGGGGGAAGATTTACCCTGGCCCCCAATATATGATGATGTCCAATGCAGAGAGTTGGAGATATTGAGACAAGCTGGTCAATGTGTAGGAAGTGGGAATGGGTTTCCTAAGAGGGAGACAGATCTAAAGCTCATTGTAGCATCTCACAACAAAGATCCATATGGTAGCAAATGAATAAACAAATTGCTAAGGTTGGAGCTTTTCATGGAGGTCACGGATGGGAGAAGCTTCGTTGTCTTAAGTTCTTGGTCAGCCTTCAGTCTGAAAGTCAGGGGAAGGAAGGAAGGAAAGAAAGAATGAGGGATGGAGGGAGGAAAAGGAAGAGAAGAGAAGGATGGAAAGAAAGAAAAAAGAAAGAGAGAAAGGGGAGAAGGAAAGAAGAGAGAAACAAGGGGAAGAAAAGGAAGGAAGGAAGGGAGGGACAAAAAGAAAGAGAGAAAGAAAGAGAAAGACAGAGAAAAAAAGAAAGAAGGGAGGGAGGGGAAGGAAAGAAGAAAGGAAGGGGGAGGGACAAAGAAGAAAGAAAGAAAGAAAGAAAGAAAGAAAGAAAGAAAGAAAGAAAGAAAGAAAGAAAGAAAGAAAGAAAGAAAGAAAGAAAGAAAGGAGGGAGGGAAGGAGGGAGGGAAGGAGGAGAAGGAAAGAAGAAAGGGAGGGACAAAAAGAAAGAGAGAAAGAGAAAGAAAGAGAAAGACAGAGAAAAAGAAAGAAGGGAGGGAGGGAGGGGAAGGAAAGGAGAAAGGAAGGAAAGGGTGGGAGGGACAAAAAAAGAAAAGAGAAAGAAAAGAAAGAAAAAAGAAAGAAAGAAAAAAAGAAAGAAAGAAAGAAAGAAAGAGTGGAGGGAGGGAGTGGAAGGAAAGAAAGGAAGGGAGGGAGGTACAAAAAAGAAAAAAAAGAAAGAGATGAAAGAAGGAAGAAGAGGAAGGAAGGAAGGAAGGAAGGAAGGATTTTTTTTCCTATTGGGGTCACTCCTGTTAAGGCAAACTAAACTCTAGTGATAGAAACTAGTTGACCTTCTTTTGCCTCAAGCTAAGCAGAGTTGAACCTGGCCTGTTCTTGGCGGGACAAACGCTTGGAAATATCATGCCTGTCGGTCAGACAAGGGCAGTTGGAAAAGACATCTTGAAATAAACGTCTGTGTGAGCCTCATTTTATTTCCAAGTATGGTGAGGATCCTAACTTTTGAATCCGAAACATGAAGGCTCATTTTAGGGGAATAAAGTGGCTTTTCTTAGCCAAGCAAAGTGGTTAGTGGTTTACTTTAAGCCCTTTGCTGTTTCTTGCTTTCTTGAAACTAATCACGTAGGAGAAAGTGCGTGTCTGAAGTCGATTCTGATCCACAAAAACACATTTCAACCTAAACTTGTTAGTCTCTCTAAGCGCAGGGGTGTCCAACCTTGGCAACTTTAAGACTTGTGGACTTCAACTCCCAGAATTCCTCAGCCAGCTGGCTGAGGGATTCTGGGAGTTGAAGGCCTAAGCTTCACTAGCTGAGGAACTCTGGGGTTGAAGTCCATAAACTTTGTTGGCTGAGGGATTCTGGGAGTTGAAGTCCACAAGTCTTAAAGTTGCCAAGGTTGGACACCCCTGCTCTAAGGCATCCACACAGTATTTTTCAACCTTGGCCCTTTAAGATGAGTGGACTTCAACTCCCAGAATTGCCCAGCCAGTGTTAAGGCTTAAGGCTGAATCTAGTTTCCGGATGAAGTCCCCCCCTTCCACCAAAGTTTGCACAAGCAACCACAGGTAGTCCTTGACTTAGGACCACAGTTGAGTCCAAAATTTCTGTGGCTAAGCGAGAGGGTTCTTAGGTGAATCTTGACCTTTTTCTGCCACCGTTGTTAAGTGAATCTGGCTTCCCCGTTGACTTTGATTCTCAGAAGGTCGCAGAAGGGGATCGTGTGACCTCCAGAGCACTGCAACCGTCATAAATATGAGTCCGTTGCCAAGCGTCTGAAATTTCATCACGTGACAATGGGGAAGCTGCAATGGTCGTACGTGTGAAAAATAGTGCAAGGTTGCATTTGTCAGCTTCAAATTGTTACTAAATGAACTGTTGTAAGTCGAGGGCTGCCTGTACTATGATTTAGCTTAGCGTACGGACTCCAGTTTCTGCTATTTTTAAAGTTTTCGTTGCACCGGCCTTCTAAGCGTAAATCCTGACAATGTTTTCCCAGAAGCGACTGGGAATTTGTACGGCAAAGACCAAAGATCCGGAGGGTCTCGCCAGGGTGGGCTGCTGGGGGCTCGCAGGGGTTCAGGCCATTCCCCCAACTAAGACTCTGCCTGGCTCAGCGAACCCCCAATAACCTCAGAGAGACAAGCAGCCACACTAGAAGAGTAAATGGACATTTTTTCCCCCAGCTTTTTTTTCCCTTTCTGGGCGTTCAGCCAAGAGCATTTAACACCTGGTAAAAGTGTGGCAAGCTAAATAAAGTGCTTGCTGGAGGGAGAGCCATTGAGAAAATCAGATAACCTAGCCTCTAGTAACTCCCTGCCCGACCTCTGAGGGGGTTAATTCCAGGGGTGGGATTCAAATTTTTTGACAACTGGTTCTGTGGGTGTAGCTAGGTGGGCGTGGCCAGGTGGGCGTGGCCAGGTGGGCGTGGCCATGTGACTGGGGGAGTGTGGCTTCTTCTTCTTTTTTTTGCAGCACACACACACACACACACCCCTGGCATTTTTTTTGTCTTCTAGGCCTCAGGGAAGCTACTGGGGGGGGGGCATTTTTGCTCCCAGGAAGTTTCCCTGGAGCCCAAGAAGGCAAAAAATAGAGCATCGTGTGTGTGTGTGTGTGCAGCTCCTCCTCCCTGGCATGCCCCCTTTTGCCTCCTGGGCCTCAGGGAAGCCTCCTGAGTGAAGCAGTAAGACAGCGAGGGGAATCCTGGCACAGGTGATCCTATGAACAGCTGATTGTTGGGAAGGGGGAAAAAAAAGAAATACCTTAAGGAATGACTGGGCAGGGAAGAACACAGTCAGCACGAATCCCTTTATTATCTCCAACTTTGCCCCCAGTGTCCTGGTTACCTTCTGGCTGGAGAAAAACCCTCCCAGGAACAGACTTTGGCTGCAGAGAATCAAGTCCAAAACAGAGTCAACACAAACTGTAATTTAAAGACCATACAAGCCAAACTGAAGTAATTAGTTTGGCAGGGCAGAAGCAAGAATTTCAGATTTGAAGGAATGGCACAACTCACACGGTTGGGAAAATGCCAGGAACACAGATAAGCCATGACAACACAGGATTAAAGTCACGTTTGTTCCCAGCAGACGCTGCACTCAGCATGCATCTCTTTTAAATTCTCTTCCCAGGTGTGGCAAATGAAGGGAATCAGGGCCCTTTCCTCCCCCATAAGCCATGCAACCCACGTTGCTCTCTTCTCCGTTCCTCCCTGCGTGCCCTAGGATGAAGAGGGGGTGGGCCTGGGTCTTCCTCTGAACCCCCTCTCCCTTGTTCTACCTCTTTCCTGCTCTGCCCAGCCAGGCTTTGCCCTTCCTCAGCCTCCTCCACAGCCAATGGAGCCACACACTCCCGCTCCCTGTCAGCTGTTCATCTTCCTCCTCGGATTCAGACTCCGACAGGCGCATGACAAGATGTATATTTGAATTCTGACATAGGCGGTAATTATTTTCCCCCCCTCTTTATTCCACAGTGTGTCCCCTTTTGCAGCCCAATTTTTGGAGGTCTCTGCGAAGGAAAAACTATTTTAATCCAAGGCTGCGTCGTAGTCTCTGCCAAAAGGTTTGTTAACTTTTGATTGGGGTTGACTCATCTGTTCCTTCCTTCCATTTGTTCCAGTTTCACCTTCTATCCCCCTCCCCACCCAGTTGCCCTGAAGGGTGTTCCATTTTTTTTATGGCTTGATTATCCCTGCTTGGAAGAAAGGACGACTGAAGTCAAAGGGCCAAGTGGCTTTTGTGTTTTGAGTGACTATTGAACGGGAGAAAGCATTAACATCACACGCACAACCTTCCTGGAGCAGCTCAAAGTCCATTTTAATCCAGCATTTGCTTGCTTATGGATAAAATCTGAGAATTCTGTTGATCTCCAAGCTTATTAGGTCCAACCTCTGTTTCCTGCAGAATTAGCTAATGCAGGGATGTCCAACCTTGGCAACTCTAAGACTTGGGGACTTCAACTCCCAGAATTCCCCAGGCAGCATGCTTTAAAATGGGTGGACTTCAACTCCCAGAATTCCCCAGCCCAGCATGCTTTAAGATGGGTGGACTTCGATTCCCAGAATTCCCCAGCCCAGCATGCTTTAAGATGGGTGGACTTCAACTCCCAGAATTCCCCAGCCCAGCATGCTTTAAGATGGGTGGACTTCGATTCCCAGAATTCCCCAGCCCAGCATGCTTTAAGATGGGTGGACTTCAACTCCAAGAATTCCCCAGCCCAGCATGCTTTAAGATGGGTGGACTTCGATTCCCAGAATTCCCCAGCCCAGCATGCTTTAAGATGGGTGGACTTCAACTCCCAGAATTCCCCAGCCAGCATGCGTTACGTTGGGTGGACTTCCACTCCCAGATTTCCCCAGCCAGTGTGCTTTCCTACATTATAGATCAGGGGTTTCCAACCTTGGCAACTTTAAGACCTGTGGACTTCAACTCCCAGAAGCATAGCTGGCTGGGGAATTCTGGGAGTTGAAGTCCAGAAGTCTTAAAGTTGTCAAGATTGGACGCCCAACCTTGCTGTAGATCATTTTAGAAGTCAAAAGATGGCGCTTGAAGAACATCCATTCAGCCACGGGGGGGCCTTTGGTGTTCCAGATTCTCTGTGAACCTGGTGTGTGCGAATGGAGACATCGCCTTCCACTTCAACCCACGGTTTGATGAAGGCAACATCATTGTCTGCAACACGCAAGAAAAAGGCTGCTGGGGACCCGAGGAACGGACGTGCACAATGCTCTTCCAGCGAGGCGTCTCTTTTGAAGTGATCATCAACATCAGGAGCTGTGGTTACCAGGTAAAAACAAGAGTAGAAGGCTAGTGCCAGTATGGGTAGGGTTATAGTTAAGTGGCTAGTCTAGTGAAGAGAAGGACCAGGGGAGACAGGATAGCAGTGTTCCAATATTTGGGGGGGGGTGGCTGCCCCAGAGAGGAAGGGGTCAAGCTATTTTCTCAAGCACCCGAAGGCCAAACAAGGAACAATGGATGGAAACTGAACAAGGAGAGATTTAACCTCGAAACAAGGAGCAATTTTCTGACAGGGAGAACGATCAACCCATGGAACAGAAGTTGCCATTAGAAGTTGTGGAAGCTTCATCACTTGAGACTTTCAAGAAGAGACTGGACTGCCATCTGTCAGAAATGGTGTAGGGCCTCCTGCTTGGGCAGGGGGGGTTGGACTAGATGACTTACAAGGTCCCTTCCAACTCTGATTATCTGTTATCTGGCTGCCCTGGGACAGCCAATAGGAGTCATAGTGCAGTCAGTGCATCAGGGCGCCTGGAGGAATGGTCCTTAAATCAGGAAAAGGTAAGGAGAAAGACCAAATTGAATTTGATGCACTCTTCACTGGTTTCGTTCTAAAATTGAGCTCCAAATTGCTTCCTTTATTGCTTCCTCCGGCCGCCCCCTGGTGGTGGTGCTGCACTGGTTCATGTTTGCTGCCCCCTAGTGGATATACTGCAGAATTACTACCAATTGCATTTTAGAATAGATGCTTCCAAATAGAAATATTTTTTATTATGCCTTACCTGAAGTTACATCTGTTCTTCTTTTCTCTTCTCAAAATACGTCCATGAGAAGTAGTTGCAATGGTCACACAATGAAGACCTGTGGATTTATCTAGACCATTGTTTGCTAATCACCTCAGCAACTTTAAGATATAAGGACTTCAATTCCCAGAATTCACCAGCCGGCATGTTTTACGATATGTGGGCTTCAGTTCCCAGAATTCTGCACTAATGTGGAGACTTCAACTCCCAGAATTCCCCAGTCAATTTGCTGGCTGGGTGAATTCTGGGGATTGAAGTCCACATATCCTAAAGTTCCAAGGCTGAGAAACATCAATCAAGACATTCCATGTTTGTTTCTTTCTACACACGCGATTTCACTTCTCATTCTGTTCTTTTTTTCCTTCTTTAGGTTTCTATCAATGGCAGCCAGTTCATAAACTACCGACACCGCCTTCCCATGAATCTGGTCCAGACTCTGCAGATCAAAGGGGACGTCTCCTTGAGCTGCATCAATTTCACAGGAGGATTCGTGAGTATTGCTATCAGCCTCTCTAACCTCCAGGTTAAATTTGCCAGCATGGATTTCGTGACTTCAGTTGCAGGAAACAGAAGTTTCTGCACTGGTGCACTGATGATGTTACCTAGTATGGTAATAAGATGTCTGCAAGAGAACTACCAAACTCAGAAAGCACCAAGTAACCCACCATTATTCTCCTCCTCCTCCTCCTCCTCCCCCTCCTCCTCCCCTGCCAAACCCCACTCCCTTCTAACACTGATGATGTTACCTAGTTGGGTATTGAAATGTCCTCAAGAAAATCACAAAGTTGAGAGAGCACCAAGGACTCTACCATTCAAATCTGAGCTGTAAATATTATCTTCTATCAGTACAGACATCTCTGTTATCCTGGGTGAATTCTGGGAGTTGTCAAGTCCAATAAATCTTCTCTTTGGAAAGCAAGGGCTGCCTCCGAAAATTCTTTGCTTAACAATGAAAGTCCTTCCTTAGTAGGAAAAACGCTGCTAACTCAGGTTGTCCTATCATGAATTTGGGTTTATTCCATGCTTGTTTCTACTCCTTCTGCCTGGAAGGATGTTATGAACTTTATGCCTTTTTATTATTAGTTCTTCTGGGTATGTGTGTGTCTAGGTATCTTTATATATATATTTATATCTACCTATATCTTTCTTTCTTTCTTTCTTTCTTTCTTTCTTTCTTTCTTTCTTTCTTTCTTTCTTTCTTTCTTTCTTTCTTTCTCTCTCTCTCTCTCTCTCTCTCTCTCTCTTTCTTTCTTTCTATCTATCTATCTATCTATCTATCTATCTATCTATCTATCTATCTATCATCTATCTATCATCTATCTATCTCTACCTATCCATCCATCTATCTCTATCTCTATCTCTATCTCTATCTCTATCTCTATCTCTATCTCTATCTCTATCTATCTATCATCTATCTATCTATCTATCTATCTATCTATCTATCTATCTATCTATCATCTATCTATCTATCTATCTATCTATCTATCTATCTATCTATCTATCTATCTATCTACCTACCTATCTAATCTATCTATATCTGTCTGTCTCTCTCTCTCTGTCTCTCTCTCTCTGTCATCTATCTATCATCTATCTATCTATCTATCTATCTATCTATCTATCTATTCTATCTATCCTATCTATCTATCTATCTATCTATCTATCTATCTATCTATCTATCTATCTATCTATCTATCTATCTATCTATCTATCTATCATCTCACTCTATCTGTCTGTCTGTCTGTCTGTCTGTCTGTCTGTCTGTCTGTCTATCTATCTATCTATCTATCTATCTATCTATCTATCTATCTATCTATCTATCTATCTATCTATCTATCTATCTATCTATCTATCTATCTATCTATCTATCTATCTATTCATCCATCCATGTATGTATTTCAGGTTCCACCTCCTTATGCTCCTCCACCTTACAATCCCATCCCACCTATGACTGTAAGTATAATTCGAACATTTATTTACCTGTGTTCCATTTGCAAAAAAGAGAATGTAAATTTTTCAGCCTTGATTATCAATACATACAGGCAATCCTCGTTTAACATCCACATGTTCGGCAGCCATTCAAAGTTACAACGGCGCCGGATGAGGAGATTCACCATGGGTAGAGATTCACCATTGCAGAACCTCTATGTTTACACAATCATGATTGGGGTGCTTGGCCACCAACTCACCTTTATGAAGGCCACAGTGTCCCAGGCAGAGGTGGTATTCAGATGGTTCAGACCGGTTCTACAGAACTGGTGGTGGAAATGTTGAATAGTTCGGAGAACCAGCAAATACCGTCTCTGACTGGCCCCACCAACCCCATCTCTTCTCTGCCTCCCATTGAGTCCCAGCTGATCGGCTGGGTCTTCTTTGGTTGCCCTGCACAGGAGAATGGAGCTGGAAAGCAAGTTAGTCGGCTTGGGAGGAAATGGGATTTTGCAGGAGCCTTCCCCTGCCATGCCCACCAAGCCACACCCACCAAGCCATGCCCGCAGAACTGGTAGTAATTTTTTTTGAATCTGACCACTGTCCCACGATCACATGATCCCCATTTGCGACTTTCACTGCTGGCTTCCGGCAAGCCAAGTCACTGGGGAAGCTGGCAGGAAAACGAAAAGGCATTCATGGGTCATTTGTGCTTAATGATAGCATGGGATCCACCTAATGACAACAAACAGAACTGCCACAGCTGCCATTGTAAGCTGGCACGGTCATGTGACACTGCACTTTAAGACTGCTTCGCTTAGTGACAGAGTTGATGGTCTCAGTTACCGACATTAGCTGTGTACTGAGTATTTTACACCTTTGCTTAAGCATGTGGACTATCATGAGTGGTTCCTTGATGGACCAGCCTCAACTATGAATGAACGGTTCTAGACAAGGAGAGAATTTCCTCATTTGATGAGAACTAGGGCATGCTTGCTGGACATCCTTGCTGAGAATTCTGGGTCTTTTAGCCCCAATTCCTTAGGAAGTCTGATCTAGATTGTCTAGATCTCTGTAACAACATGTCCTTTCCTTCTTTTCCTCAGAACGTTGGCGGAATGACGGTGTGCAATCCGGTAGGTGACCTCTTGTCCTCCTTTTCGGACGTCCTCACAAAATCGGTTGGTCTTGATTTCCCTCTGCAATGACGACCCTTTGCAAGCCCCCTGCAGATGCCAGGTGATTCTTGAAGGAACATTCCAAGACGTTCCTTGCAATCAAAGTTCCCCCATCTACTGCAACGTCTAGTCTGAAGATAGGAGGACTTTGGTTGTTTGGAGCAGGG
This sequence comes from Notechis scutatus, assembly GCF_049901735.1. Classification (NCBI taxonomy): domain Eukaryota; kingdom Metazoa; phylum Chordata; class Lepidosauria; order Squamata; family Elapidae; genus Notechis; species Notechis scutatus. The sequence goes on along the minus strand of NC_142016.1, from coordinate 23,661,182 downwards.
GTCTCCAACCTTGGCCACTTTAAGACTTGTGGACTTCAACTCCCAGAATTCCTTAGCCTGGGGAATTCTGGGCGTTTGAAGTCCACAAGTCTTAAAGTTGCCACGGTTGGAGACGCCTGTTATGGAGCGTTTTTGAACGTTCCTTCAAGAGCCGCCTGTAATCTAATTTCTCTTGGAGATGGGATAGTTGGTCAAGAGACGATGATCAACGGTTGGATTTCATTGGCCCTTGCCTGAAAAAAGATGGTGTAAGAATTAAGTGCAAGAACCAAAAAGAAGTAGAAGGGCAGATTCAGTTTACTTTCCTTTATTGTCATTGCACTTTGTACAACGAAATGAAACACCATCTTCAGTGCACATCACGACCATGAAAATAAACATAAACACACATCCTTCACACTCCACACAGTGAATTGTAAACCCCTGATATTGCATTCATATTGCACTATACAGTAGAATTCAGTAGAGTTACTGCCCTGGGATAGAAGCTGTTTTTCAGCCTATTTGTCCTTGTGTTTATGATCCTGTACTGTCTGCCTGATGGTAATAGTTAAAAAAAAAGGGGGGGGGTTCCCAGGATGAGATGGATCTTTGAGAATGTTTTGAACTTTCTTAAGGCAGCGGGAGCTCTAAAGCTCTTCCAAAGAGGGGAGAAGGCAACCCAGGATCCCTTGGGCAATGACATTAACCCTCTGGAGTGCTTTCCTATCTGCCCTTGTGCAATTGGCAAACCATACACAGGTGCAGTGAGTTAAGATACTCCCTATGTGCAGCAGTGGAAGATCACCAGCAGTTTTTCATTCAGTCGTTGTTTTCTGAGAAGTCTCAGGTAGTAGAATCTCTGCTGGGCCCTTTTGAACCAGGGCTGCAAGGTGGGCACCCCAGATCAGGTGGAATTCAGTCTCGTGGAGATGGAAACAAAGGAAAAATGGATAATCAAGTCCAGGACTCAACTGAGGTCAGGATGATAACCTCCAACTCCATGTGTGTGTGTCTGTTTTTCCTTTATTGTGGACGTGCTGAGAACCTGGAAATCAAACAGGGAAAGTTTTAGTACTCCAAAGTGACCATTTCTTAGTTCTTCACTTATTCCTTTTTCATCCTGATCTCTTTTTTAGGCCACCCCGTTTAATGCCTTTCTTTCGGGGCGTTTCTTTCCCTTCTGCCAGATCAAAATTGTGGGGAGCATCCCTTATTCAGCAGACAGGTATGTCAACCTGAGGGAAAAGGACTGGGGAAAAACACCCCCCCCCCCCAAAAAAAAAACAGGTACCCCTCGACTTACAACAGTTTGCTTAGTGACCGTTCAAAGTTACAACAGCACTGAAAAAAGTGACTTATGACCAATTGTCACATTTACAACCATTGCAAGATCTCCTGTGAAGGGAACTGTCAGATAAGAGGCAGCTTAGCCCTCAGCTGCATAACAGATGGATCAGGAAACTCCGATGAGACCCTCCCTAGTTTCTCAGGGTGTAAAAGAGAGGGGGGGAGGGAGAACTGTCCTTTCAGATTTGCAAGATTTTGTCAATGTGGCTTTACAACAAGGCAGAATTAGTCCAGCTGGCTATGTTTCCTATCTGGTCTGTTGGGGGCAGAGGTGGTATTCAGCTGGTTTGGACCGATTCTGGTATACCGATAGTGGAAATTTGGATTAGTTCAGAGAACCAGCAAATTACCACCTCTGGTTGGTCCTGCCCACGCCGTTACCTCTCCTATATTCCTTTGTTTTGTTTTTTTAGCTCAGCTGAGTCGCACGGCAGAGTGGATTGCCGCGCCTCAGCTGAGCTAAAAAGCAGCTCAGCTGTCCAGTGTTGACAAAAGTTGGTCTTTGAGCTCTCCACACACGCATAGCGTGCATCAAGCGTGTGAAGCACACGCGCATAGAACCGCACATAGAACTACCGGTAGGAAACAATTTGGAAAGCCACCACTGCCCCCATTGCCGACAGGAAGACATCCACGTTCACTCGAGGTGTTTTTAGCAAAGGGGCTCGTGGTTCCAACGCCTGGATTTCTTCCGAGGGCAGTTAGGGTGTCCCTTGAAGTAACCCACATGCTTTCCTCGGATACAGATTTCATGTGAACCTGAAAAACATCCTGCTGGGCAACATCGCCCTGCACGTTAACCCCCGGTTCAAAGAGGGAGCGCTAGTCCGGAATTCCTTTATCAACGGCGCTTGGGGAAGCGAAGAGAGAAATGTTGCCTTCCTGCCCTTCTGTCCCGGGCAGGCCTTCCAGGTAAGGGGAGTATCCTTGGGATAAGAATTTGCTTCGTGGCATTTCAGTGTTGGCCAGAAAACCCCGTATCAGGGTTACTTTTAAGTAGCAGGCGAGAAAATGGGAGACAGGGAGTTCTAGTCCCGCCTTAGGCATGAAAGCTGACTGGGTAACTTTGGGCCAATCACCAGGAGATGGTGAGTTCTAGTCCCGCCTTAGGCATGAAAGCCAATTGGGTGACTTTGGGCCAATCACCAGGAGACAGTGAGTTGGTCCAGCCTTAGGCATGAAAGCTGACTGGGTGACTTTGGGCCAATCACCAGGAGACGGTGAGTTCTAGTCCCGCCTTAGGCATGAAAGGCAGCTGGATGACTTTGGGCCAATCACCAGGAGACGGTGAGTTCTAGTCCCGCCTTAGACGTGACAGTTGGCTGGATGAGATTGGGCCAATCACCAGGAGACGGTGAGTTCTAGTCCCGACTTAGACGTGAAAGTTGGCTGGATGAGATTGGGCCAATCACCAGGAGACGGTGAGTTCTAGTCCCGCCTTAGACGTGAAAGTTGGCTGGATGAGATTGGGCCAATCACCAGGAGATGGTGAGTTCTAGTCCCGCCTTAGACGTGAAAGTTGGCTGATGAGATTGGGCCAATCACCAGGAGACGGTGAGTTCTAGTCCCGCCTTAGACATGAAAGCTGGCTGGTGACTTTGGGCCAATCACCAGGAGACGGTGAGTTCTAGTCCCGCCTTAGACGTGAAAGTTGGCTGGATGAGATTGGGCCAATCACCAGGAGATGGTGAGTTCTAGTCCCGCCTTAGGCATGAAAGGCAGCTGGATGACTTTGGGCCAATCACCAGGAGACGGTGAGTTCTAGTCCAACCTTAGGCATGAAAGCCAATTGGGTGACTTTGGCCAAATCCTTTTCTCTCCAACCCATCTCACAGGGTTGTTGTTGTGGGCAAAATAAGAGGAGGGTTATTAACACACGTTGAGCCTCCGTGTCTTTGGCTTTGGTGTAGAGTTAGTCCTCAACATATGATCATCATGGAGCCTGCCTGCCCCTTATGGTCATAAGTGGTGTTGGTCGTAAAGCAGCTCACCCACCTGAGTGGACTTGATTTGTCTACCTTTTTTTGCAGTGGTCATTAAGTGAAGGGTATGGTCATTAAATGAACCCACTGCTCGCTAGGTGTCAGTTTTGCCTAAAACCAAAAGTTGAATGCTGTTTTTCGGCAAAAAACATGCACAAATTTTCAAAGAAGTCAATATGATAGTTGGAGCCCCTCCTCTTTTTACTCATAATGCACATTTTTTAAAAAAAGGGGGTGGGACTTGAACCACTGAGGTTTTCCGATGATATTCCTGGCTGATTCCCCTACTTTTCTTGCAAACCAATGATTGTTTAAAATAATCAGGATAAAAATGTCTCCTGCTTCCTTTGACCATTAGCTGGAGATCACCTATCTGGAAAACTGCTACCAGGTGTTGGTGAATGGCCAGCTGAAATTTGAATATGTCCATCGGATCCCTCCCTCTCAAGTGGACCAACTGGAAATAGCTGGAGACGTCATCCTTTCCTGCGTGCAGTACTGACGGCCCCCCCGTGCGAATGGAATGCATCCTGTTTCTGCTTTGATTGACAAGAGGACGAGAACTCGTGGGTTGCAACTCCCATGTCCCCCACTAGACCGGGGTCCCCAAATGTGGCAACTTTTAAGACTGGTGGACTTCAACTCCCAGAATTCTCCAGCGAGCTTAAAGTCTTAAAATCGTCAAGTTGGGAGACCTCTGCTGTAGGTGGTCTGCAGGAGGACCCCAAAACTCAAGAAGCTAAAGAAAAAGAGTTGGACTCTTCTCATTCCAAGGTCATTGGAGTATGTCTCTCATCACTCCTAGGCCTGCTGTCTGGAGAGGGTGATGGGTGCTGTAGTTCGAGCAGACTTAGAGCTCCACCCAAGAAATACGGTGCATAGCACCCTAAAACGTGAGCGTTGGTTATGAGCCTAGCTATGGAGGAGAGCCCAAAGCTGGCTCTTCAGCTCTGCAGGGCCAGCCCTTCCACTAAGCAGCTTGAGCTCCGTCTTACAACTTTTCTTGCCACGGTTCTTTAAGTGAATCCCTGCAGTTGTGAAGTTAGTCGCATGCTTATTAAGTGAATTTGGGTTCCCCATTGACTTGGTCTGTCAGAAAGTCACAGGAGGAGAAAGGGAGAAGAGGAGATGGGATGAAGGAAGGAAGGAAGGAAGGGAAGGAAGGAAGGAAGGAAGGAAGGAAGGAAGGAAGGAAGGAAGGAAGGAAGGAAGGAAGGAAGGAAGGAAGGAAGGAAGGAAGGTGAAAAGGAAGGGAGGGGAAGGAAGGCAAAAAGGAAGGAAGTAAGAAGAAAGGAAGAGAGGGAGGGAGGGAGGGAGGAGAAAAGGAAGAAAAAAGAAGGAAAGAAGGTGAAAAGAAGGAAGGAAGGAGAAAAGGAAGGAAGGGAGGGAGGGAGGGAGGGAGGAGAAAAGGAAGGGAGGAAGGGGCGAAGGAGGAATTCTGGGAGTTGAAGCCCACAAGTCTTAAAGTTGCCAAGTTTGGAGACCTCTGCTCTAAACCAATCGCCCCACCCAGATTTCTATCACACACGCTTTCACCTGCAGAATAAAAATCGACGCATCAATTACAGATTCTTCACAAGAAACCTGCAATTTACGATCCTCAGAGATGTGGGTTGCTCCAAAGGTGCTTTTTTTCAAGAGGCAACTGGACTTTCTAGTTGTTGTTTTCTTTGAAGACGCTTTGCTTCCCCTCCAAGAAGCTTCTTCAGCTTCTGACTGGATGGTGGGAAATAGAAGGTCAGCTCTGAAGAAGCTTCTTGGAGGAGAAGTGAAACCTCTTCAAAGAAAAAAAAAAAAACAACCACCAGGAAGTCCAGTTGCCTCTTGACAAGGCACTTTTGGGATAACAATGACCTGAGAATCTGCCCTAGACACTTACTAAAACAATCTTACAAAAGAAATAGTCATTTCTATCTTTACTTCCTTAGTTCTCACTTTTGTCATTTGGTTGCATCTTGTTCAATTATGCAAAGAGGAGGGGTTTTTTTTTTTTAAGCAACTCCGCGAAAATAAATTCCAAGGTTCGAACAGGACAACAGATTCTGGATTCCTTCTGTGATTATTCTCTTGTTTTGGTCGAAGTTTTTTCTTTTCTTTTCAAACAGGCATAACGAAAATACCTATGATGCAATGAACAAGTTGTTGTTATCCAGCTCTCTGGAGAAGACGGGAAGGCTGGGAATGATGGAAGGGAAAAGGATGACCATAGAGGCCTGGCAACACAGTGGTTAGAATACAGCATGGCAGGCTAACTCTGCCAACTGCCAGCAGTTCGATCCTGACCGGTTCAAGGTGGACTCAGCCTTCCGTCCTTCTGAGGTCGGTCAAATGAGGACCCAGATTGTTGGGGGCAATATGTTGACTCTGTAAACCCCTTAGAGAGGGCTGTAAAGCACTGTGAAGTGGTATATCATTCTAAGTGCTATGGCCAAAATTGAGGAATGCTATTGAAAGAATTGATGAATTCTCAGTTAGATCACCCTGCAGAAAATCTGTTCATGTAATCGCTCAGCATGAACATAATGGCCTATAATCAACTCTCCTGTCCCAGTTGGAAATCTCTTCTGGATTTTGGGTTTGAGATGGGGGGAAAAAATGAAACACTGACTTTGGATTTTGTCGATTAGATAAATTTGTTGTTATATAGAAATAGCTAGTCCATATTAGTATGTAAAAGTAAGTCGTCGAGGCTGTAATACTATTATTTTATTGCACTAAAAAGAGTTGTAAATCAATATTTTTCTCCCACCCTTCACTTCTTTCTCTTGTTTTTTCCCCTCCTCCATTTCACACTATTTTCATTTTTTTGTATTCTATATCTTGGAAAAAAATCAATGTATTTAAAATCAATCAATGCTTGTAGTTGCCACCCATCATAGATCAACAAGAGAGCAAACCAAAAGCTGTGAATTCTGTTTTAATGGATCAGCAGTGCAGCTTTTCAAAATTCATTCTACTGCACTCCTTGCAATAACCCTATAGAAGAGCATCTGCATTCCCAAATTTAAAGAGTGGCAGCAGCAACAGAGGCACTGTGTGAAGATCTGAAGGGACAGATCGCCTATGCAGAATGGGAGAAGAAGGTCCATGTACGAGCTCACCAAGAATCGATGCCAACTTGATGACTCAAACAATACCAACTGCTACATCACCTCTCCACAAACATTGAGCTTGTTGTGTTTTACACAGATTTCCAGATGTCATATCCCTGGTAGAGACTGACTCTGAGGGAGAGGAGGAACAGCTGACAGGGAGTGGAACCAGAGGTTGTGGAGGAGGCTAGGGAAGGGCAGAGGCCGGCTGGGCAGTCAGAGGAAGACCCAGGTCCGTCCCCTCTCCATCCTAGGGCACGCATGAAGGAGACGATAAGGAGAGACATTGTCTACTGGGGAGGAGAGGCCTTGATCCTCTTAAGGGGCTGCAGCTGTGACAACTGGATAAGAGGACGGACATGCGTACGGGCGAGTGCTGGAAACAAAGCGTGGAAATATCTCTAGTTTATTGTTCCTGAGTTTGGCGTCCTTCCCAGTGTGTGCTCTGATATCTGTGGATGTCTTCCTTCCAACCCTTATCTTGCCTGGTTTGTGTTGTTTTTTTACTCTTTATAATTTATAGGCATTTCCTCCTTCTTGTAACTGCTTGTGGGGGAGTTTTTTGTCTCCGGTCAAGGATATTTGGAGCTTGGAAGCAAAGTGAAGGAATAAAAGGGGCTTTACCTGTTTTTTGTGACTGTGTTTATTTTGTATCCCACCCTGGGTCATCACAGCATACCACAGCTCCTTTGATTCAAACCCCCCCCCCAATGAATTAAATCAGTAATTATTTCATTTTTCTTAGTCCTGCTCAAATCATACATTCCTTCCAAATGAATAAGCTACATGTATCAATGAAGGCAATTTAGCATCTTTGGAACACATTTTCAAGAGTCCCAAGTGATGCTGCATTTACATGCTCATGAAGTGCTTCCAACCCTGTGCAATCAAGTCTACATCTTTAAGATATGACGGGAAGCATCAGCCAGCAGAATATATATCTCTTGAAGTGGCATTGTCCCTTTCTCTCCAAAACAGTGAAAGCAATTTTATTTTGTTCAGTTCAGCCTTAACTTTTGAGCCAGATTGTAGAGGACCTACTGCGATTTAAGTATATCAAACAGGCAGAAAATATTTCTTTTCGCTGGATAAATGTTTCAGTCTATTTCAGTTTTCGGCTGAGCTCTACAAGCAGGGGTCCCATCCAACCTCACCCCCTTGAACAACTGTGTCCGTCCGTCTCTTAGGTGTGCGCTGAAGGCATCTCTATCGGGATATCCGGTAACAAACTGCAGCTGTTAATAATGTCTATTTTTTCTGCCACGGTCCGTAGGTCGTCCAGAACCAGCCGTATGTTGTGTGAAGCGTTGATGATGCCATTTTGGGAATGGCTCAGCTGCCCAGTAATGGCTCCAATCTCCTTGATGGCAGTTTGGTAAACCTGTTTGATGGTGTTGTGGATGTCGTAGTATAAGCGGGCGTTACTCTCCACCAGCTTCTGCTGCAGTAGGGTGCTGTATCGGCCCCGGTGTTTGATGTGAAGGGCGGGCTTCTCTTCGACAGCGGTGGGAGACTCCGAATCTTCATCCCTGTAAACGATCAGGGGAGGCAAATCTGGCGTGATCCATTTCGCCTCGGCTTTCGGTCCAGCGGGAATTCCGGCTTCGTCTTCCTCGTCTGTTTCAGAGGCTTCCCCAGCGACCTGAAGTCCAGCAGGCTTTTCAAAGGCAGCCCGAGAGGATGCTGAGCAATTGATTTCTTCCTCTGAGTCAGTCTCGGAGGCTTCGCCCTGGATGACGGTTTTGTAGCTTGGAGAGATCATTTCTGGATCCCTTGAAAAGAGGAAAGGAAGCACGCTTGAGAATGGCAGGGCTTCAAGGAGGAATCTTTCGATTACGGAATACGAGCCACAGGTAGAATACACCTGCAAGGGAATTAAAGTACACCTCCCTAATCCCTGGAGATCTTGAGATCATTATCATATATATATATATATATATATGTTTTCTTAAGTTTTCGCGGGTACTTACATGTATGGTATTCAGCTTTGTTTGGGTATTTTCCCATGTCATTATAGTTGTGCTTTTAAAGTTGTAGCAACGTTTCAGCAGAATCTCATCATATATATATATATATATGAAATGTTAGGCTCAGTTGCGGTTATATATCGAGGACTACCCGTAGACAGTTTTGTTGGGGTGTGGCTTAACGTGACGTGACATTACCTGGTCGGATCACGAAATCTGCAAACAAACCCCTGCGCTTAGAGAGAACCAAGGGACCCCACAGTCCTTGTCATGCCACTGTTGGAGTCTGATTCCGAGGGGGAGGTCGAACAGCTGACAGGGAGTGGGAGTGTGGAGGAAACTGGGGAAGGGCACAGTCTGGCTGGGCATTCAGAGGAAGACCCAGGCCCACCGCCTCTTCATCCTAGGGCACGCAGGGAGGAGCGGAGAAGGGAGCAATGTGGGTTATGGGGGAGAAAAAGGCCCTGATTCCCTTCATTAGCTGCAGCTGGGGAAACAGGATTTAAATAGGGTGTTTGCGCACAGCACCTTGCTGGAAGCAAAGCATGCATTAACTTTGTTTGCCAAGTCCTATCTGGGTTCTAGCGTCCTCCCAACCGTATGTGTTTCATTATCTTTTGAGTTCTGCAATCCTGCCCTGTCTCGTTAATTGCTGCAGCGTGATTTGTGTTGGTTTTTATTTATAATTTATATATACTTTTGGTTCGGACTAAATTTCTTCCCTTTAAAAACTGTTCTTGGGAGTGTTTTTTCTCCAGCCGATGATAACTGGACATTGGAGGCCAAGTTGGAGGAATTAAAGGGACTTTACCTACTTTTGTGACTTTGTTGCTTTTGTGCCACGCCCCTTTGGGTCATCACAGTCCTCCTCTTTTCCTCCTCCTCCTCCACTCAGCAAACCCCACTCCCTTCAAGCATTGATAATGTTTCCTAGTTGGGTCAAGAAACGTCTGTAAGGAAACCACCAAGCTCACAGAGCACCAAGGGACCCCACATTTCTCCCTCTCCCCCTCCCCATAAACCCCACTCTCTTCAAGCACTGATGTTACTCTGTAGTTGGGTCATGAGACGTCTACAAGAAAACAACCAAGGACCCCTCATTTCAACCCTGAATCTCAGAGACCGTTTTCCATTGGGCCTCAGTGGATTGTTTGCCAGCAAATGGGAGGGGAACCCAGCTTCCTAACAGCGGCTGGGAATTCTGGGCTCTGCCATCCTCTGCAAACCTTGGGGGGAAAGCAGCTGCTTGCCCCACTTGCACATCCGCCCCCTCCACCTCTCTCCCTGTCCTCCCCTGCAGGGCGTGGAAAGGGAAGCCTGGAGTGGATTGGATAACCATCTGCCTAGGGTTTCCCTGCCTAAGCGGGGGAGGGGGGGGGCTGGACTAGAAGACCTCCAAGGTCCCTTCCGGCTCTGTCATTCTATTCCGTTCTATTTCCTGCGTGCAAAAAAAAAAAGAGTCTAAGGCCAGGGGTGCCCCCGCCTTGGCAACTTTTTAAGGCCCCTGGACTTCAACTCCCAGAATCCCCTGGGGATTGGAAGGAGTTGGCTGGGGGGAATTCTGGAAGTGGAAGTCCAGGAGGGGGTGGTCTTAAAAAGTTGGACACAATCGCCGGCTGGGATTGTTGCAAAGGCCTCCAGCTGCTACTTGTTCCTATTATTATTGCTACTGTTACTATTCACCCGCCGAACAATCCAGAGAACTCACCTTTCCGACCAGGAAACAGCGACTTCCACTTGGAGGGTCACCTGGCGGATCACGTGACCGTAGAACGGCTCGCTCGCTCATTCACCCACTCACTCATCTACGCCCGCGGGGAAGAGATCTCTGCTGCGCATGCGTCTGCAGAAGGAACGGGCTTGGCTCGCGGAGAAAGCCGGTGGGGAGGAAGACGGAAAGAGGCGCGCATGCGTCGAAGGGTGCGCCTGGCTGGGGGAGCTTCTCTGGGCCCGTGAAAGTTTGGGGTCTTGTCTTCGTCCCCACCCCACCCCACGCCCGAGGACAGGCTCATCCCTCCCCCCCACAGCCCATGGCTGCTGAGCCTTTCCGAGTGCGCAGGCGCTCCAGGGTTTGCAATGCAAAACTTCAAATGCAAATACATACATACATACATACATGCATGCATAATAGCTAAGAGTCTGCAGGGAGAAAGAAGCTGGAAAGGCTTTTTTTCCCAGAATGCCCCTGCTAGGGTGTGTTAAGATGGGTGGACTTCAACTCCCAGAATTCCCCAGTGTTTTTAAGATAGGTGGACGTCAACTCCCAAAATTTCTCAGTGTTTTCAGACAGGTGGATTTCAAGTCCTAGAATTCCCCAGTCTATGTTTTAAGACAGGTGGACTCAACTCCCAGAATTCCCCAGTGTTTTTAAGACAGATGGACGTCAACTCCCAAAATTTCTCAGTGTTTTAAGACAGGTGGAGTTCAACTCCCAGAATTCCCCCAGTCTGTTTTTTAAGACAGGTGGACTCAATTCCTAGAATTCCACACTCTGTGTTTTAAGACAGGTGGACTTCAACTCCCAGACTTCCCCAGTGTTTTTAAAACAGGTGGACTTCAATTCCCAGAATTCCTCAGTGTTTTAAGACAGGTGGACTTCAACTCCTAGAATTTCTCACTCTGTGTTTTAAGACAAGTGGACTCAACTCCCATAATTTCCCTGTTTGTTTTCAAACTGATGGACTTCAACTCCCAGATTTCCACAGTCTGTGTTTTAAGACGGATGGACTTGGAGCTCCAGAATTCCCCAGCTGGCGTCTATTAAAATGGGTGGACTTCGACTCCCAGAATTCCCAGCTGTTGTCCTTAAAGATAGGTGGACTGAGCCTCTCCCGGAATTCTGGGATTTGAAGTCCACCCACCTTAAAAATTACAGTAACAGTAGTTGAAATCTGTTGAAACAGTAGTTGAGATCTGTTGAAGAGTGAGCTGTGGATACCAATTGGCAGAACAGTTTCTTTCCTTCACTTGGAGGATGAATGCCCCCAGTTTTAAAACAAACAAACAAACAAACAAAAAACAACAAGGAGAAATCCTCAAAATTTGGAGAAAATGGGCATTTCTGCCAGCACTTCACTGCCTGGGGAGTTCTGGGTGTTGAAGTCCAAGAATGCTGTCTTGGGAGTTCTGGGCATTGAGATCCATGCTTGCTGGCTGTGGCATCCATAGCAGGCCTCACCTTAAAAGCTGATGTCCGCCCAGCTTAAAACACCTGGCTGGGGAACTCTGGGAATTGAAGTCCACCCACCTTAAGGCTGCTAAAGGTTGCTTTAAGGATGAAGATGGCCATTGCAAAAATCTCTTCAATACCCAGCGACCAGATCTTTCATGCTGGTTTTAGAAAGGAGAAGAAGTGTTGATGAGAGCACTTCTCGCACAAAGCCACGTCCTGCCGGCTCTTTTAACCACACAGCTTCCCCCTGTTTACACAGCTAGTGAAGAGTGTGGTGCCGAATCAGGAACCGCAAGAGAAGAAGGAAGAATGAAAAACCTGCTATCCTTAAGCGGTGTAGGAAAAAAAAAAGGTGCGAAAACGAAACCGCCATGTGCTACGCTGCACTTCCTGCATTTGCTCTGAAGTGGTCAGGCGGAAATCGAGCTGCCTTAGCAGGGCGTCAACAGGTGCTAAGGCACGGAAAACAGAGCAAAACAGTCGATGCACCCACAGTATATATCTGCATTTCTCCATCTCAACGATATGAAAATGGGTGGACTTCAACTCCCAGGATTCCCCAGTCAGCCATGCAGGAGAATCCTGGGTGTTGAAGTCCACGCATGCTGTCTAGGGAATCCTGGGAGTTAAAGTCCAAGAATGCTGGCTAGAGAGTTCTGGGTGTTGAAGTCCAAGAATGCTGGCTGTGGAATCCTGGGAGTTGAAGTCCAAGGATGCTGTCTAGGGAATCCTGGGAGTTGAAGTCCAAGAATGCTGGCTGTGGAATCCTGGGAGTTGAAGTCCAAGGATGCTGGCTGGGGAGTTCTGGGCATTGAAATTCATGCACGCTGGCTGTAGAATTCTGGGAGTTGAAGTCCACATACTTTAAAAGTTGCCAAGGGTGAGAAACACCGGATTAGGGATTAGGCACCCGGCCCCTTCTGTCTATCATCTGACGCCGTTTCTTATGACTATTTTTTGACTCAACATCTTGGTTCCTTTTTTCAGTAGTTTGCAAATTAAGGCAATTCCTGGCTTTTGTCCTTCCTGCGTAGGTGCTTGTTTCATTTTCAATTTATAGTCCTAAAGGTCAATTTTCAGCCCAATCTTGCATGATAAAGGGACTGGAGGTTAAAACATATAAAGAACGGTTGCTGGAATTGGGTATGTGTAGTTAATGAAAATAAGGGGGTGACATGATAGCAGTTTTCCAATACTTTGTGGGGGCTGCCACAAAGAAGAGGAGGGGGTCAATCTATACTCCAAAGCACCTGAAGGCAGGACAAGAAGCAATGGATGGAAGCTAAAATCAAGGAGAGAAGCAACTTAGATATAAGAAGAAATTTCCTGATAATTAAAACAACGAATCAGTGAAACTGACTTGCCTACAGAAGTTTTGAATAGCACTAGCACTTAGACTTATATACTGCTTTATAGGTCTTTCCAGCCCTCTCCAAGCGGTTTACAGAGTCAGCCTCTTGCCCCCAACAATTTGGGTCCTCATTTTACCCACCTTGGAAGGATGGAAGTCTGTGTCAACCTTGAGCCTGGTAGGATTTGAACTGCCAAATTGTAGGCAGCTGGCTGCAGAAGTATCTTGCAATACTGCACTCTAACCACTGCACCACAGAGGCCATATGAATGCTCCATCACTGGAGGTTTTAACAAGAGATTAGACAACCATTTGTCTGAAATGGTAGAGGGCCTCCTGCTTGAACAAGGGGTTGGACTAGAAGACCTCCAAGGTCCCTTCTAACCATTCCTATTCTATTCTATTCTATTCTATTCTATTCTATTCTATTCTATTCTATTCTATCCTATCCTATCCTATCCTATCCTATCCTATCCTATCCTATTCTAATCCTATTTCTATTTCTATTATTTCTAATTCTGTTCTGTTCTATTTCCAAATTTACTCTATTCAGAGAAGATGAAGGTAAATTGTAATGTACCCAGAGATTTATTGACAACTAAAACAAGAGAGCCAACACACTGGTGTCATATTGCTGTGGTGTCATCTATTCGCCAACATGTGGGCCATTTTATAATGCCTTGCATCCAATTGGTCACCATGATATAAAAAAGATGTTGAAACTCTAGAAAGTGTGCAGAGAAGAGCAACCAGGATGATTAGGGAACTGGAGGCTCAAACATATGAAGAACGGTTGCAGGAACTGGGCATGGCTAGTCTAGTGAAGAGAAGGACCAGGGGAGACAGGATAGCAGCTTTCCAATATTTGAGGGGCTGTCATAGAGAGGAGGGGGGTCAAGCTGTTTTCCAAGGCACCCGAAGGCCAGACAAGGAATAATGGATGGAAACTGAACAAGGAGAGATTTAACCTGGAAATAAAGAGAAACTTTCTGACAGTGAGAATAATCAACCAATGGAACAGAAGTTGTGGGAGCTTCATCCCTGGAGGCTTTCAAGAAGAGACTGGACTGCCATGTGTCAGAAATGGTGTAGGGTCTCCTGCTTGGGCTGGGGGGCGGGGGTTGGACTAGATGACCTACAAAGTCCCTTCCAACTCTGTTAATCTGTTATTCTGCACTTTGGACTCACACTCGTATCTTATTGGTCTTCAAAGGCAGCCCCATATAAACTACACTACTCCAATGTTGTGGTTGTGGCTGAATGTAGGTGACATCTGACACACCAATTTTTTTTAAAAAGCTCATAACCCCCTCATGTTGCCTGAACATTCGTCTTAAGGCAGGAATATGCAACTGTGGTAACATTACAACCCGTGACCAAAGATGTGAAACCTCAATACCTCATTCAGATGTATAATAACATATTACAGTACAATCCATCTCTTGTGTATTATCCTCGGCAAAGCATCATAGTCAGTGTTGGATGTATATTTTGTGTATATTCGTAGCTGTTGTACTCTCTAATTGCAAATGGAGATGTGGGTACTCTATTTTTCTTATCTTCATTTTTAAGTGCTCTGGTTTTATTGTATTGTGAACAGTTGCTGGGGTGCATCCACAGTTTCGTTGTACTTGTACAATGACAATAAAGTTCTTCTTCTTCTTCTTCTTCTTCTTCTTCTTCTTCTTCTTCTTCTTCTTCTTCTTCTTCTTCTTTCTTTCTTCTTCTCTTCTTCTTCTTCTTCTTCTTCTTCTTCCTCTTCCCCTCCTCCTCCCCCTCCTCCTCCTCCTCCTCTTCCCCTCCTTCTCCTCTTCTCTCTTCTTCTTCTTCTTCTTCTTCTTCTTCTTCTTCTTCTTCTTCTTCTTCTTCTTCTTCTTCTTCTTCTTCTTCTTCTCTTCTTCTTCTTCTTCTTCTTCTTCTTCTTCTCTTCTTCTCTTCCTTCTCCTCCTCTCTCCTCCCCTCCTCCTCCTCTCCTCTTCTTCTTCTCCTCCTCTTCCTTCTCCTTCTCCTTCTCCTCCTCCTCCCCTTCCTCCTCTCCCTCCTCCCCTCCTCTCCTCCTCTCTTCTCTTCTCTTCTTCTTCTTCTTCTTCTTCTTCTTCTTCTTCTTTTCTTCTTCTTCTCTTCTCTTCTTCTTCTTCTTCTTCTTCTTCTTCTTCTTCTTCTCTTCTTCTTCTTCTTCTTCTTCTTCTTCTTCTTCTTCTTCTTCTTCTTCTTCTTCTCTTCTTCCTCCTCCTCCCAGAATTCCTGAGCCAGCATAGCTGAACTGTAGTCCACAAGTCACAAAGGTGCCATAGTTTCACACCCCGGCCTTAAGGGGTAGGAGCAGTTCCACTATGACATTCTGAGAACCAACTACGCAAAGTGAGAATTTGAAGTTTCTCTCTTGTTTTTACCTCATGGATTCTGCCTGAGGCCTGTTGATGGTAAATGGTGGGGTTTCTCGAAAGAAAATTCTTAGGTTCTCACAGCTGCTGAAGGACAGGTCATGTGGGCGAGTGGTTCTTTCCCGTCTCCTTATTCTAGGTCTTCTTGGAGAGTTGGACAGTCCAAAGCTGGCTGGAGACTGTTTGACTATTTGACACAAGGATGACTCGCCTGAATCTCTAGCCAGGAACAAAGGGGCCTTTGGCTGGAGTTTCCCCAAAGTTGGTGGTGAGAAAGGCTGAGGGGCCACTCCAAAGGAGAACCTTGTGGATGAATGAGGAATTGGAGAAGAAGAAGACATAACTAATTTCCTTCCTGGTGTCGGCCACTTTAAATGGTCTTTCTGCTCGAATCTGGTGGTCAGACCCAAGAAATTTGGCACGGAGGAAGGGGGTGGGTGGGAAAAACCATGACATTATTGTCCTTGTATCTTCAATGGAGGACGCATCTCAGATAGATATTGGAAAATAACGCAACACGGGCCAGAACTGGGTTTCGGGAAGGATGTACCATGAGTAAAAGTATGTTCCACCTGTTTTGAGAGTTTTCTTCTGCTTCCCGTTTGGAACTCCTGACAAATGCAGGAATTTACAAGGCTGAGGTTCATCAGGGTCATCATAGAGGAATTGGGCCTCCCCCCCCCCAATTTTGTGGGGCCACTAATACCATTGGCCTGAGTGATCTTTAATATTGAAACCATGTCGTGCTACCCCAAACCTGCCAGTCGGAAGTTTCTTCTGCTGAGATAAAATCAGCCCACCTGTTTGACTTCCTGTTCAGATCTTCTTCTTTCTTTTGACTGTTTTCAGAGCATCTTCTTCATTCATGGTGAGTTAAGATACTGTGGTCAATATTTGGAGAAGTTTTGGGTTGCGAGAAGCAATTTTAAAATGTGCTTGTAAAAGAAATGACTGTATATAGATGTTGGGGGATTAGAGGGGGATCCAGTATTGTGAGCTGTGATGGGGAAAGGGGCTTACGGATCTACAGTTGATGAAAAAAAAATCTGAATACCTTCCGTTGCAAAAAAATATATAACAATTGCCTGAATATTCTAAATATTTTAAATATTCTAAAGAATTCTGTTCTGTTAAGGGAATGATAAATACTTTGCCTGAAATTATTTTCTTTTGAGCTGTTGTATCATCCGATAAAAGTAGGTGTAACTAGTTCTAAGGAAGATTAAATTTAGTTGTAATTTAAACAAACTATAATCTGTTCATTTATAACCAACTATACATTTAGTTTTACTTTATGAGTGTATAAATTTGCTTAATCAACCAATGAAAACATATTGAGAAAAGTAGTCACAGATTTGTGTGAAATGTTTCCTGTATCTTTAGAGATAAATCCAGTGTAGATTAGTCTTAGATTTTTAAGACTCATTATCTCCAAATTGTAGTGGCAGGTCACACTTGGACTATTATTGTTATGTATTTATGAAAGGAGCAACAGATGGAAACTGATCAAGGAGAGAAGCAACTTAAAACTAAGGAAACATTTCCTGACAGTGAGAACAATTAATTATTGGAACGACTTGCCACCAGATATTGTGGCTGCTCCATCACTGGAGGTCTTCAAGAAAAGATTGGACAGTCGCTTGTCTGAAATGGTATGTGCCTATAGGTTATCCTGCCTGAGCAGGGGGTTAGACTAGAAGACCTCCAAAGGCACCTTCCGACTCTGTTATTCGGGAGCGTCCTAAGCACAGAATACAATACTAATGGAAGGGATAATGCAGAAGAAAATATTCGAGTAATGAAATATGTATAATAAGAATTCTGCAGCGTAGGAATTATGTTGGAGACTGATACTATATATTTTTTCCTTTTCTTTG
Organism: Notechis scutatus; assembly: GCF_049901735.1. NCBI lineage: Eukaryota > Metazoa > Chordata > Lepidosauria > Squamata > Elapidae > Notechis > Notechis scutatus. Next base: position 23,644,028 of record NC_142016.1, on the reverse strand, counting down.
AAGATCTCTGGGGTAAAGCTTTTAGCCTGTTCAATAAGCTTACTTAGCATTTTCTTCCTTTTTTCATTTAACTTTCCCACCCTTTGAAGCACAGCAAACCAGAAACTCTATTGTCATCGCTCCCAGTAATAAGATAAGATGAGGTAAACTTTATTGTCATTTTTCTGTACACACAACGGTGAAGGCACTTGCCTGTCGCTCGGAAGGCCGAGACTTCTATCCTAGGTAGCAGCACACGTTTTTCTCTCTCCTAGGGCGCAAAGGGAAAATATCTGCTGCAAACTCCACATAGGTGTCAGGAAGGACATCTGGCCAGTAAACGCTCAGCTCCATAATCCAGTCACCCCAACTCTAGCCTGAATTAAGGAATTACAGGGCCCTAAAAAAGGGGAGTGCTGCATACACAATGGGGACATTAAAATGAAATTCCAATGCCCGCTCCCGGGTGGGAGGGAGGGGGGATAAAAACCAGAAGAACTCAGGATATACATTTTGACAAAATCAGAGACTTCCTGCGAGAAAATGCAGAAGGGAATGCTGTATTTATTTATTTGTCCAATGTATATACTACAGGCACCCATTTCACAAAACCAGTGACTCTGGGCAACATACAACCAAAGCTAAAAGAACTAAATAGCTAAAACTGTATTAATGATTGGGGGAAAAAAACCAACAGCTATAGCATTTACGATCATAGAGAATTTTAGATTGAGAAGAGCAATCTTGATCAGGATTGTATTCTCCAAATGATCATCAAGGCTCACTTCGAACACTCTAAGCAAAATGGAGCTCAGCCCCAGATATTTGTACTTTATTTATTAAATCTGTAGGCTGCCCATTCTTTTTTTTTTCTTTTTTCTTTTGAGTGACTCTGGGGTGGGGTGAGGGATAAAATGGCAGGCTGGCTGGGGAATTCTGGGCGTTGAAGTCCACATATTTTAAAAGCAGCCAAAGTTGGGGAAAAAACAAGCAATGTGAATACTTGCAAGATTTATGGGGCAGAGAGAGTGCAAAATTGCATCATCCCAACGCACCCATAGATAAAGAAAGAGGATAGTAGAAAAAAATATTATCAGACTGCTGGCTAATCTCATGTTTTAGATTGCATCAGGGTTGCCCAAACAAGCCGGCTGGGGAATTCTGGGAGTTGAAGTCATTTACACATCTTAAAACTGCTGAGATTGAGAAATCCCGTACAAAGAGATTAAATCTAATCTTCTTCAATTGCTCCTCTGGAATTTTTATCTTTGTCTCCCTTTTTCTTTTTTTCAAAAGAGAATCAAAATCGGATCCATCAAAAGCTGCCAAGATAATAATTTGCAGGCATAAAAATTCTTTCTTTTTTTTAAAAAAAATCTGAGTATATATAAGCAGGCAGATTTGGGTTTTTTGTTTTTTTTTTTGAAGCCATAATTATCTATGATTGGGTTTCAGGGAGAAATGGCAGAGTTTATCTTTATATCCATAAAGCCTTCTTCCCGTAGAAAAGTCCAGATAACAAGATCCCTCTCTCTGACCTATCTTCTTTCTTGAAATGTTAAGGTGACTTGGTTTTGCTTAAAGATTAGAGCTGCTTTGAAAATGATGGGCCATCTGCAATTCCTCAGGAAGGTTGCGACACGGCAGACTTTTTCTGTTGACAAATACATTTTACTAAAACACAAACAACTTTGAGGAGTTGCTTGTTATCACTAATAAAACCAGCTCCTCTCACAGAAGTTGATGTAAATGTGTTAGTCTTTGAGAGCTGTGTGCAATGAAATTTCATTTTAATGTATGCCGATTAGGGTACATTAAAGTGACAATAAAGTTACTCTATTGTATTCTTGCTTTATTTCTATTCTATTCTATTCTATTCTATTCTATTCTATTCTATTCTATTCTATTCTTGTTTCATTCTTATTCTGTTCTATTCCATTCTATTCTTGTTTTATTTCTACTCTACTCTACTCTACTCTACTCTACTCTATTCTTGTTTCATTCTTATTCTATTCTATTAGAATATTCTATTCCATTCCATTCTATTATTGTTTTATTTCTACTCTACTCTACTCTACTCTACTCTACTCTATTCTTGTTTCATTCTTATTCTATTCTATTAGAATATTCTATTCTATTCCATTCTATTATTGTTTTATTTCTACTCTACTCTACTCTACTCTACTCTACTCTACTCTATTCTTGTTTCATTCTTATTCTATTCTATTAGAATATTCTATTCTATTCCATTCTATTCTTGTTTTATTTCTACTCTACTCTACTCTCTAGTCAGCAAGAAAGATACTATCTGACTTTGGTTAAATTTTGGTGTTTTTTTTGCAGCGTAACAGTGTAATAAACATTTTTCTGTTTCTAACCACACTAAAGTAATATAAATTAACATATTTTTGTTATTGTTTCTAACCACGCTATGCATTGAGCTGCAGTTTGTAAAAGTTGATGCTTTTATCCTTTTTTTTAACCGAACAGTTAAGATTTCTACCTGACTGCTTTTGATTTTTGGATGCCGTGGATGAACACAGCTGTGTCCAAAATGTCCTTAGTTTAAAATACATAGAGGTAGTCCTCGAATTACGATCACAATTGAGCCCAAGGTTTATGTCGCTAAGCGAGATAGATGTTAAGTGAAATTTTGTCTCAGTTTATAAACTTTCTTGCCACTGTTGTTAAGTGAATCACAGCAATTGTTACGACATGGTTGTAAAAGTGAATCTGGCTTCCCCATTAACTTTGCTTGTCCGAAGGTTGATCACAATAACCCTGAGACACTGCAACCGTCATAAATACATAAAGTCAATTGCCAATTGCCTGAATTTGGATCATGTGCTGCAATGGTCGTAAGTGTGAAAAACGGTCATAAGTCGCTTTTTTCAGTGCCTTTATCATTTTGAACAGTCACTAAATGAACTAAATGTAAGTAAAGGACTTCTTGCATATATTTTGCATCCTTTATTTTACCTGTAGGGGTAAGTAGAGAGTGTGATGTGGGAAGGATTGGAGCTGTCAGCATTTTCTGATTCATACCAGCAAGTTCTAGATTAATTGTAGTTAAAGCTATTTGAAAACAAAAACACGGTACACTAAAGTTTGCAAGCAATTTTGGTGCATATTTCTCTAAAGGCACTGTTCTTGGAAAGGAAGGCAGTTTTACCGAGTGGCCACACTCTTCCCTAACAGAATGCATGTTCGTATATTTTCAAATAAACAGAGGTATTTTGCAGGTAGCTGTCTTCCATGTTTAAAATTCTGGTAAATTTTAATACAAAATATTTTATTATCAGATTTAAAAACCTGGCACCCCACGCATAGAGCAACTGTGTGAAATTAAAAATATAGAGAACTATGGTGTGCAATTAAAAATATCGAGAATTATGCCTACAGAATGCTAGATTTCAGTTCAATCTTGCCTTGAAAATACAGAGTTAGAGACTCAAAACTAAATTAATTTATCCCTAATCCCAATGGGGTTTTGCACCTCAGATGCTATGCATGTAGAGCCAGTAATTTTCCCCATGAGTGAGCATTCCTGGAGAAGACCTAATTAATTCAATCTCTAAAATAAATCTGGCTGTTGGATTGGATTTTGGAAATCAAACTTCTACATTTTCCCAGCCAGAAACTCGTGAATCTATTTACCTTCTGAATAGCAGCATATATTGACAGATCGATTATGTGATGAAGAGAGATTATTCTGTGTTAGGAAACCCACCCATTCTTAGTCTAGAAATATATGAAGTTGGGGTTAGTTTTATCATATTAGTTGTTTCGTTCGTAAAAATTGTTTTGTTCTGTTTGTAAAATCCAATGGCATTCAAACTGCCTTAACCCATGGCTCTCCTGGTACCTCACTGTAATAAAAAATAATATTAAAAGACTATTTCAAAAGGGAATTCCATTGGAAGAAAAGTGGAGGGACGGGGGAGGGGAAGATATCTTTTTTAAAAAAAGGAAGATTAAATAAAAAGAGCAAGATAAACAAAAGATAAAGCTCCTTAAAAGGGAGTGTGGATTCATATAGGTACTCTTCCGGAGTTTTAGTCATTGCGAGGGTTTTTGCCAATAGATGCATTTATGATTTCCAGACATGGATGACGCTCAAAAATGCATTTCAAATTGTCCAAATAAAATGAGCACCAGTGTGGAATGTAAGAGAAGAGCATCGTAGCCGAACGAGAAAGGCAGAAATTCTGTGCATAACATGTAAATGTCTGGGAATCCAGGAATTTTCCCTCGTAGCTAGACAACTACCGGATAGCGCAAAAAATATCTAGCACCATCTTCAACTTCTCAGAAAAGTGTCTTCCAATCTCCAGTCTCATCTCCAGTCTTCATAACACAAAAAAACCCCTGTTTCACAGGTTTGGTGTAAAGTGATAACTTAAAAAACTAAAAAACAAACCTGTCGACCTTTTCCAGAAGTAGTAGTGAAGTTTAGAAATGAACTTTGAAATGGTGACCACTGTCATCTCCGTCTCCTCCTCCTCCTCCTCCTCCTCCTCCTCATCTACTGCCCTCCCTTCTTCCTCTTCTCCTTTTTTCTCCTCCTCCTCTCCTCCTCCTCCTCCTCCTCCTCCTCCTCCTCCTCCTCCTCCTCTCTTTTCCTCTGCCTCCCTCCTTCCCCTTCTCCTTCCCTTTCCTCCTCCTCCTCCTCTACTGTCCTCCCTCCTTTCTCCTCCTTCTCCTTTTCCTCCTCCTCTTCCTCCCAGAGATGTCCACACAGGGGCAGAATAAGAACAGGGGTGTAGCAGGCCACTGAGGAGCCATGGATACATGTGAATTCCAGAAAATATTTCATTTTAATTCTTCCAGCTGTATTGAATCAAAAAGTCAAGATGGCAGCCATCACCATATGACCAAAAGTCCCCTCCTTGTCTATATATTGACACATGAAAAAAAGAACTTCAGTCATGTGAGAGACAGCTTCATGTGAGATATTTGCATGATCCCACACAAACCAGATACAATATGCCAGCTCTTTCATCACCAGAGCAGTGGTGAACATCCAGCAAAACCTTGGCCATTCGTGTAGAGAAAGCTAAGCAGCTGTGTGGCTTTACTTGGATAAGAGGCTATCAAAAAAACTCCTATCTATATTTATAAAAGCCAAGTACCACTCATGCATCATCACAAAATCTCCAGAACCGTAAAGCCTACAAACTTGAAATTAGGCACATATGTTCCTCTTGGCTTCTAGGTGCTTGCTAAGAAAGGATTTTTTGAAATGACCATCAGAGCATTAGTATTTCCTATATTATTATTATTATTAACACGCTCTGATGCTAAGGAGTTGTACTTCCCCTCCCCCTCTGAAAAGAAATCTGTTCCAACTGCCAGTTGCCTCACATTCCGTTACCTCAGTTCAAACCGGCAGACGTTCCACTCCTTCACTCAGGAGCGGCCTGGGGCTCCTTACAGCATTAAACATTGGTACCTCACCCAAATGTCTACGCCTTCCGCCGATGGAATTGCTTCCAGGCTCAAGGCGGCAAGAGCGATATTCCCTTATGTGTTTCAATCACCGGCCACCACTGAGCCACCGGATTGTGAACCAAATTTCCCCTGTATAGCCCGACCACAAAGTTTTGTCGCAAAGCACGGGTATCCAGCTAGTATCCATATAATTCCTAGAAGTGAAGTGTGGTCTCAAAGAAGAGTCTTCACACCAGCCCATTCACATTGGCTGGAGAATTCTGGGCGTGCATAAGCGTACCAACGTGCCTACCATCCTTGTCCTATTGTTTCTTTTATTTTTTTTAAATTTTTCTTATATGTATCCATGTAGTCATAACTATGTTTTTACTTATACCTATTATCTTGTAAGCAATTGACAAACCAAATAAATAAATAAACAAAGAAAGAAAGAAATAAAGTCTACACATCTTAAAGTTGCTCAGGTTGAGGAGTACTGCTTCCAACCTAAAATCTGTTTCACAAAGCAAAGATTTGTTTTGGCTCTGTCTACACGGTTACTCGAAGATGCATACAGTTTGCGTGTCACCCCGCAATTTCCTTGCAAAAATTGGAAAGGCCAACAAACCTTAAATGTCTCCTTTTCTAAATGTGAGGGGAATCAAATTACCTCACGTCACGATGTACCCTGATGCTAAAGCTCCTGTCCTTCAGCAAAAAAAAACAAAAAACCCCAAGTATCTTCTGCTAAGAAATTGAGAAATTAAAAGTCAAATGCTCCTTTCAGGAATAGAAACTGTCTGCGCAATTGAGACAAGGCTCAGGGGAATTGTGTTTTTCTCTCCATTCATGGCTGGCAGGTGCCTTTCGAGTTGCTTTTTGCGGCTTCTTTTCGAGCAAAAGCATTGTGGCTTTCTTCAAAGATTTGAGAGTTTCATCACCGATGCTCTCCAAACCTCAGTTGGAAATTTCTCTTGACAGCATGCCATATTGGGGGAATGAATCTGCACATCAACAAAGTATTTGTCGCATGGACACCCTAACTAAGTTTTTGTCTGCGGTTTGGTTGTGTGGAGAGGGCAGCAAAGGGGAAGAGATGTGGGCACTTTCTCCCCAAACTGGTGTTCAAAGCACACAATCCTGGTTTGCACCATGAGGTGGTAGTCTTCAGTGATGGCGTTTCTCAAACTTGGCAACATTTAAGATGTTTGGACTACAAGTCCCAGAATTCCTCAGCCAGCCATGCTGGATGGGGAATTCTGGGAATTGAAGTCCACACATCTTAGTCTTTTGGCTGGGAAATTCTGGGAGTCCACACATCTTAAGGGCCCCAAATTTGAGAAACACAGGGGTAGATTAAGATTCTTATGCTAACAAATTAAGAATATTTATACTAATCCATTATATTAATGGATGTAGTTATACTAAGATCATAAATCCATTATACTAATGAAGTTAAACTCCACAAATGCTTGCTAGGGAATTGTGGGAGTTGAAGTCCATGTTTGCTAACTGAGGAATTGTGGGAGTTGAGCACATATCTTAAAGGGGCTATGTTTGAAAAAGGTTCCGATTACATCAAACCATTAATGGACATATTTATACTAATAGTATAACTCTATAATACGAATGGAGCTGAAGTCCACCGATGCTGGCTGGGGGAATTCTGGGACTTGAAGTCCTCACATTTTAAACAGGCCAAGTTTGAGATTCACTACTCTAGTTGAAATTCAACCCTGTCACCTTTTAAAGGTAAAGGTTCCCCTCGCACATATGTGCTAGTCGTTTCTGGCTCTAGGGGGTGGTACTCATCTCCGTTATAAAGTATGACTCCGTTATAAAGTATAAAGTATGACTTCGGAGCATGACTAAACACCTCCGAAGGCGCACAGAACACTGTTACCTTCCCACCAAAGGTGGTCACTATTTTTCTACTTGCATTTTCTACATGCTTTCGAACTGCTAGGTTGGCAGAAGCTGCTGGGACAAATAACGGGAGCTCACTCCATTACACGGCGCTAGGGATTCGAACCGCCGAGCTGCTGACCTTTCTGATCGACAAGCTCAGCGTCTTAGCCGCTGAGCCACCACGCCCGCTGTAATCATCTTTTGAATCCTTCCAAATTTTAGGCTCCATCGTCGTTGTAAGTCACAGACTGCATGTATCCCGGTCACAGGTGTTCTGAGCCCCAGATAGCAACCAAAAGTAGTTAAAATATACCATAACATTAAACAATGAAATAAAATAATCCTCTGCCATATTTCCTCCTTCTTTCAGGATGAAGATCACATCATGTCCTACAGTGGAGCGGTCACAGACGACTACAATGAGAGCTATTCCTTCGACTGTTGCTTGACCCAGCCATGCGATTTGATCCCCTACCAGGAGTTTTCCAGGTGGTTTCTGCCTCCATTCTACTACCTAATTTTTCTCCTGGGTCTCGGAGGCAACCTGATGGTCATCGCCGTCTTGCTCCTGGACCGAGCCCCCTTACTCGGGACCGACATCTTCGTCTTCAACCTGGCCATCGCGGACATTCTCCTGGTAGTCACGCTCCCCTTCTGGGCTATCCAGGCCATTCGTGGTTGGGTCTTCAAGGACTTTCCCTGCAAGGTCGTCGGCAGCATGCTGAAGATCAACTTCTACGCCAGCGCCCTCTTCCTCATATGCATCAGTTTCGAGCGGTACCTCTCCATCGTCTACGTCATCCGGATGTACAACAGGAACAAGCGTTTCATCATCTACACCACCTTGTTGGTTTGGTTTGTCTGCTTCCTGATGACGGTGCCCGACTTCGTGTACCTGACCGCTGAGTTTGACAGTCGCCTCAATGTCACTTCCTGTGGTCTCGTCTTCCCTCAGCACAGTACCAAGATGTGGAAAATCGCCCTCATCATCATCAACCAAGTGGTGGCTTTCTTGCTCCCTCTGGTGGCCATGATCTACTGCTACTTCCACATCATCCTCACCCTCCTGCACTCCAAGGGCTTCCGAAAACACAGGGCCCTCAAGGTGATCTTGGCCGTGGTGGTAGCCTTCTTCCTGTGCTGGTCGCCCTACCACCTGGTGCAGTTCATCAACACATTGCTCCAGCTGCAACTCCTGGAGAAGGATTGCCAGTGGGAGGATAATCTGGACATCGCTGACATCGTCACCACCAGTTTGGGTTTCTTTCATTGTTGCCTCAACCCATTGCTCTATGCCTTCGTCGGGCTCAAGTTCCGGAACAAGCTCCTGATGGTGCTGAAGCGACTTGGTTGCATCAATCAGAACTTCTGGAACAGGCATTTCAGAGTGTCCGGTCAATCGAGAGATTCCAGTTGGTCCGAAAGCACAGACTGCTCAAATAACATCTTGTAGAATATTCTGTGGCCATAAGAGCGCCATTGCTATCCCAGAATTCTCCTCTTGGCTCCTCTGCCAGCGGAGGGAAACTGGCACTCCGTTGGTACACGCTAGTCCTCGACTTAACAAGTATTTGTTTGGGGGACCCATTCGAAGTTACAACAGCGCTGGAAAAAAAAAGTGACTTAGGACTGGTCCTCATAGTTAAAGACTGTTGCACCATCCCGACAGTTGTGTGATTAAAATTCGGGCTCTTGGCAACTGGCATGTCATATGATCACCGTTTGTGACCTTCCCAGTTGGTTTCCAAAATGCCAAGTCAATGTGGGGGAAGCTGGATTTGCTTAACAACAACACGATCCACTTAACAGCAATGATTCACTTAACAACCAGAGCAAAAAAGATGGAAAAATCAGGCGCGATTCACTTAATAATCACCTTGCTTAGCGATGGAAATTCTGATCTCAACAGCGGCCATACACTGGAGCTTTTAAAGAAGAGGCTGGACAGCCATTTGTTTGAAATAGTATCAGGTTTCCTTCTTGAGCAGAGGGTTGGACTAGAAGACCCTCAAGGTCCCTTCCAACTCTCTGCTATTCTGTTAAGTTGAGGACTACCTGTGTATATAGCGTTAAGATCGAGCGTCAAAATTCCCTCTATGGATCAGGTTTCATTCAAACTTTCACAGTCCTGAACAAAATGTTCTTCAGATATCATGTTTCCCCCAAAATAAGACCCTGTCTTATTTTTTTTTTTGCCACCAAAAAAAGCACCAGGTCCTATTTTCGGGCGATGTCATCCACTGACTAATCTCACTTGTGCGCATCGTCCCTGGTCTGCTTTTTGCTGTCAGAGGCCTTCAGGAACATCTTCTTCTGCGGCTGGCAAAGCTTTCCTGAAGGCCTCTGCAGCCAATAACAGAGCTCTGGATCGATCTGGAACTTTCTTATCAGCTGCAGAGGCCTTCGGGAAATCCTTGCCAGCCTTGCTGGCTGCAGAAGAAATGGGCCGGCAAGGCAGATGATGGGATGCACAAGGCCTGGCTACAACTGTCCAAAGATAAGTAGTAGGGCGGCTCTACCCCTCCATCTCCACCCTAGCTTAATTTTTACCTGTGCACTCTGGAGTGGGTGGGATCTTAATTAGGGCTTATTTGGGGGGTAGGGCTTATATTGGGAGCATGTGTAAAAATCAAGCTAGGACTTACTTTCAGGGTAGGTCGCATTTTCGGGGAAACTGGGTAGGTGAGACCTGGCAATCATTTTTGAACCAAATTGCTTCCACCTCAGAGTCAAGAAACGGGTTGCCAAATATGGTTTTGAGGTTACCTGTTCATGTTTTCAGTTTCTTCCTCTGCTCAAGAAGAGCTTTCTGACGTTGAAGATTGGGGCCGAAAACTTTGAAGGTCGAAAACCAAAAGATTTCAGGGCTCGTGCCAAAAACCTCTTGAGTTCTTGAAGTCTTCATTGTATCTGCTGTTATTTTGCATTGGCTTGTGTCCTTGTTGCCTGATCGTAAACCTTGACTCTGCACTTCTGAAATGTGTGTAGCCGAAGATTACGTGGTCTGTGTAAATCTGATCAAACGAGAATCGTGCTGAGAAAGTCTTTTGAGTCGGATAGATAAGGACAAACGAGAGGAAAAAGTCATCTCTTCGTTTTCGGTTGGTTCTTCTGGAGGTCCATCATTGGAGAGAAAAAGGACCTTGGCTTTTTTGAATGTATTCAATATTCTAATATTAAAAATATATAAATGCAGCAGTGAGAGTGTTTTTAACTAAATGTTCTGGTCTGGTGTTTTCATTGTTTTTCAATATTTGGAATCTTTGCATTCTTTATTTTATTATATTACTTTTTGCTAGTCTCCTCCTCCTCCTCCTCCTCCTCCTCCTCCTCCTCCTCCTCCTCCTCCTCCTCCTCCTCCTCCTCCTCCTCTTTCTACCCCTTCCCTTTTCTCCTTCTCTTTCTCCTCCTCCCTCCTCCTTCTCCACTTTGTCCTTCTCTCCTTCCCTTCTCCTTCCCTTTTGTCCTCCTCCTCCTCCCCTTATACCCCTTCCCTTTTCTCCTTCTCTTTCTCTTCCTCCCTCCTCCTTCACTTTGTCCTTCTCTCCTTTCCTTCCTCTTCTCCTTCCCTTTTGTCCTCCTCCTCCTCCTCCCAAGAGGATTTTACCTTAATTGCAGCAAAAGGCAACATCTTAGCAGTCCTTGATGAATCTCAGAGAAATTAAGCAAAGTAATCTAGCTAAAAAGTAGAAAAGACTATCTCAGAAAACAACAACAAACCACTTGCATATTGTTGCCATTCAGGGCATCTCCAAAAGTCGAACACAATGCACCTAAAACATTGTGTTTGTTGGGTGGGAGGTTGGATCACACTATCACCGCAGCCATTTTTGCTTTTTTTGACCCTTCTGCAAACAGCCCTTTTAGCACAAGGAGAGGGGGAAAAAACCCAAATTGCACCGCTGATGTGCAGCCAATATTTGCCATGGAATAGATATCACAGCATGATCAGGGCTGGGCAACTGTGCCTCCTTTGTGATTTGTGGATTTCTGGCTCAGGAATTCTGGGAGTTGAAGTCCACAGGTCATAAAGGGGCCAGGAATTCTGGGAGTAGAAGTCCATATGTCATAAAGGAGCTGTGAATTCTGGGAGTTGAAGTTCACAGGTCATCAGCGGGCCAAGAATTTTGGGAGTTGAAGTCCATAAGTTGTAAAGGGGCTGTGAATTCTGGAAGTTGAAGTTCACAGGTCATCAGCGGGCCAAGAATTCTGGGAGTTGAAGTCCACAGGTCATAAAGGAGCTGCGAATTCTGGGAATTGAAGTTCACAGGACATAAAGGGGCTGTGAATTATGAGAGTTGAAGTCCACAGTTGGTAAAGGGGCCATAATTGCCCACTTCTGATCTTGGGGGACATTGAGAATTTCTGAAATGGGTTTGGGGGCCACAATTCACCAACTGCTCCTTGACCAAAGCGGCTGAGAAGAAAACAAGCAACCAGCCTTCTGTAACTTCCTCATCAGGAAACCTTTCATAACGTGAGAGTTTCCTTTCTCCACCAGAAGATCTGGTGACTTCCTCACATTCTTGAGTCCACCCTGGGGAACAGCCTCAAAGAAGGACAATCAAGGATAACATTTGGATGCAACCATGGAATTAAATCAATCCACCGATTATGAGGACGAGGAATACTATGAGGTAGGTTAGCTTTCTATCTGCCTCTGGTCTAGTGTTTCTCAACCTTGGTCACTTTAAGCTGGGTGGACTTCAACTCCCAGAATTCCCCAGCTAGCCTAGTCGTTGAGTAGCCAGTGGAATAGCGGAGACTGTCCTGCAGCTTTTGAAAAGTAGACTTGCAAGATCAACCCATCTGGATTGGCCCATTGGACCTTTGGGTGTGGGAAGTTTGCAGGGCCTGGAGGGTTGGTTGTACGATCCACCATCTCCAACAGGTTCTCCTGCACTCTTGAACCAACTACTATGTTGCTTCAAGTGCAAGACAGGAGTATCCCAACCTGCCGGACCAAGAGTGCTATGGGTACAAAGCAGTGAGGAAGCCGTCTTATCCACTGCTTTGGTCAGCAAAATATCTTGGCCCAATCCTCTTTCTGTGTGCAAATGACCTACCTGTTTGATTGCACAAGCAATGCTCACCCATTTTGCTTCCTGCAGATAACAATCAGGGCACAATCCTTAAAGTGTGTGTGCTTTGGATTCTATGGGGTTTACACAGTACATCGCTTGAGGCTGGGAAGGAAGGGCTCAGAAAGGTTGCATTTCCAGGGAGAGAATGAGGAGGAGGAGGAGGAGGAGGAGGAGGAGGAGGAGGAGGAGGAGGAGGGAGGAGGAGAGGAGGAGGAGGAGGAAGAAAGAAAAAGGAAGGAAGGAAGGAAGGAAAGAAGGAAGGAAGGAAGGAAGAAAAAGAAAGAAAAAGGAGAAAGCAAGAAAGCAAGAAAAAGAAGGGAGGAAGGAAAATAAAGAAAAAGGAGAGAAAGAGTAAGAAAGAAAGAAAAGAAAGAAAGAAGGAAAGAAAGAAAAAGAAGAGGAAGGAAGGGGAGGAAGGAAGGAAAGAGAGGGACGGAAGGAGGGAGGGAGAAAAGAAGGATGGAAGGAATAGAGAGAGAGAGAGAGAAAAAATGAAAGAAAGAAAGAAAAAAGAAAATCCAGCCAGCAGAAAAAAAACAGTACCAGCAGCAACACACCATTCCTAAGGAGGCACTAGTGAACAGCCCGTGTGTAAGTAAGGCTGTTGTATATATCTGGGATGTTCTGAGAATTTCTCCCAGCCCACTCCTCTTTCTCCTTCCCTCCCTCCCAGCTTGGCACACTGCCCGCGTTCAACCCCAACGCACAGCCATGCCTTCCCACCGACGTGAGGGCCTTCGCTCACTATTTCGGCCCCCTGGTCTTCTCCTTGGTGTTTGTGTTTGGCTTGGTGGGCAACAGCTCTGTGCTGGCTATCTTGGGCCGAAGCCACCGGTCCTGGCACTTTGCTGACCACTATCTCTTCCAGTTGGCTGTGGCCGATCTTCTGCTGGTCTTAACCTTCCCTTTACAAGCTGCCCAGTTCGTTCATGGCTGGACCTTTGGAGAATTCCTCTGCAAGGTGACCGGGGGTCTCTCCACCATGAACGTCTGCACCAGCATCCTTCTCCTGACCTACCTCAGCATCGAACGGTACTTCGTGGTGGTCAAGGGCGCAGCTCCAACCTTCTTCTCGAAGCTTCCTCACGTCTACCTAACGTCGGCCTTTTTCTGGGCCATCGGCATCGCGTTCGCCGCAGTAGATTTCCATTTCCAGACGGTCACCTACGTCTCGGAAGCCACGACTCTCGTCTGCCAGCTGGACTTGGAGGTCCAGGATGCCAACTCCTGGAAACTGGGGCTACAACTGTCCTTCTTTGTTCTGGGTTTTTGGGGGCCTGTCCTAACCATGATCTACTGCTACGTTTGCATTCTCACCAAGCTACACCGGAATGGTCTTCTGCATGTGCATTTGCCTCTCCATCTCCTGGTGGTCATCTGGATAACTTTCATTATCTGTTGGGCCCCGTTTCATTGCTTGATACTGGTGGACATCTCTCAGCGTCTGGGTCATTTGAAGAGGCACTGTGGATGGGAGAAGGTCTTGGATTTGGGGCTGGTGATCTCCAAGTGTTTAGCCCTCACCCACTGCTGCCTCAATCCCTTGGTCTACGCTTTGGGAGGGGTGGGGTTCCGAAGGGAATTTTCTAGAATCTTCTGTAGGGGACGCCGAACCAGGCACCGTTTGGACAGCGAGGAATTTAGCCAAGGGGCGGACTTCAGCACCATTCATGGCATGGATTATTCCGTCATGATGTGAGGGGCACAGGGTCCACCCTGCCCCGCGAAACCGGGAAAGATACGTGAAGTCTTCTCCTTACCATTGCCCACCACATACAGGTAGTCCTTGACTTACACCGGTTCATTCTGCGACGGTTGTAAAGTTCACAACAGCACTTACGATCAGGGATGGGCTTCAAAAGTTTTAGCAATGGGTTCTCTGCTTGGTTGCTGGGTGGGCGTGGCCATGGTGGGCGTGGCCTAGTCGGCCTCCTGCACCACATGGGAGGGGGGCATTTTCACCGTCCCTGGGCTCCGGAGGCTCTCTGGAAGCCAGAAACAGACCCTGCGAAACCCCACAGCAGCCCACCCCTGCTTACGACTACTTTTCACAGTTATGACCATTGCAGCATCCCCGTGGTCCCGTGATCCAAATTTAAACCCTTGGCCACTGATTCGTATTTATGACCGTATCCCGCATCATGTGATTATCTTTTGCGACCTTCTGAGAAGCCAAATCCAGATTCGCTGAACAATTACCTGTTACACTAACTTAACAACTGCAGTGATTCACTTCGCAAACGTGGCAAAGGAGGTCGTGAAATGGGGACAAAATTCACTTTACAACAGTCTCACTTAGCAACAGGAATTTGGGACCCAGTTTGGGCTCGTGAGTCAAGGACTATCTGTATTAAAAAAAAAACGGATTGTTGAAAGAAGGACCTTTCCCTCAGAGTGGAAGAGTTCTAGATGTGCAACAGCTTTGGAAATAATAATTACAAAACCTCTGTTGCATCTTGCTTCAGATTTACAAGAATTACATCTTGGTGTAGTTGCAGAGTTCTGGGTTGTTGTTTTGTTTTGGCCAAGGCTGGCCTTTAAAGGTGAATTTTGCATGTTTTTCCTCCCTTTTGTCCTACAACTCTCTGAATCAAATTAGACAGTTTGGTTTAAGGAATCAGGCTAGAAAGCGGGTGATTATGAGTTCAAGTTCTGCTTGAACTCCAACTGGGTGACTTTCAGCTAATCATCAGGAGATGGTGAGTTCTAGTCTCGCCCTAGATATCTATGAAAGGTAGGTGGGTGACTTTCAGCCAGTCACCAGGAGACAGTGAGTTCTTGTCCCGCCTTAGATATGAAAGCCAGTTGGGTAGTTTTGAGTCAATCATCAGGAGATGGTGAGTTCTAGTCCCGCCTTAGGTACAAAAGCCAGGTGGGTGACTTTGAGCCAATCACCAGGAAATGATGAGTTCTAGTCCCGCCTTAAGCATGAATGCCAGTTGGGTGGCTTTGAGCCAGTCCCTGTCTCTCACCCACAACCCACCTCACAGGGTTATTGTTGTGGGGAAAATAGGAAGAGGAAAGTGCGTTGGGTATAAATATATAAATAGGATATAAATAAATGAGTAAATAAATTCTGAAGTGAAATCTTGGCTATCATTTTATTGCTCGGCAGTTGGTGATGTTAAGCTGAGCTTAATATCAGTATTAAATGTATTCAGTAGCTGGGGATTCACTTAAGGAAAAAAAACCAATATTATTCAAACCTAATTCTTTACAGATCTGGAAAAAGATCATGGCAGATATTCTAGCATAGAAGAATGTAAATCTTCCTTGATGAGGAAGAATATTGACCGTAAAAAGGACTATCGTCTCAAAGATTAATTGATTCTGAAAGATGCTGGTAAGGCTTGAAGAAAAAGCATTGAATGAATAGCAGCAGCGAAACTACCGCTTGATTTGATCAAATAAAACAGAGTTTCTCCACCTCAGTAATTTTAAGAGGAGTGAACTTCAATTCCCAGTGGGGAAATTCTGGGAGTTGAAGTCCACCGTCTTAAAGTAGCCAATGTTGAGAAACCCTGTTCTAACTGCTTTCATTTACCTTCTTTTTGCATCCTATCAAGAAGTAAGGAAGGGGAACACAGAAGTGAGAGAGAGAGAGAGAGAGAGAGAGAGAGAGAGAGAGAGAGAGAGAGAGAGAGAGAGAGAGAATCAAAATAAATCCCAATGCTCAATCCCCAAAACTAGAAGGATCTGACGTGTAACAACACAGAAGGTGGTTTCAAAACATCACCCATTTTGTCCCTTGCTTCATGCTGAGAGGAATTACTCCACCTGGCATTTCCAGCTCAGAAAAACATTCCCCCACCCTCCTTCTGTTACGTCAGATTGCAAGGTTCGGGAGAGGGGGGTCACTGAATGGTCTCCTTTTCTGAGCTTCCAAAAGAGGGAAACTCGGACCTTACTAAAGAAGCCAAAGCCTCTGTCGTCTCATAAAAAGGATTGTAGGTCGTCAGAATAACAGAGTTGGAAGGGACCTTGGGAGGTCTTCTAGTCCAACCCCCTTGCTCAAGCAGGAAACCCTCTGCCATTTCAGACAAGTGGCTGTCCAATCTCTTCTTAAAAATCTCCAGTGATGGAGCATCCACAACTTCTGGTGGCAAGTTGTTCCACTGGTTCATTGTCCCCACTGTTAGGAAGTTTTCTCCTTAGTTCCAGGTTGCTTCTCTCCTTGTTTAGTTTCAATCCATTGTTTTTTGTCCTGCCTTCAGATGCTTTTGAGAATAGCTTGACCCCCTTTTCTTTGGGGCAGCCCCTCATCCTTCCTTTCATTAAACTAGAGATATCCAATTATATATATTGGACTAGATGACCTACAAGGTCCCTTCCAACAACTCTGTTAATCTGTAAATATACAGTACATACATACATACATACATATGTGTGAATGTGTGTAGAAAAGGGCTACAAAGATGATTAGGGGATTGGAGGCTAAAACATATAAAGACCAGTTGCTGGAATTAGGTAAGAATTGGGTATATATAAAATATAAATAAAGTAGCTTGATACCTGTGCTTCGATACAAAACTATGTGGTCAGGCTTAGTTTTTGGATGCCTACCAGCATCCATCAGTATTCATCTGGATAGCATCTTGTCAGTGTGTGAGAGAGTTGAGGACTGTTTTGAAACTGAAAGAGTATTTGCTGTGTGAGCAAGAAGAAAACTGCAAGGAGCCTGGGCATGGCTTAGCTCAACTGTTCTGCGCTAAAGCTGCTTGCTGCTGTGAAATTAAAACTGGAATTGAAACGCCTCTCCTCTGCTTGTGTTTTGCATTTGGAACAGATTCCTGTTCGGTGGGGAGGGAGAGTAGAACTCCTTAGCACCAGAGTGTGTTGTTAATAATAATAATAATAATAATAATAATAATAATAATAATAATAATAATAATAATAATAATAATAATAATATACGTAATACAGAGGTGGTATTCAGATGGTTCTGACCAGTTCTGGATAACCGGTAGTGGAAATTTCGAGTAGTTTAAGAGATCTGGCAAATATCACCTCTGACTGGCTCTGCCCTCATCTATTCTCTGCCTCCCATTGAGTCCCAGCTGATTGGCTGGGTCTTCTTTGGTTGCCCTGCACAGGAGAACAGAGCTGGAAAGCAGGTTAGTGGGGTAGGGAAGGAATGGAACTTGGCAGTAACCTTCACCCAGGAGTGGGGAGGGAATGGAGATTTTGCAGTATCCTTCCCCTGCCATGCCCACCAAGCCACACCACACCCACCGAGCCACACCCACAGAACCGGTAGTAAAAAAAAATGAATCCCACCACTGATGTAATACTAATGCTCTGATGGTCATTTTGAAAAATGCTTTCTTGGTGAGCACCTAGAAGCCAAGAGGAACATAGTGCCAAATTTCAAGTTTGTAGGCTTTACGGTTCTGGAGATTTTGTGATGATGCGTGAGTCATATTTCACTTTTATCTGTATAGATTATTATATATATTGTATATATATATATATATCCCTTGCACTTCCACAAACAAATCCATCCCCAAGCTGGAATCAGAGAGCTGTCCGGAGGCCTCAGTAGAAACAAACTTTATTCACATGCTAAGCAGAAGGGCATCGCTCTCCCACGAAAAAAACCCGGAAACACAGACGTGGAATCTCTGGGAACATTCTCTGCCTCTCTCTCTCTCACACACACACGCAAAGATTTGGGGGACACGGCACAGGGAGGGCTGCCTAGCAGGCTCCTTAGTCATGCCAGAAATATACCACTTGATCAGTGATAATGTTTTTATAGGTTTCCACAGTTGATATGAAGTTGTTATAGCTGTTCCTGGAAAGGAAGAAAGAAGAGAGGGCATCTTTCAAATCGTCAGCCCCAAAGATTTCTTTTTACGGCAGATAATCCTCGACTCATACAACCAAAACAGAACCCGAGTTTTCTGCGGCTAAGCAAGACAGCAGTTAGTTGAGTTGATTCCCCCTTTGGGGGGCGGGGCACGGTTTGTTAAGGAAATGGACTGACTTCGCTTTGTTGGAAACCAGGTCGCAAAAGAGGATCACGCAACCCTCAGAGGCTGCAACCGTCATAAATACACACCAGTGGCCAAATGGAGAGGTTGCAACGGTTGTGTGAAAAGCAGACGTAAGCCATTTAGGAGAAGATAAAATTGGCTTTGATTCAGTCTTGGGGAAAGCCAGCTGGGTGACTCTGGGCCAATCACCAGGAGACAGGGAGTTCTAGTCCCACCTTGGGCATGAAAGCCGGCTAGGTGACTTTGGGCCAATCACCAGGAGATGGTGAGTTCTAGTCCCACCTTAGTCATAAAAGCCATCTGGGTGACTGGGCCAATCACTTGGAGAGGGTGAATTCTAGTCCTGCCTTAGCCATGAAACCCAGCTGGGTGACTTTGGGCTAGTCATTCCCTCTCAGCCCAATCTACCTCACAGGGATGTTGTGGGAAAAGTAATAATAGGGAAGAGTATTAGGTATGCTCGCCACCTCAAGTTACTTATAATGTAATAAAAGAAGGATAAAAAAAATTAAAATAAATAACATCAACAATAAACATAATCTACCACTGATCAGAAAGGAATGTAATATTTCCTTGGGGGAAGAAAAACCCTACCCCTGTCATTTCCTTACCAAACTTTCTGGCTGACTTCCAAGGATTTGACTTTGTCTACCCAGGAGTTAGTCACATCGGAGACGTAATCAAAGTACCCCTTGGCTGCATCCTGAATCTGGGTCAGCACGGTTTTTTCCTCAGCCTCTCTCTTCTGTACGCTGTAGCTGAGAACCTCTGGGGAAAAAAGCCAGAGAGAACAGAATGTGGGCGAACAGTGAATCACGTTGAGTTTGGTTGACGAGACGTTGGCTTGGGTTTCTTCTACCCAGCCCCTGGTGGCGATTCCCACCTTTGAGATCAAATAATAAAATAAAATAATAAATAATAAAATCATATATAATATAAAATGATAACGATGACATAAAATAATAAATAAAATAATAAAATAAAATAAATAATAAAATAAAATAACACAGCACAATATAAAAATAAAATAAAATAATAAAATGAAATGAAATGATGAAAAGAACTAATGAAATGAAATAATAAAACAAAATATTAAAAATGCAGGTAGTCCTCGACTTACGACCTCAATTGAGCCCACCATTTATGTTCTGTGAGACATTAGTTAAGGGAATTTAGCCCCATTTTACAATTTTTTCTTATTTACTTACAGATTAAGAGTTGGAAGGGACCTTGTAGGTCATCTAGTCAACTCCCCTCTGCCCAAGTAAGAGGCCCTACACCATTTCTGACAGATGGCTGTCTTGCCACAGTTGTTAAGTGAATCACTGCAATGTATACGTTAGTAACCCAGTTGTTAAGTGAATCTGGCCTCCCCATTGAGTTTGCTTGTCAGAAGGTCGCAAAAGTGACCCCCCCCCAGACGCTACAACCGTCATAAATATAAGTCAGTTGCCAAGCGTCTGAATTTTGATCACGTGACCATGGGGCTGCTGACAAAGTCGTAACTGTGAAAAAACGGTCCTAAGTCACATTTTTCAGTGCCGTTGTAATTTAGAACGGTCACTAAACGAGCCATAGTAAGTCAAGGACTACCTGTAAAGAAAAAAATCAAATCAAATCATGAAATAAATAGTAAGAGGGGCCTTGCAACCCCGAAACAAATGGAGCAGCCTTGGAACACCACTGGCATTGACAAATTTCCCCGTCAGTCAATTGCAAAAAGGCAGCCTGGCTTGCAACGGCTTCCATCCTGCGATGAGATTTGTAACACCGTCCAACAACAATCTCTGGCTCTCGCGGGGAAGGACTCAAATCAGCGGGCAAAAATGCCAAATCCAGCCCGAACATCTGGCTGATGGTCAGTGGTGATTCCAGCCACCAGTCCGCTGCCCGGTTGTTCAGTGGGCAGGGCCGTGGTGAGTGGGGCCTACCAGAACTTCCTATTTCCGGCTTCTGGTGGGCCTCCAGAGCCTGGAGGAGGCTGTTTTCACCCTCCCAAGGGTCCAGACGCCTCCCCTTGGCCTCCGGGAGGGTGAAAACAGCCTCCCTCAGCCTCTCGAGGCCTACCGGAAGCTGGAGATAGGCCTGTTTTGCCACTTCCGGTTGTTCCACGGAAGGCCATTTTTTGCCCTCCCAGAGCCTCCATACGGATCCTGCCTGCACTTAACCTCCATCGAAAATGGGCCCCATAGATACTCCAGGGAGGGGAGGGGAGGGGAGGGGAGGGAGGGGCAAGGCCAGCCAGTTGGGTGAAATACCGGTTTGGCGAACTAGCTGTAACTTTAACATCCAGTTCTTCCCAAACTGGTCCGAATCTGTAGAATCCCACCCCGGCTGACTGTGCGGCCAAGAGAAATAAAATAAAAATACGTAAGACGAAAGAAAAAGCGGTTGGATGAAAACTAACCTGAACAGAGTAGGAGCAGCAGGGTTGAAACAACCAACAATTTCAGGCTCATTTCTGCAACCGCTTATCCTAAGGTTTGGGACGAGAAAAATAGGCCAAGGTAAACAAACATTGGGAAAGCTCTGACGTCAAATGCCTTCTTTGACATGGCTGATCCCGGTTTGATGGGTGGTTTATCAACGACGCCTATCAAAAAATCCACCGATCTCAGGGGGCACCAGACACCCATTGAAATCCAGTGACTGAGATCCAACCACATACTTAAACTTTCAAGCAGCGTCCCCCAAAGTGGTTTGCAAAGACAGAAAGGACTAGCACTGATGATGTTACCTAGTTTGGTTATGAAACGTCTGCAAGAAAACCACCAAACTCAAAGAGCACCGAAGACCCTACAATCTTCCTCCTCCTCCTTTTCTTCTTCCTCTTCCTCTTCCTCCTCCTCCTCCTCCTCCTCCTCTTCTTCTTCTTCTTCTTCTTCCTCCTCCTCCTCCTCCTCCTCTTCCTCCTCCTCCTCTTCCTCCTCCTCCTCCTCCTCCTCCACCTTTTCTTCTTCTTCCTCTTCCTCTTCTTCTTCTTCCTCCTCCTCCTCCTCCTCCTCCTCCTCCTCCTCCTCCTCCTCCTCCTCCTCCTCCTCCTCCTCCTCCTCTTCTTCTTCTTCTTCTTCTTCTTCTTCTTCTTCTTCTTCTTCTTCTTCTTCTTCTTCTTCTTCTTCTTCTTCTTCTTCTTCTTCCTCCTCCTCCTCCTCCTCCTCCTCCTCCTTTCCACAAACCCCCTCCTTTCTAGCACTGATGATATTACCTAGCTAGGTAATGAAACATCTGCAAAAAAAACCAAGCAAGCTCAGACAGCACCAAGAACCCCCTTGTGTCAATCCCGAACTACAATTACTCTCCTTTATTAATTCCATGGCAACAAAGATTGTAAAATCGGATTAACTTATTTAGCAATCGCTTTGCTTAGCAACAGAAATTTTGGTCCCAATTATGGTCATAAGTGGAGGATTCCCTGTTTGTATCTCCTTTCCCATCCGGAAGGAGTCTGTTTACGGCATAGGTGCACGATGCGAAAAATTGCAACCGCTATTTTCTAGAAATGACTCCGCTGTACCTGTTGGTGCCAGATGGGCAGTTTCTTCTCTGTTCCTTGGAAGGTTTCTGAAGACCTAAAATAAAATAGATGAGACACTCTGGTGGCCTGGAACTCAACGAGTTTACATACATCATTCTTGGCTCTCCAAATGCTTTAGGCACCCCCCGGCCCCCAATCCTGATTGCTTGCAAAGACAGGATGATTAAACAACAATGCTCAGAGAGCACCAAGGACTCTGCGATTCAAATATTAAGCAAAAATTATTCTCTTCTATAGGATGAAAAGCTGGTTCTCTCCCTTTGGCCCTTGTAAAGGTGTTTTCCAACAGGCAAAAATTACAAAAACAACAAGAATGGGGCAATGAGCTTTCTGATCTTTAGAGGGGGGAGGAAAAAAAATCCACCCCTGTTTAGAACCAGCAAGGTCTCTACAAAGTTGGACCAGATGACCTACAAGGTCCTTTCAGCTCTGTTAATTTGTTAAAAGTGCTAAGGTGGTTTGAGACGCGAGACTTGTTCCTAACATCCAACTTTGATCCTAGGCTGTTGGCGTAAAAAGGCTGGCTGAATCCTGGGGCTGCCTCTACTACCACACCTGGTTTGTCTGTTCCACCAAAATTAGGACTTAAGAATCCCCAAATCACAGTCTTCTTCTTCTTCTTTCCACACCCAACTATTCCAATTTCACTGGCTCTCTTGCCCAGTCCCGGGGTAACTGTTTAGAGGTTCCATCACACTCACGTTTTCTTATCCAGCTACGGCGGGGAAGAGTTGGATCCAGCTGGCGCTTGTATGAAAAGCAGGAGATTTATAGGAGGCTGAAGTCTTGCTAAAATGAAAAAAAACAAAAAACCCCAACAACAACAAGCAAAACGATTGCCCACCTTCTCCCAAACTGCATACCTCTCCTTTTCCTGTTCAAAGTCTGAGTAAACAGAATCAGACCGTAAGGGCATGGGGAAACAAAACAGCAATGATCTTTGAAGCATGATGAAGGAATCTGGAAGGATATCAATTCCGATATCTGGTATTTGTAGAGCTGCCACCAATCAGGAGTGAAAGAGCCACTTTGATTGGATTTCCGGCCCGCCATCAAGTGGTTGGCCCTTAGGGACCACCTGGATAGATCTTCTCTTGATAGACAGCTTTATCCAAGAAGATCTAGGGAGATATTCTACGTTCTACCTTCTAGGCGAGCATTCTCCAATGATGAGGCAGGACAAGAAGCAATGGATGGAAACTAATTGAAGAGAAAACCAACCTTCAACAAAGGAGAAATGTTAGGGAGAAGCTAGGACAATTAATCAATGGAACAACTTGTGGGTGCTCCGTCACTGAAGTTTTGGAAGAAAAGGTTGTACAGCCATTTGTCTGAAGTGGTGTAAGGTTTCCTGTGTGAGCAGGAGGTTGGGTTAGAAAACCTCCAAGGACCCTCCCAACTGTGTTATTCTGTGATTATCTATATCTCCTGGCCTTTTAGTTCTGTCCAATGGTCCTCCCATTGTTTCTGAGTCCATCTACCTTGCTTGGTGGCCATTCTCTTCTTCTCTTTCCTTCCATCTCTCCCAGCATCAGAACTTGGTCTTCTCATAATGTGTCTAAAATAGAAAAAATTGAGCCTGGTTGTTTGTGACTCAAGTAGGAAATCTGGGTAGACTTGTTTGATGATCCATCAGTTTGTTTTCATGACCGTCCATGGTCTTCTCAGCGGTCTTCTCCAACAGCCACGTTCAAAAGTGTCAATCCTATTGTCCAAGTCCAGCCTGAACCATTAGGATCTAGAATGTTCTACCTTCCATGTCATCTGTATGGGTTATGTCCTGTCAAGTCACACATTTTATTTCTTGTTATTTACCCATTTGTTCTGGCTGCCCCATGCATATTATAATTATTATATGGACTCTGGGAAGCATATTTCAAAATAATACCCAATACAAGGGCAGTTAAAATAATAAGACTCAATTAATTAGGATTGCTACTCAAAGAGAGAGTCAAGGGCCCCAAAGTTAGAAACTGTTAAAAAAAAAAAAAAAGGACAGGATTTGATGTGTAATTGAAGCTCCCATCTTGGGTTTTTTGGACATCCTCCCCTTCTGGGAGCACTCTTGCATACAGTACAGGTAGTCCTCAATTTACGACTGGTTGTTTAATGGCAACAACCCCCCACACCCCATTCAAGAGAGTGGATTTGGACTTACGACCACGAGATTTGCTTAACCAGTGCTACAAAAAGATAGTCAAAAAAGTTGGGCCCGGTGATGTGGAGCCTCAACTTATGACCCCATTGATTGAAGACAGGGATTCTGCTCCCAATTGTGGTCGTAAGTGGAGGACTACCAATTTGTGGCCAGATGTTGAGGTTGTACGCTGTGGTCATAAAGTTGAGGCTGTTGGAGACTTTTCAAAGACAAGTTCCTTCTGCATCCAGGAGAGATCCAGCAAACATGGAAGTCAGGAAGCAACGGTCCTCTTTGTAATAGCAAAGAATAATAATAATGATCATAATTATCGTAATATTCAGTATTGTAATATCCTCAACTTATGACCCCAATGATTGATGGAATTCTGGTCCTAGTTGTGACAGAGGAGTATCTCTAATAGCAAAAGTATTAAAAGAGATCATTTCTTTCCCATTTCCATTTTTTTCTGATCTCTTCTGCATTCAGAAGGACCTATAAAAAAAAGTCTATGAAAACTTTTCACAGCAGAGCTTTGGAACAGCTACGGGTCCAAAGGAATATTTACTCAAGGATCCAACATGATGAGTAGACAGAAGTGAGAGAGACAAGGACAATTTGTTTAGATGTTAAGCAATATTTGCTCCCGGTCACTGATCAACCAACTGTATCTGAAGGAGGCCTTCAAAAATTGTCTTCTAAGACCAGCTGGAGCAAAAATCCTTGTTTGAATGGTTACGGAAATCCAGAGACGTTCTTCCATTTCTGGAAAGAAAGTATGCTTGGAGTCAGGCGTAGGATACGAGATTCCCCTGGAAAGGTTGAGATTTTAAGCGCAGGGCAAAATATTTTCGTTCCAGATTTCAGGTACTCCTCGACTTACAACCAAAATTTGGACAATAATAAGCAACATATTAATGTTCAGTTCTGGCTCACTTTAGTAACACTCGTGTTTGCTCCAAGCCTCTTGTCTCTGCCAATTTCTCACATTCTGCTCGATGAGCCAGCTAAATATGAGCCAGCAGTGTACAAAAGGCAATGCAATCCTAAATTGCATTAACAGAGGGATGCAATCAAGAACAAGGGAAGTAATAATACCACTCTATAAAGCCTTAGTAAGACCACACCTAGAGTATTGCATCCAGTTTTGTTCACCACACTATTAAAAAAGATGTTGAGACTCTAGAAAAAGTGCAGAGAAAAGCAAGCAGGATAATTCAGGGACTGGAGACTAAGGCATATGAGGAACTGGGCCTGGCTAGTCTGGTGAAGAGAAGGACCAGGGAAGACATGATAGCAGTCTTCCAATATTGGAGGGGCTGCCACAGAGAGGAGGAAGGGGTCAAGCTATTTTCCAAGGCACCCAAAGGCCTAACAAGGAATAATGGATGGAAACTGACCAAGGAGACATTCAACCTGGAAATAAGGAGAAAATTTCCTGACCGTGAGAACAATCAACCAATGGAACAGAAGTTGCGTTCAGAAGTTGTGGGAGCTTCATTACTTGAGACTTCCAAGAAGAGACTGGACTGCCATCTGTCAGAAATGATGTAGGGTCTCCTGCTTGGGCGGGGGGTTGGACTAGATGACCTACAAGGTCCCTCCCAACTCTGTTATTCTATGTTCAATGGAATGACTTGCCTTTGGAAGTTGTGGGAGCTTCATTACTGGAGGCTTTCAAGAAGAGACTGGACTGCCATCGGGCAGAAATGGTGTAGGTTTTCCTGCTTGGGCAGGGGGTTGGACTAGATGACCTACAAAGTCCCTTCCAACTCTGATTATCTGTTATTTGTTTAAAGCTGATATTCACATTTAAGTGGTTCGACATTCCTTTCCTCCAGATTTAAGGATTTCAGATGGCAATTTAGTCTAACATGGGATTTTTGTAATGCCAGCTTTCTGGAGGCAGGGGAAGGGCACACAGATACTTTTCGACGTACAACCACCATTGAGTGCAACATTTCCATTGCCAAGCAAGAGAGTTGTTAAATGAGCATGTTAACCCGTTTTATGACCTCTCTTGCCCCAGTTGTTAAGTGAATCACTGTAATTCTTAAGTCAGTAACACGGTTCAAAGGGGAATCACATGACCCCCGGACGCTGCAACTATCATAAATATGAGCCACTGAAAAAAAGTGACTTATGACCATTTTTCACACTTATAACCATTGCAGCAACCCCACGGTTATGTGATCAAAATTCAGGCACTTGCTCATATTTATGACGGTTATATTATTCCAGGGTTAGGTTTCTGACAAGGAAAGTCAATAGGAAAACCAGATTAGATTAACAGGTTAACAGAGTTGGAAGGGACCTTGCAGGTCATCTAGTCCAACCCATCCACCCACACCCACCCAAGCAGGAGAATCACTTTACAACTGCTTTACTTTATTTAACAACTGCAGCAACTCACTTAACAAGAAAGCTCATAAAACAGGGCAAACTTCACTTAACAGTTATCTCGCTTAGCAACAGAAATGTTGAGCTCAATTGGAGTCGTAAGTGAAGTACTGTCAGGGGTCCGACAATTAAGATCATGTCTCTAGCCGTATCTCTCAGAGTTAAAAAAATTGATTTATTAGGCGTGACCATGTCAGCGTTACCTAGGTGCAGCCAACTCTAAGACACATCATTCCTTTCCCCCTTGACCCTGGTCTTCCCCCCACCCCCTGGATGTATATTGTCCAATGGGACACATCCATAGCTAAGAGTCATCAACCATACTCTCCAGTAATAATCTTGGGCGCCAACAGCTTTGGGCTGCCAAGGCAATTATCTGAGGCATTTAAGGAATGCACTGCTTTCTGCTGGCAACTAAAAAGATCAAAGAAGTATTTCTTAGTTGACAAGTACTACCTATAAACATTTATTTGGAAAGTCACTTCATCCATTTTTTTAAAGTGGTTTTTGTAGGGCAAGAAGGAAATGTGAAACGTATTTGTGAATGCACTCAAAATCAAATCTGGGCCCTGACCTTGCAAAAAGAAAAAAAAAAATGGACAAGGCAGGACAAAAAAAGAAAATTTGAAAATGTAAAGGGTTTTTTTTTTTTTGTACCACCCTGATATTCGTTGACGACATTTTAGAAAGAAATGATTGGAAACAACTCGTGCTTAATTTTTTTTTTCTCTGTATTTATGTCTAATGATGGGTTGAGAAAGTAGAAAATGAAAGGTTGGAGTTCCTGGTCAACCTCTCTCGAGATGTTTATTTTTTTTCCACTGCTACGGTTGGGATTACATGAGCATCTTCTCTATCACTGATGGAATCCAGGGACATTCAGTCAGATCCATCTTGGGAGGTTATGGGTTCAAGTTTTTTCTTCAACTTCTGGAAAGCCTCGGAAAGCCAGTTCCTGCCAAGGACAAGAGAAACGATGAGTTGGTTTTGCCACCCCCAAAGCTCCCAAACTCTTGTAATGCGGGAAAGACCGTGGGAGACTACATTAAGAGAGGCTGCCAAGGGAACAGTTAGATAAGAGGCAGCCTAGCCCTCAGCTGCACAGTGGGTGAGGGAAGAGAGAAGAAAGGAACTTCCCTAGTTGTTTGCGTGATAAAGGAGACAGGGAGAAAATTGTACTTTCAAACTGGCAAGATTGGGGTGTCAAACTCGATTTCACTGAGGGCCGCATCAGGGTTGTGTTTGACCGCGGGGCCAGTGGTGCGTTTCAAACATTTTTAACCACTGGTTTGGCGGGTGTGGCTTGGTGGGCACGCTTTGCATGCACACACACACACACTTCGCACATGTGCATGCATCAAACATGCACTTTGAGCAGGCACGGAGGCCTTCCGACTCGCCACCTGCAATCTTGCACTCTCCCTGTCGCTTCAGCAGCTGCTGTGCAGCAATCAGCAAAGCAGCTGGGCTTCAAAAGCAGGACATACAGGTGAATATGGGGGCCTGGGCAGGTGGGTGGGCCCAACAGCAGAGCGTTGGAGAGAAATGGTTTGGTCTCCACTACTCATCGGTGCTACCAGCTCGGCTGAACCAGGCTGAACCGGTAGAATACCACCACTGCTCGGGGGGAGGGGTGTCTGTGTGTGTGGCTGGGGGCGTGGTCAGGGTAGGCGGGCCAGCTCAACATCACTCATCAAGGCTCCATTTTTGGCTGCGACAGCTTCCTTCAGCCCTCTGCCAGCGAAAACAGAGCTCAGGGAGGCCACATGCAGCCTGCCTGCGCTCCATTTTCATTGGCAGAGGGCTGCAGGAGGCCGTCGCGGTTGAAAACGGAGCCCAGGTGGGCTGCATGTGGCCCTCCCAAGCTTCGTTTTCACTAGCAGAGGCACTGTGGGCCAGTCCTTCACTGTTTCCAGGGTGGGACCATGGGCCAGATCTAAGCACCCCGTGGGCCGGATCTGGCCCTCCGGGTGTTGAGTTTGACACCCCTGGGCAAGATTCAATGGTTAAAGATGCCGAGCTTGTCCGATGGAAGGCTGACAGCCTGGGTTTGAGACCCGAGCTCCGCACGACGGGGTGAGCTCCCGTTCCTTGCCTCAGCAACTGCCTACCGAGCAGTTCAAAAGCATGCCAATGCGAGTAGATAAATAGGTACCACTTCAATGGGAAGGTAACAGTTGTTAAGGGAATCCAGCTTTCCTGTTGATTTTGCTTGTCAGAAGGTCACAAAAAGGGGATCACATGACTCCCCCCCAAGGACACTGCAACCGTCATAAATACATGCCAGTTGCCAAGCATTGATCACATGACCCCTGGAGATGCTGCAATGGCCATAAGTGTGAAAATATACGTTGCTTTTTTCAGGGCCCTTGTAACTTTGAGCGGTCACTAGATGAACTGTTGTAAGTCGAGGATTGCCTGTATATTGTCAAACATGGTTCTTTCCATCCTCCTGTTCTGCCAAATGGGTCTGCTGCTTCCCAAAATAGGTTTCACCTTGGACTTCAGGCTTCCCCGCTTTACACTCAATCATAGAGAGTCCATATTGCTTAAGACACTAATCCTAGGAGAAGTTTTTCAAATCACAGATGTGCTAATTCAGGAACCGGTTTGGCTGTTTCGCTGAGCCTCCAGCAAGAATTCCAGATGATCCAGCTGCTTGCCAAAATCTGACTGGCATTCCTTGGCAGGGATTTAGAAAGCACCT
This sequence comes from Notechis scutatus, assembly GCF_049901735.1. Lineage (NCBI taxonomy): Eukaryota > Metazoa > Chordata > Lepidosauria > Squamata > Elapidae > Notechis > Notechis scutatus. Next base: position 23,614,852 of record NC_142016.1, on the reverse strand, counting down.
GAGAGGCTGTCATAGAATCATAGGCTTGGAAGGGACCTTGAAGGTCTTCCAGTCCAACCCCCTGCCCAAGGCAGGACTGTCTCTGTGCGGTGGAATGGTGTCTGGATTCCCAGCAGGGAGGGGCTGGATTCCAGAGAGCAAAGAGGCAGCAGAGGAGACTAACTAAGTTAATCGGAACAGAGCTGGAAGGAATCTTTGAGGTCTTTCTAGTTTAACTCCAGGGGGCGTGGGCTGCTACCGGTTCGCAACGGTTTGGGCGAACCGGTTGTTAATTTTATGGTCAGTTCAGCAAACCGGCAAATCTCTCCCCTGGCTGGCTCCACCCACCCTTCCCTTCCCACGCAACCCATTTTGGATTGCAGGTAAGTGGAGGAGGCTCGGGGAGGGTGAAAAATGGGCCGCCTAGAAGTTCCGGAAGGCCGGAAATCCAGAGAGTCTCCGGAACTCGATGAGAGCGAAAACACCCCTCCCTGCAGCCCATTTTTGCTCCCAGGGTGGTGCAGGAGGCTGACTAGGCCACGCCCACCATGGCCACGCCCACCCAGCAACCGGGCAGAGAACTGGTTGTTAAATTATTTGAAGCCCACCCCTGTCCAACCCCCTGTTCAAGCAGGCGACCCTATACCCGTGATGGCGAACCTATCGCACCCGTGCCGCAGGTGGCACTCAGAGCCATTTGTGCCGGCACACGAGCTGCAGACAAACTTACCTCACTGCACATGCACGCGCCTCACCGCTGATTTTCGGCTGGTTTGAGGCCTTTTTCGGCTTCCCAGAGGCTTGGAAAAAGCCTCTGCAGGTCGAATAGGCCCGTTTTGTCACTTCCTGTAATACCGGAAGTGATGAAATGGGCCTATTCAGCCTGCAGAGGCTTTTGTCAAGCCTCCGGGAAGCTGAAAAAGGCCTCAAACCAGCTGAAAATCAGCCTTGAGGCACAGTGCAGGTAAGGGGGTGGGGGCCGGGGGGATTGCGTGCGCATGTGCAGGGGGCGGGAGGATGCGCATTGCCTTCTGGATGCTGGCATTGGAGCGCCAGCGCGCACACAATTTTTAGCCCAGGAACCCCAAAAGGTTAGCCACCACTGCCCTATACCATTTCACCCAGCACTGATGATGTTCCCTAGTTTGGGTGCTGAAACCTTTGCAAGAAAACAACTGAGTTCAGAGAGCACAAAGGACCACCTAAACAAACTCAGCGTCCCACTTCGGGGTCCTTCTTCCCCCTAGGATGTTCTCAATGGAGCCCTCTTGGGCTGCTCTGTGTCCTCATCTAGTGGTGGCTGCTGCATCTGTCAGGCTCCTCTGCCTGCAAATGTTTGTTCCCTTTGAGTAAATAGAATTTTGCCTTTTTTTTTTTTTTTTTGCTTATCTAGGCGGCTGATATTCCCTTTTCGGCTTTCAGGCTCGAAAGGTCTTTATTTTCTGGTTGATGGAGGAAACAAGTCAGTTCCGGAAAGTCAAACCTTCTGCCAGCTGAACCGCAACTGAAGCTTTGCATCTGGGATCCCAGCTTCTTAAAAATGGGTCTCCCTGTGGATCGAGAATTCATGGAACCCAATCCACAAGGAGAACCAGAGGCAATTTCCCTCCCCCCCCCAAAAAATATTTTGCACCCTTTTAGCTCTGCTGTTTACTGATGGAAAGCTGACCTTGGCTAGGACATTTTCCGTTCGTAAAAAAAAAAAGGGCAATGATTTAAGAAGCCACAAAAGGATGAAAAATCAGGCTGGGAGGACAGTCCGTGAAGCAAAACCCCGGGAAAATCTTTAATCCTGGAATGAGTTTCATCTTTGAGATAAACAGGGAGAGATTGTCACATGCAACAAAGGAATGATGGCTTTGCAGGCAGGGAACTTCCCACCGTATGAATTGCTTGGATTATTTTTTTTCAACAAATGCTCCGCTCAGGCAAATACACTGACATTTAAGTCATGGGTTCTTGAAAAATTGGGTGGGGTGAGAGAATCAGGGGATGTCAACATGCATGGCATAAGGAGCCATGGCCTCCTTATGCTAATGGATGGAAATCATTTACTGTTGCTCCTTTACATCATGGCTGGATCGGTTCACGTCGCCTAATTCCTGCTGTTTGCACAATGATGTTGTAAGCGCTTGGGATGTCATTGTGGCTTCTTTAGCAACGTGGACGGGAAGGGAGCATTTAATTATTAATTTTACTTCTATTATGGGATGAGAGTGAGGTATTTATGGTTGGCAGAGGCAGGAACAGATCAAGAATTAATCAACGGAGGATAAGAATTGGGTGGCTGCAGATGTTCCTGCTTCCACGGTTTCAAAATTGGCAGAAGTGAGGAAGAGCTGCAGAACAACTTCCAAAACTGAATTATGAAAAAAACCAGGACACGGAAGCAGAATGGAAACATACTCTGGGGAACTGTCTCCAAATTTAAGAAGGAGAAGTTTGATGCTAAATATTAAGATGGGCTTCCTTTGGTTGATGTACTTTAGATGTTGGGTTTTTCTGGAGAATTCTTCTTCTTCTTCTTCTTCTTCTTCTTCTTCTTCTTCTTCTTCTTCTTCTTCTTCTTCTTCTTCTTCTTCTTCTTCTTCTTCTTCTTCTTCTTCTTCTTCTTCTTCTTCTTCTTCTTCTTCCCCTTCTTCTTTCTCCTTCTCCTTCTCCTTCTCCTTCTCCTTCTCCTCCTCTTTCCCTCCTCCTCCTCCTCCTCTTTCCTTCTCTTTCCCTCTCCTTCTCCTCTTTCCTTCTCCTCTTTCCTTCCTTCTTCTTCTCTTTGAATTCTCAGCCAAGATGGCTGAACCCAGGCCCCTCACCCCACCTTATTCCCCTCCTAATAGTTATAGTTGGAAGAATGTGTCACCTGGTTTTGTTGCTGAATTCGCTGTTGTGGAATTCACGAAGTGCAACTTTGGTCTTCTCACCAAGGTTATCAACAAAAGTCTGGACCTCCTTTTGAAACTTCTCAAACTTCTGGGCCAAGGTGGGCTCTTTCCCACTGTCTTCATTGGAGTCTTGGGATAAATAAATTGAAACAGCAACTTTGTGACTTGCTGATACACAACGCTAAACCCACACTTCATGTTGAGTTCATATAACAAGCATTATTTATATCCAAACAAATAAGCCGTGCTTAATGTAATAATCTGGTTCACAAAACATATCGGGACCATACTTGATCTCTCACAAAATACTGAACTGCAAACGACCCAATTCTGCTTAGCTTAGTCCGGCATGTTGTGTGAATCCAGCTATGTGTTGAGAAATTGACATAAGGTTCAATAAACTCAGAACTCAGAATGAACAATGGATATTTTGGGTTGAAGTGCACACATTTTTGCATCATGTATGCTATTTATTTGTGCAACATTTGCCTATCTCTCTCTCTCTCTCTCTCTCTCTCTCTCTCTGTCTGTCTATCTATCTACCTGTCTGTCTGTCTGTCTGTCTCTATCTATTTATTATCTATCTCTATCTACCTGTCTCTCTCTCTCTCTCTCTTATCTGTCTGTCTGTCTCTCTATCTCTCTATCTCTATCTATATTATCTGTCTATCTCCATCTACCTGCTTGCCTCTCCCTCCCTCCCTCTCTTCCTCTCTCCAAGAGTTCCTTACTAGCAATCCATCACACTGAAGGGGAAGGGGCCTGTTTTCTCCCGCCAGTGAAAGCATCCTCTCCTTCCCCAGGTCTTACCTGCCACCACTGCAGACAAAGTTATCAGGAGGACCGCAACAGCCAACACTAGCTTCATGGTTGCACCTCCTGCTGGAGCAAAAAATAAAATGTTTAATAAAAATAAAATACAATAAAATAATAAAGGAAAAGAAAATAAGAATGGAATAGATAATAATAATGATGATGATGATGATGTAGAGTAGAATAGAACAGAACAGAACAGAGAGTAGAATAGAGTAGAGTAGAGTAGAGTAGAGTAGAATAGAGTAGAATAGAGTAGAAGTAGAGTGTATAGACTAGACTAGACTAGACTAGACTAGACTAGAACAGAACAGAATAGAGAGTAGAGTAGAATAGCAATCGCAATCACAATCGCAATAGCATGATGGCCAGGCAGAATGAAACCCCAGATTCAGATATTCCTCTGATTACACAGATCAACCAATGTCTGCAATTTCATTTTAGATTTCCAAAATTTGCAGCCGAAACGGACGTCCACAGATCTGAAAGCCGCACACCAGGTATGCATGCTACGTATGGCAAATAATCTTCCTTAGTAAGGCATTTTACTCCAATGCCCCATAACCATCTCCTGGAGCTGCAGAATCACAAGATTTGTAGCCCTCCCCCACAAGATTAAAGTACAGGGGGTGTCCTGCTTGGAATCGCTCCCTTGATGGGTGCTCTCCAGGATGAACCGAAGTCCAGTGTGCAAAGGAAGAGAAAAGATGCAGTGGAAAAAGCAGAAAAATTGCAAAAGGGTAAACACCCTATTGGTAATGGACTAATAGCAATTACTAGTACTTGGCTAATAATTGATTGGCCAATAGAAATACCAATTACTGAATAGCAATTATATAACAATGTTGTATAATATATAAAAAAGGTATTATTATTATTATTATCAGATCTTCACGTGTTCCTCATTCAACAGACAAAACCACCATCCAGGCCTCAGGGAGTGTCCAAAATATAAGGATGAAAAACCTCAGCTGCCTGGCTGTGATTTGACTTTTTTGACCTCCCTAGACTTTCTTTCTTTCTAAGTTTTCCACACTGGTGTTTTAACAATCCTTGCTTTATGCTTCAGCAGAGGGAAGCACCCTAAACATGCGTGGGGGAAAACTCCATCCTCAGGATGCAGAATCACAGAGTTAGAAGGGACCTTAGAGGTCTTCTAGTCTAACCCCCTGCTCAGGCAGGAGACGCTCTACCAGTTCAGACAAATGGCTGCCCAATCTCTTCTTAAAAACCTCCAGTGATGGAGCACCTACAACTTCTGGTGGCAAGTTGTTCCACTGCTTAATTGTTCTCATTATTAGGAAATTTCTCCTTACTTCTAGGTTGCTTCTTCCTTGATTAGTTTCCATCCATTGCTTCTTGCTCTACCTTCAGTTGCTTTAGAAAATAGATTGATCCCCTCTTCAGAAATGTTTAATTTTGATTATCTTACTTTCATTTTTAACTGTTTTAATATAATAATTATTTATGGTTTTTATATTTTTAGGGTTATTCATACACCTCCCAGAGTCGCTCTACAAAAGGGATGGGTACTTTCTAAACATGATAAATACACAGCCTAAATAAAATAAAATGTGTTGTTTATTGATTTCGGAAATGGTTTTGTCTCGTCAAAACAGGACAGTGGAACCACAGATGCTCCAGATGGTCTAGATTAAGAAATACATTAAAGGATCGAACCAATTCTCTATTAATATTTTTGTGAATATAATTTAATCTCTTGAAAGAAAAATCATTTTAATCATGCTTCCGTATCTTTTTATACTGGCAAAACAGTTTAACATATACAGAAGAGTTAAGTATTATATTTCACTTAAAAATTAAATTTTCATTTCATTCAAATTCATTACACTTGGGTGGGGGGTTGTTGTCCTACTTCATTAATTTTAAAAAAATCAATAACACAAGAAGTCACAGGTGTCAAACCCAAGAATGTCCCCGAGACGAAACATAGCAAAAATGGAAAAATCTCTTTTTACGTTTCTAAGCCACCAACGCTGCTAATATCAAAAAAAAATGAAAGTCTTCATCCTTAATCACCCCCATAACATATTCTCCATAAATCCCCCATGCTGATGTTTTGTTTGGTATTAATTAGACCAAAAAACATCTAGTTATTTTAAAATGATAAAGAAATCATAGTGGGTTTTTTTTTTTCCAAGCTGAATGATTTGATGTGAACCTTCTTCCCTCTCCATGCTAACCAAAGTTGGTCTTAAGTCTTCCCAACCCTCTTCCGTTGCCATTTACTTACTTGTAGCTGTGAGTGGAGACAATATTCCTGAGTGGAATTTGCAGCTCCATCCAGTTGCTGCTCCCTATAAACCTGCCTCCATCCTCCGTCATCGCCCCCCTCCGGCAAAGGATTAAAACCTGACCCAATCTTTTTTAATCTCCTCCCTGCAGTCAGATTACTTCATTTTCTGCAGGAAATGAAACATCAGCCAGAGATGGATTATGAGTTTTTGTTTTGTTTTCCCTCCTTATGTGTGCCATCCAGTTTTTTCTGCCTGGAAGATTATCCAAGGCAGTAAAAGAAAAGAAAAAAAAAGGGGGGGGGGGAAAGGAAGAAGGGATTAAAAACAGGAATGGAGAAATAATACTTCTCCAATTATTTGCAGCTTGAGCAATTTTGGGAAAATGGGAAAGTTTCTACTTTCTCTGTCGGTGAGAGTCAACTACCTTTCAAAGATCTTTAAGCGATGGGATAGGAAAGTTTTACTTTTTTAGAAATAAAAAGTAGACTGTGAGTCATAAGAAGCAGACATTTTATCTTTAACATTCGGAGGGACCGATCCAGGGGAAGGCAGGCCCTAAACTTCCAAACAGAATGAATTATTAAAAAAACATGAATTATAAAAAATATAATATAAAACATCTTGACGTCCCTGAAAGTGCCGACTAATATACCAGCTAAGTTGCCCGTTGTGTTTTTTTTAGATGTCGGGAAAAGCAAGCAGATATTTTTAAACTTTTGATATATTAAAACAAGCAGGTGGTTTTGCTTGCCCCAAATGCAAGCATACACAAACACGCAGAGGGGCTGTTGTTAGCCTTGGAATTTTCCTTTTTCTTTAATGCCATTTAGTTCATTATCAAGTGTTTTCAGAGAACATTGGGAAAGACAGGCGCTCTGATTCATTAGCAACGAATCCCAGAGCCCGCTTAACTATGCCAAGAACAGGGAAGTGGGAACTGAGAGAAAGAAAAATGGGAAGCTATTGTTAGCCCCGAGTAAAAGCCGAGAGGTACTGCATGCCGAGTATCTTGGAAGGGCTTCAAGAGGTATTTCGACCGCCAAAAGCCCTGGTTTCAAAACTTTGTATTACCAGCTTTTCTTTTTTTGAAAAGAGGCCTTAGCAAGCATTGAGAACTTTCTCTGTTCGATAGAGTAGAACATTGCTTCCCCATTGGGTACACTTCATAAAGCCATGTTTTTCAAATCTTGGCCTCTTTAAGATGGATGGACTTCAACTCCCAGAATTGGCTGGGGAATTCTTGGAGTCGATGTCCACCCCTATCTTAAAGTGGCTAAGGTTGAGAAACATGGAAGGAAAGAAGGAAGGAAGGAAAAAGAGAAAAGAAGAAGGAAGGAAAAGAAAAGAGAACAAGAAGGAAGGAAGGAAGGAAGGAAGGAAGGAAGGAAGGAAGGAAGGAAGGAAGGAAGGGAAAGAAGGAAAGAAGGAAAGAAGGAAAGAAGGAAAGAAGAAAAGAGAAAGGAAAGGAAAGAAGGAGGGAAAGAAAAGAAGAAGGAAGGAAGGGAAGGAAGGAAAGGAAAAGAAAGAAAGAAAAGAAGGGAGGGAAAGAAAAAAGAAGAAGGAAGGAAGGGGAGGAAAAGAAAAGAAGAAAGGAAGGAAGGGAAAAGAAAAGAAAGAGGAAAGGAAAGGAAGGAGGGAAAGAAGGAAGGAAGGGGAAGGAAAGGAAAAGAGAAAAAGAAGGGAGGAAAAGAAAAGAAGAAGGAAGGAAGGAGGAGAAAAGAAGAGAAAAGGAAGGAAGGAAAAAGAGGAAAGGAAAGGAAGGTAAGGAGGGAGGGAGGGAGGGGAAGGGAGGGAAAAGAGGAAAAAAGGAAGGAAAAGAAAAGGAAGGATGGAAGAGAGAAGAGAAAAAGAAGGAAGGAAGGAAAAGAAAAGGAAATGAAAGGAAACGAAGAAAGGAAAAAAGGAAAGAAGGGGGAAGGGAGGCAAAAGAGAAAATGAAGGAAGGAAAAGAAAAGAAGAAGGAAGGAAGGAAGAGAAAAGAAAAGAAAAGAAAAGAAAAAAGAAGGAAGGGAGGAAAAGAAAAGAGAAAAGGAAAAGAAGGAAGGGAGGGGGAAGAGAGGGAAAAGAGAAAAGGAAGGAAAAGAAAAGAAGGAAGGCAGGAAGAGAAAAGAAAAGAGAAAAAGAAGGAAGGAAAAGAAAAGAGGAAAAGGAAAAGAAGGGGGGAGGAGAAGGAGAAGGAGAAAGAAAAGGAGGAAAGGAGGAAAGAGAAGGAGGAACAAGATCTCACCACCCACATGATTTTCCGAGGAAAGAAACTCTGGTTGCAGGAAGTCAGACCTCTACTTAATGAGGAGAAACCAGATGACAAAATGTACTTTAAGCATCCCGACAGGTTTGATGAGTGTTGCTAAAGACAGGTCATCTTTCCCAGGGTTTCAGCACTTGCACAGACACGTTTTCGGTTCCTGGTGTCATGCGAACTCAGCCTGTTTAGAAAGTTTCCTGCCTACGATGGCTTCTCGCTCCTCCTTCAGCTTCTCTCTTTCCTCCCGAGGTCCTGGTTTGGATGGTATCATGAGGTCCTGGTTTGGATGGTATCATGATGACAAGCCACGGGAACTCTACTCATTCACAAAAGTAAAAACAATGCCTTATTATGGCGGGCTGGGGAGTTCTGGGAGTTGAAGTCCACAAGTCTTAAAGGTGCCACATTGGGAGGCCTTGGCTTTTCAGGGGTGTCAACCTTGGCAACTTTAAGACTTGAGGACTTCAACTCCCAGATCTCAGCCAGCAAAGCTGGCTGAGGAATTCTGGGAGTTGAAGTCCACAAGTCTTAAAGTTGCCAAGGTTGAACATCCCTGCTTTAGATGGTCTGCAGGAGGATCCCAAAAGCCAAGAAGCTACAGAACAGGAGTTGGACTCTTCTTATTCCAAGAAGAATAAGGGGTATGACTTCATTGGGTATGTCTCTCATCACTCCTAGGCCGGCTGTCCGGAGTGGGTGATGGGTGCTGTAGTTCCAGCAGATTTAGAGCTCCACCCAAGAAATATGGACAGCCTTTCTATCAAGCAGAGGGAGCGCCATTGTACAACTTTTCTTGCCAGGGTTCTTTAAGTGGATCCCGGCAGTTGTGAAATTAGTCACAGGGTTGTTAAGTGAATTTGGGTTCCCCATTGACTTGGTCTGTCAGAAAGTCACAGGAGGAGGAGGAGGAGAAAGGGAGAAGGAAGGAAGAAGGTGAAAAGGAAGGGAGGAAGGAAAAAGAGAAAAGGAAGGAAGGGAAAGAAAAGGGAAAGGAAGGAAGGAAGGAAGAAGGTGAAAAGGGAAGGGAGGGAAGGAAGGAAGGGAGGGAGAAGGGAAAAGAGAAAAGGAAGGAAGGAAAAGAAAAGGGAAGGAAGGAAGAAAGGAAGGAAGGAGGGAGGAAGGAAGGAAGGAACAAGGTAGAAAAGGAGAGGGAGGGAAGGGAGGGAAGGAAGGAAGGAAGGGAGAAGGAAGGGAAAAGAGAAAAGGAAGGAAGGAAAAGAAAAGGGAAGGAAGGAAGAAGGTGAAAAGGGAGGGAGGGAAGGAAGGAAGGGAAGGGAAAAAAGAAAAGGAAGGAAGGAAAAGAAAAGGGAAGGAAGGAAGAAGGTGAAAAGGGAGGGAGGGAGGGAAGGAAGGAAGGAAGGAAGGAAGGAAGGAAGGAAGGAAGGAAGGAAGGAAGGGAAAGGGAAAAGAAAAGGAAGGAAGGAAAAAAAGGGAAGGAAGAAAGAAGGTGAAAAGAAGGGAGGGATGGAAGGAAAGGAGGGGAAGGAAGGGAAAAGAGAAAAGGAAGGAAGGAAAAGAAAAGGGAAGGAAGGAAGAAGGTGAAAAGAAGGAAGGAAGGAAGAAGGTGAAAAGGAAGAAAGGTAGGGAGAGAAGGAAGGAAGGAAAAGGAAAGAAAAGAAAAGGAAAGGAAGGAAGAAGGTAAAAAGGAAGAAAGGGAGAGAAGGAAGGAAGGGAGGGAGGGAAAAACAGGAAGGGATCACAGGATCTCAGGACACTGCAACTGCTATAAATAGGAGCCAGCTGCGTCCAACTTTTGATCGTGTGACCATGGGGATGCTGGAACAGTCATAAGTGTGAAAAATGGCCCCGAGTCCCTTTTTTCCAGTGCCGTCGTAACTTCAAACAGTCGCTAAACGAACAGTCGTAAGTTGAGGGCCGTCCGTACTTGCTTGGCGTGAAGGACCTCGCTGTGTCCGTTCCAGGCTGTGGGTGGGTGGGGCAGAATTAGAATTGGGAGCCTTCTCTGCTTGGCTGCCCAGGGGGAAATGAGTTGGGCCGTTCCTGGGAAACTCCGGGTGCTGGTGGCCCTATGTGGGAATCACCGGTGGCCCCGTTTCCACCGGGCATTGCGCAACACACACACACACACACACACACACACACACACAGAGTGCCCTGAATGGCAGCTCCTTGAGCTTCCTGTGCACGAAACTCCCAAGAACAAATCGTCCGACCCCCACAATGCGCCTTTTCTCTCCTCGGGTTGTGCCCTGGCTGCCCTCCCACCCACCCACCCATTGGGGGAAGGAGGACTTCAGGGAGCTTGTTGGCGTTAGTGCATGGGGAAGGGAAGGGAAGGGTTTAGGCTGAGCCCTGGGCCTCCCTTCCCACTGGCGGAGGAGGTTGAACGCGGGTAACCTTCTCTTCCTCCTCCCTGGGGGGATCCTGCAGGATTCCTTTTCTCCCAAGGGCTGCCGCCTGTGCAGATCAACAAGGCTGGGTTGAGAAACCTTTTGTCCTGCCTTCCCTCCCAGGACTCTTTGCGTTGGGGGTCCTTCTTTCTTTCTTTCTTTCTTTCTTTCTTTCTTTCTTTCTTTCTTTCTTTCTTTCTTTCTTTCTTTCTTTCTTTCTTTCTTTCTTTCTTTCTTTCTTTCTTTCCTTCCTTTCTTTCTCTCTCTCTCTTTCTTTCCTTTCTTTCTTTCTCTTTCTTTTTCTCTCTCCCTCATTTTCTCTCTCTCTCTTTCTTTCTCTCTCTCTCCTTCCTTCCTTTTTTCTTTCTTTCTTTTCTTTCTCACTCTCGCTTTTTCTTTCTTTCTTTCTCTTTCTTTTTCTCTCTCTCTCTCCTTCCTTCTTTCCTTTCTTTTCCTCCCTCCCTCATTTTCTCTCTCTCTCTCTTTCTTTCTCTCTCTCCTTCCTTCCTTTTTCTTTCTTTCTTTTCTTTCTCACTCTCTCTTTTTCTTTCTTTGTTTCTCTCTCTCTCTCTCTCTCTCTTTCTTTCTTTCTTTCTTTCTCTCTCTCTCCTTCCTTCCTTCTTTTCTTCCTTCTTTCCTCCCTCCCTCATTTTCTCTCTCTCTCTCTCTCTCTCTCTCTTCTTTCTTTCTTTCTTTCTTTCTTTCTTTCTCCTTCCTTCTTTCTACACTCCCTCCCTCCTTCTTTCTTTCTTTCTTTCTTTCTTTCTTTCTTTCTTTCTTTCTTTCTTTCTTTCTTTCTTTTCTTTCTTTCTTTCTCTCTCTCTCTCTCTCTCTCTCTCTCTCTCTCTCTCTCTCTTCCTCCCTCTCTCCCTCCCTCCCTCCCTCCCTCCCTTCCTTCCTTCCTTCCTTCTTTTTCTTCCTTCTTCCTCTTGCCTCCTCTCCTCTGCTTTTCTCTCCTCTCTCCCTCTATGGAAACTTACTTTCTTTCTCTCCTTGAAAGAAAACAAAGGAAGAAATTTTCCACAGTAAAAGGAATGTGGGAGATACTGGGTTTAAGATTTTAGGCTTAAACACAAGTTATAAAGCACTAAAACCCTTTGGTAAACTGAACTACATGTTTCATGTTTCGTGACCTTCCACTAGAAGTTTAGCCAGGAAGAATGTGAGAGAGGGAGAGGAAGGAGGGAGGGAGGACGAATTGTCTCCACCATGCAATCTCCTCCATCTGATTTGTTTGGGTTGTCCAAATAAATATTGCTTAATTGGTAAGTCCAGGAATCAGAAACATTTGCATTACTTGGTAATAATCTCTGCTCATAACCACCCGTGCCCTAGTCACCTGCCATCTTGACTATTGCCATGTGCTCTACATGGGGCTGCCCTTGCAAAACTTCCACAGACTTTAATGGCTGCAGAGAATGCGATGCAACATCTGGTTTTGCGCAAGCCAAGATTTGCCCAAGTGTCACCTCTCGTGAGGGAGCTGCACTGGCTCCCAACTCGCTTCTGGGTCCAATTCAAAGTCCTGGTTGTCATCTTCAAAGCAGGGGTGGGATGCAAATATTTTTACTACCGGTTCTGTGGGCATGGCTTGGTGGGAGTGGCCCTGTGACTGGGTGGGCATGGCTTTTTTTTGTGCAGCACACCCCAACACTCTGGGTTTTTTTGCCTCCTGGGCCTCAGGGAAGCCTCCTGGGTGAAGCAGTAAGACAGCGAGGGGGATCCCAGCACACCTGATCATCGGAACAGCTGATCGTTGGGAGGAAGAAAAAAAAAGAAATTCCAGTTTGGCGGAACCGGTAGCTGTTTTTTTTTTACTACCGGTTAGGCCGAACGGTAGCATTTTTCACTACCAGTTCGTCCAAACCGGGCTGAACCGGTAGAATCCCACCACTGCTTCAAAGCCTACCTAGCCGGAACCAAGTTCCTTGAAGCACTATCTTTGTCACCCAGTCATATCTACCCAACCCTCCAGAGTGGGGAGGCAAGTCCCTTCTCCTAAGGAACCCCATTTAGTGGGACTGACAAGAAGGGCCTTCTCCGTGGTAGCTCCCTGCCTGTGGAACGCCATCCCTACGGAAATCAGATCGGCTCCCACCTTGACACTTTCCAAAGGCCCTGGAGACGTGGTTCTGCCAATGGGCCTGGGGACCCCAGAGTGGGGTGGAGACCATCAAATGGCTCATTTAATGGTTGTCACCAGGGAGTGGAGTTGGTTTTTTTTTTTTTTTTTAGTTTCTGTATTGGGGTTTATTTTTGTAAGCTTCCTGTGAGTGAGTTGAGAAGCCATATAAATTTTCTTAATAGATAAATCGTGGTGTGTGTGTGTGTGTGTCTCCAGACTTGGTAACTTTAAGACTTGTGGGCTTCAACTCCCAGAGTTGCTCAGCCAGGCAATTCCCCATGCTGGCTGGGGAATTCTGGGAGTTGAAGTCTACAACTCTTAAAGTTGCAAAGTTTGGAGAATCTTTACACACACACACACACACACAGAGAGAGAGATATGATGGATGGATGGATGAGTGGATGGATGGATGGATGGATAGATAGATTAGATGAAAGATAAATGGATAGATAGATAGATAGATAGATAGATAGATAGATAGATAGATAGATAGATAGATAGATAGATAGATATGGATGGATAGGTTAGGATAGGATAGGATAGGATAGGATAGGATAGGATAGGATAACAGAGTTGGAAGGGACCTTGGAGGTCTTCTAGTCCAACCTCCTGCTTCAGCAGGAAACCTTACACCACTTCAGACAAATGGTTATCCAACATCTTTTTAAAAATGTCCAGTGTCGGAGCATTCACAATTTCTGGAGGCAAGTTGTTTCATTTATCATGTAGATAGATAGATGATAGATAGATAGATAGATAGATAGATAGATAGATAGATAGATAGATAGATAGATAGATAGACAGACAGACAGACAGACAGACAGACAGACAGATAGATAGAAACAAAAGATAGATGATAGATAGATAGATAGATAGACAGACAGATAGATAGATAGATAGATAGATAGATAGATAGATATAGATAGATAGATAGATAGATAGATAGATAGATAGATAGATAGATAGATAGATAGATAGACAGACAGACAGACAGAAAACGATAGATAGATAGATAGATAGATAGATAGATAGATAGAGATAGATAGATAGATAGATAGATAGATAGATAGATAGACAGACAGACAGACAGACAGACAGACAGACAGATAGACGAACAGATGGATAGGTATAGAAAGAAAGAAAGAAAGAAAGAAAGAAAGAAAGAAAGAAAGAAAGAAAGAAAGAAAGAAAGAAAGAAAGAAAGAAAGAAAGAAAGAAAGAAAGAATAAAACAACATATAGGTAAATCAGCTGAGTAAACTACATGTCATTAAATAGATTATTAGATTTCTTTCTAGTTGTCTCCAAATATTTTTCTTTTCTCTGTCTACACTACCCATCCACCTCACCCAGCCCAGTCTGGCTCCACTTTTCTATCTGTTTATGTTGCGAAACCTTTTGTCCCCTTCCTCCCCCCCCCTGCTCCCCGTGCAGTAAAAGCTGAATCACCGATCATAAAAGAAAGAAACAAAAAAGAATCTGGCAAAACAAAATTCCTCAGAAAAAGCTGCCTCAGTCCCTTTCCAGCAAGGAACGAGCCTTAGAAAACAACTGCAGCTCAGCGGACACATAAAACGTTAAGTTAGTCTCTGAAGGGGCCCTTCTCTTGGGGTACAAAGTCCCAACGAAGGAGCCAACAACACAAGGGTGTGTTGTTTTGCCTGGTGAGAGTTTTCACACCCTCGCAGGGGCTGGCACTCAGTTCCACCGGAACCCTGCTCTTAGAAGAGGGGTGTCCAACTTGCGCCATTTTAAGACTTGTGGACTTCAACTCCCAGAATCCCCCAGCCAGCTGGCTGGAGAACTTTAGGAGTTGAAGTCCACAAGTCTTAAAGTTGCCAAGTTGGAAGACCTCTGTCCTAAATCTTACAGAAATCCCAATTCTGTTAAGAACCTGCGAGATCAGGGGTCCCCAAACTTGGCAATTTTAAGACTTGTAGACTTCAACTCCCACTGAGAATTCTGGGAGTTGATGTCCACAAGTCTTAAAGTGGCCAAGATTGAAAAATGCTGATTTACGTGATCAATGAAAGTGGACGTCAGGGGGATGGTAACAAGCAACATACTAATTTTCAATTCTGGCTCGCTTTAATAACACTCATGTTGCTGTCAGCCTCTTGTTTCTGCCAATTTCACATGTTCTGCTCGATTGTTTAAAAGCAGGGGTCTTCAAACTTGACAGCTTTAAGACTTGTGGACTTAATCTCCCAGAATTCCTCCTCCAGTCATGTTAGCTCAGGAATTCTGGGAGTTGAAGTCCACAAGTCTCAAACTTGCCAAGTTTGAAGGCCATTGGTGTAAAGCTAATATTCATATTCACGTTCCTTTCCTCCAGATTTAAGCATTTCAGCTAGCAATTTAGTCTAGTGTGGGATTTTTTTTGTAATGCCAGCTTTTGGGGGCGGGGCATGTAGGTAGTTCTGGAGTTAGGACCACAATGGAGCCCATTTCCGTGACTATGCAAGACAATTGTTAAGCGAGCGTTGCCCCATTGTAATTACCTTTCTTGCCACAGATGTTAAATGAAACTCTGCGGTTCTTAAGTTAAGTAACATGATTGTTAAATGAATCTGGCTTCCCCATTGACCTGGTTTGTTAGAAGGCAGCAAAAGGGGATTACAATACCCACGGGATGTTGCAACCGTCATAAATATGAGATAGTTAGCAAGCGTCCAAATTTTGATCCTGTGATCATGGGAAGGCTACAACGGTCATAGGTGTGAAAAACAGTCCTAAGTTACAGATAACAGATAATAGATAATCAGAGTTGGAAGAGACCTTGTAGGTAATCTAGTTCAACCCCTGTCCAGGCAGGAGACCCTACCCCATTTCTGACAGATGGCAGTCCAGTCTCTTCTTGAAAGCCTCCAGGGATGAAGCTCCCACAACTTCTGAAGGCCAACTTCTGTTCCATCGGTTGATTGTTCTCCCTGTCAGAAAGTTCCTCCTTATTTCCAGGTTGAATCTCTCCTTGTTCAGTTTGCATCCATTATTCCTTGTCTGGCCTTCGGGTGCTTTGGAAAATAGCTTGACCCCCTTCCTCCTCTCTGTGGCAGCTCCTCAAATATTGGAAGACTGCTATCCTGTCTCCCCTGGTCCTTCTCTTCACTAGACCAGCCAGGCCCAGTTCCTGCAACTGTCCATCATTATGTTTGAGCCTCCAGTCCCCTCATCATCCTGGTTGCTCTTCTCTGCCCTCTTTCTAGAGTCTCAACATCTTTTTTAATAGTGTGGTGACCAAAACTGGATGCAGTACTCTAGGTGTGGTCTTACTAAGGCTTTATAGAGTGGTATTAGTACCTCACTTGATCTCGATTGTATCCCTCTGTTAATGCAACTTAGGGTTGCATTGGCTTTTTTGGCTGCTGCTGCACACTGCTGGCTCCTATTTAGCTGGTTGTCCAGTAAGACTCCAAGATCCCTCTCACAGTTCCTGCTATTGAGCCTGGTTTCACCCAGTCTATATGTGCATTTTTTGTTTTTCTTGCCTATTTTCTTCTTACTTTTTGTAACTTCGAACGGTTAGTAAAACGCACAGTTGTAAATAGAGGACTACCTTACAATGGATTTCCTATGCTATTTTGTCCAAAATATGACTTTTTAAAGTCTTCTCCCTGATTCCCAGTTTTTAACTGGCAAAGCGCACCATAAAAATTCAGGGTCAATCCATGGTCAGTTCTGAAGATTACTAAGATTTGAGTTTATTATGTAGGAGTTACAAAGGTGGCTAAATTAGCATTTCAAATGTGGCTGTTGTCTTCCTTTCCTGGAATTGCATACTACATTAATTCACCCGGCATGTTTATTCTGTTTCTTGTCTGATCTTGTTTCCATCCTGTGGGCCAACTCCCAAAAAGTTTTGCAGCCCCTTCCACAAAGAAACCATGTGCACTGGAGTCAAATCCAAAACAAAGACAGAGTTGTTTTGTAAATTCAGGAGGTGTTGATCCAGCTGTTTCTGCAATGGCTTATTTATCTATTTTTTTTAAAAGCAATTTTTGCTTTTGTGGGATTCGGTCCCACATTCCTTCCGGATCCGTACCACCACCTCAATTCACCAGATAAACCATGATTGGAGCCATGGAATATGCGAAGACATAAAGAGTAACATTTTTAGAGCAGGTCTGATGGACTAAGCCAATCTGAATCACCTTTTTTAGCCCTCGATCTGCTTCAGGAGACACGCTAAGCCATCATGGTCTGTTAGTTTGCTTGGTCAACTTAGCATCTTGCAAGAACCCACAATGATGGTTTGTAAGCCACCCTTTATGGCTTCCTTTATGTCTCTATTCTTATCACTAGACCTCTAATAAATGCTTTAGTTGTATCCCATAGGTTTTGTAGTGAAGTATCTTCTTTTTTGTTTTCCTTAAAGAAAAAAATCAATTTCTTTTACTGTTGTTTGCATAAACTCTTTTTCTTTCAATATAGGTGGGTTCAGTATCCATCTCCACCTTTTCTTTTCCCCTTTCCATTTTAACTTTTATTGGGTTATATGGTCAGCCCATAAATTAGTTTCTTTTTTAAAAAAATAATTTTTATTCTTTAAAAACCAAAAATACAAAGGTCTCATTTCCATCAACAGTGTTTGTGTCATTGTATATACATGTTTCTCATTTTGTGACTATACATCATTTTTATCTTTATTCTTCACCCATTCGTACCACCTCTCCCATATCGCATAATATTCTCAATCATCTTTGCCTTTTACTTCCAGAGTGAATTTAGCACAAAATTGGAAGAGCGATAAAATACCACCAGATGAAGTTCTAATGCAAAAAATAATGGACTGTGCTGAACTAGAAATTAGTTTCTATCTCTATCTCTTGCACATTAGTTTTTAATTCAAGTGAACTCCAAATCATGTCAATTCTAGACCATGACTTGTGCCTATTTGAATAGAATGTGTATTGATTCCCCCCTGGATTCATTTCTCTCCATACATCCTGCGTAGAGATTTCTTCTGCCATTTGAAAAAAAAAAAAATGCCATTGGGACAGTGGTGGGATTCAAATGTTTTTACTACCGGTTCTGTGGGTGTGGCTTGGTGGGCGTGGCAGGGGAAGGATACTGCAAAATCCCCATTCGCTCCCCACCTCACTAACCTGCTTTCCAGCTCCGTTCTCCTGTGCAGGGCAACCAAAGGAGACCCAGCCAATCAGCTGGGACTCAATGGGAGGCAGAGAATGGATGGGGGAGGGGGCAGTCAGAGGTGGGATTTAGAGCTACAAAAAAAAATCTGCTACCGGTTTCTATGAACTACTCAAAATTTCCGCTACCAATTCTCCAGAACTAGTCCGAACCTGCTGAATACCGCCTCTACTTTGGGAGTATCTTCCTTGCTTTCTTTCCAGTCATGCTACTTCTGTAATCTAATCTTGCATCTGCAATTGCATAAAAATCTCCTACAACACAAATATTTTCATATTCCAGTTCAAGTATCTTTTGAAGCTGGGTCCTATTTCGATGCTTGTATCAAACACTTTGTGGTCTCTTCCGGGTGTGGAAGGCAGCTCAGCATTGTGGTTGCCGAAAGTGAGAAGACAGTTGTGGGTGGCAAGCAAGACGTCTTGTGGGAAAGAAAGGGTGGAGGTTTTGCCTGGACTTGAACAAGGAGCCACACAACCTTTGTTCATCCGTGGAGGAAAGTGGGAAAAGGGCACTCATTTGAACTGGCAGACAGGATGCGGAAAATTTAATCTTTCCTCCCTTCTTTTCCTCCCTTCTGATCAGAGTGGTATTTCTTAACCTTAAGATGTGTGAACTACAACTCCCAGAATTTCCCAGCCAGCTTCAGTGGTTTTTAACTCTCAGTATTCCCCAGCCAGCTTTTGTGGACTTCAACTCCCAGAATTCCTTAGCCGGCACCTGTGGACTTCAACTCCCAGAATTCCTTAGCTGGCACTTGTGGACTTCAATTCCCAGAATTCCTTAGCCGGCACCTGTGGACTTCAACTCCCAGAATTCCTTAGCCGGCACCTGTGGACTTCAACTCCTAGAATTCCTTAGCCAATATCTATGGATTTCAATTCCCAGAATTCCTTAGTCAACATTTGTAGACTTCAACTTCCAAAATTCTCTATCCAGCATCTGTGATCCCTATTTCCCAGAATTCCCTAACCAGCATTTGTGGATTTCAACTGGCTGAGGAATTCTGGGAATTGAAGTCCACTCATCTGATAAATTCTGGCAAGGAGATTTTTTAACAATTTCCTTGCCCTCCCTGTCTCTCTGTTTGCAAGAAAGCCCTTCTCTCTTCCTGTTCCGTTGGAAACACACGTAGCATTAAGCCAGGGTTAGCTGAAGCAACCATAATGGGCTGGCTTAATCGATGGCTTTAAGCCACAAACCATAGTTTATACCACAGGGCTTATCCCAGCCACTTCAGGACTGATTTGAATCTGAATTTAGTTGGCTATTCAAGACATTAATTTAACTGATAATAAAACAGGCCAGATGCTGTACCTATTGCACCTACTCTCACAGGCAAGGTTGAACAAATCAAGATGAAAGCCACACCTCCCCAATTAAAGCCCTATTCTATTTTTTTTAGGTGTGTCATGTGTGCAAGTCTGCTAAACAGAAACAGGTCTTCCATTGCACAATTGCAGCTATAGAATTATAGAATAACAGAGTCGGAAGGGTCCTTGAAGGTCTTCCAGTCCAGCCCACTGCTAAGGCAGGAAACCCTATCCCATTTCAGACAAATGGTTGTCCAATCTCTTCTTTAAAAAGTGTTTCCAGTGTTGGAGCATTTAAAACTTCTGGAGGCAAATTGTTCCACTGAAAAAAATTTATTCTTAGATCTAGGTTGTTTATCTCCTTGGTTAGTTTCCATCCATTGCTTCTTGTCCTGCCTTCAGCAGTTTTGGAGAATAGCTTGGCTCCCCTCTTCTTTGGGGCAGCCCCTGAGATATTGGAACACTGCTATCATGTCCCCTGTAGTCTTTCTTTTAATGAAACTAGACATACCCAATTCCAGCAACCATGTTTTAGCCTCCAGTCCCCTAATCCTCTTGGTTGCTCTTCTCTGCACCCTTTCTAGAGTCTCAATATCTTTTTTACATCGTGGCGACCAAAACTAGATGCCGGATGCCAGGTGTCATCTTACCAAGGCATTATCATTTGCACCTTTTTTGGCATGCGCATCACCCAATGGATCTTTCTTCTCTTTTTCCAGTGGAATATGTAAATTAAAATAGTAAAAAAATTCTAAACAAAACCTTTTTTTTTTTTTGTCACTGAATAACCTGTTTTTAACAATCTGGCTTGCCGGCTCCTCCTTTAAAATACACTTATTTTGCAATTTTACATCAGTTTAAAACAGGTTTCCTAGAGGAATTCGATCAAAAAGTTAAATCTTGGGAAATTTGTGCTGAGCTTTTGAAAGGTTGGTTTCACCAAACGCACTAAAATAGAAAATAAAATCACATTTTGGATGGTTGTCACGTAGTCCATATTATCTGGGACTCATCATTCTGAACTAAATCAAAAGGAGTCAACTAAATCAGTAAAATTAACTGCTTTTTGTAGGTGGGTTTTTTTAAACACTGATCCAGATGTGTGTGATATACACAAGTGTCGGTCAAAACATATTGCTAAGATCTCTCTTTTTTAAAAAAAATAAAAGCCAAACTTTTAAAAAGTCAAATCACTGTACAGGTAGTCTTACAACCACAACTGAACGCAAAATTTATGTTGCTAAGTGAAAAATGAGTTTTGCCCCATTATGAACCAGTTATCAAGCATCCAAATATTGCTCAGGTAACCATAGAGATGCGACAATGGTCATAAGTGTGAAAAATGGTCGTAAGTCAATGCCATTGTAACTTTGAATGGTCACTAAATGAATTTTGGAAGTTGAGGGCTACCTAGCATCATTCTTTAGTAAGACAATGTAGATTAAAGAATTTTTTTAACAGCCAAAGGTTTTTTAACATCTAAAATACTTCTTCAGGGGGTCTGCTGGCAGGGCAAAACATTACAATATTGGATTATTTTGATCTGGTGATTTATGGATTTGCTGATCAAAGAGGGTTGAACATGGGAAGAAAGGAAAGATATTTTAAATTTTTTAAAAAGGGAAGGGTAAGGATTGGTTTGCTTGCAAGTGCTCTAAAGATGAGGAATCGCTTCTTTGTATACCTTTCCTTTCCTGGTCTCTTTGGGAGTTTTTCTGTTAGATTTTTCTTTTTCTATCTCTCTTCATTTTTTTCTTTCCTTCCCCACTCCCCCTTTCTTTCAATTTCACTTTGTGGGTCTGTATTTCTTCCATTGTATCATGTCTGACCCTAACCCTAACCCTGCCAAGGTTTTTGCTACAGGTTGCAAAGATGGGAGTGTTGGAAAAAATGTCCATCTGGGTTCAGTTCCAAGTGAGAAAAGTGGGGGAAAAGACACTGGAAACATGGAGGCTATTTGGAAAGATGGTTTAATAGTGGACAGGATCACATGGCTTGGAGATTCTGGGTGAAAAGGGAAAGAGATGCTGAGAGTCCCTGGGTTTTATACCCTATGTTGGGATTTGAATTTGATCTTGTATTCTGACTGGTTGTCAGACTCCCATGGGGCCACGCAGGGGCAACTCTGTAAGCTGTCCTGGGTCCCAGGTTTGGTTGAGCCTTGCTGGACGATGATGTAATGAAAAGGGCTTTGGACAATTCCTATTATGGCTCTACCTGGAGTAGATCTTTGTTATGTAAAATAGGCTGACCCAGGCCAGAGTAATTGTCCATTAGCAAAGGTGGGGGGGGCTGAGTTTCTGCCTCTGATTTTCTACTTTTCTTTTTAGGGGAAATATTCTGCCCTTTAAAGTATATCCTAAAATATTTCATTTTCCTAGGAGAGGGGTGAGTTTTAACTTCCACCAGGAGGCTTAAAAAACAAACAAACCCTAGCACTAAATATATATTTCCCCTTTGCAAAAGTGTTTTCTAGAGTGAGATCCATACCATCCCAAACTGAAAAAAAAACACACCAGGAGAGGTTCATATCCAAAGTATATTTTATTGTTACAGATCAAAACACCAGCTAAGCTGAAGAATGGTGGTGAAGTACATCTGGAAGGCAGGATGTTACAGTGGGAAGGGGAAAATGGGGATCAGGAATCGTCCCAGGATCTTTCTAGGATGAATTCACAAGTGCAACACAGAACTTGAGTTAATACGAGACCGGAAAGGGGAGAGAAAGTTAAGAAAGGCCAAACGGCAGCCTCTCGTTCAAGGGGATGATGGGACTTTTGTGCAAAGCAGCATGAGGTTAGTGCAGTCTTTCCCCACTCCCCCCCCCAATGGTGCTCTCTCCAGATGTGTCGGCCTGCTAGCCCAACGCTGGAGGACGTCACGCCACACATCTGGAGGGCTCTCAACCAGTTGGGAAGGTTAGGTTAATACATGGCTGGCCTGTCAAGAAAGACCCATCTCAACCCAGAGGCCCTCAAAGCTTTGAGGTTCCCCTCGGTTTCCAAGGAGACAAAGCAGGAGCGTCGCTGGAGGTGATGGAAGGCCATCTCATGCTTCCTGGTTGGTCTCTTCCACCCCGGTCTCTGCCTGGACGCCGATGTCCTCCAAAATGGGGTTGACCAACTGGCGGAGTTTGTCAACGGCTTGGTCAAAGGCGTTTTTCACCTCCTGGAGCCTCTCCTGGAACTGTTTCTGGAGCTCCTGGACGCGGCTGCTGAGCTGCTGATGGACCATTCGGCTTTGCTCGCCGATGGCCTGTTGCAAGGCCTGGATTCGCTGCTGCCCCTTTTCGTGGACGTTGGAGAAGTAGGGCTCCAGGTTCTGACGGATGGAGCTGACCTTTTCCCCCGCGTTGGTCCTCATCTCTTCGGCGTAGGCCCTCAGCTTCTGACGCAGCTCCTCGGAGTCCTTGTTGAGGCGCTTCTTCATCTTGCGCAACAGCAGGTTGAACTGGGACTTCACGTTGTCCACGTTGTGGTCGATCACGAGTTGGGTGTCCCGGGAATACTGGAGCAACTTGCCCTTGGTCTCCTCCATGTCGTTCCTCAGCTTCCCAGTCAGGGTGGACACTTCGGTCACTAGGCGCTCCTGCAGTTCTTGGGTATAGGGGCCAAACTTGGAACGCAGGTCATCCGTGTAGGTTTCCACCTCACCGATGGTGTCAGTGATAAGGCCACTGAGGAGACAGAGAAGTCAGGCCAGGGCTCAATTCCTCGGGTGCATCAGATTTACCTAGTTAAGCTATTGGTCTAGGTCCTGGGAGAGCCAGTTTGGTTTAGGATCAGGCTAGAAATTAGGAGACTGGGAGTTCTAGTTCTGCCTGAGGCGCAAAAGCCTGCCGGGGGACTTTGAGCCAATCAATAGGAGATTGTGAGTTCTAGTCCCGCCTTAGGCACGTAAGCCAGCTGGGTGACTTTGAACCAATCACTGGGAGACTGGGAGTTCTAGTCCCGCCTTAGGCAGGAAAGCCTGCTGGGTGATTTGGGGCCAATCCCCAGGAGATGGTGAGTTTCGGTGCCTTTGGGACAACCACTGGGAGACGGTGAGTTCTAGTCCCGCCTTAGGCACAAAAGGCTGCCGGGGGACTTTGGGCCAATCACCAGGAGACAGGGAGTTCTAGTCCCACCTTAGGCATGAAAGCCAACTGGATAGTTTTGAGCCAATCACCAGGAGACAGAGAGTTCTAGTCCCACCTTAGGCAGGAAAGCTGCCTGGTGATTTGGGGCCAATCCCCAGGAGGAGACGGTGAATTCTAATCCCGCCTTAGCCATGAAAACCAGCTGGGTGGCTTTGGGCCGGCCCCCTTCCTCCTGTGCCCAACCTGCCCTTCAGGGTTGTTGTTGTGGAGCAAAACAGGTAGAGGAAGGATGCTTAGTTTTGTTTCCTGCCTTGCGTTGCTTACAAAAAACAATAAAGGCGGGATAAAAACAACAAGAAAACACTCACTCCAATTCCTTGCTGAGCTGCGAGGTCCTGATCTGGGCAGTGATGTCATCCGCCACATTGGCAGCCTTGGTGACGTAGCCCCAAAAGACGTCTATCGCTTCCTCCCATTTGGATTTGGGTTCGTCTTGAAAGAAGGGATTGGCCCAGGAGGCTGCACGCAAATTAAAAAAAAAAAATTAAAAAGAGGGGGGGGAAAGGGAATAAAACTCAGCCCAGATGTCTCGATTGGGTCGTTTCGAACCCAGGACCCTGACAACCAGAAAGCATGCTTGGTCCCTCCGAAGTAGTTTGTCTCTTTCTCTTTGATTTATTTTGAATTTTAATTATGCGAATACAACACCATACATCCAACTTACCCTTGTTATACATATATACATTTTACTTCATCGTTTATAATCTACTTATTAATATATTAAGTACTAATTAATCTAATCATAAACATAACATTGTATAACATGCCTCCTACTATGTAACCATTTATAAAATTTATTCCATGTTTTATATAATATTTAGACTCTCCTTTGTCTTTTATTTCTAAAGTTAACCTATCAGATTCTTCTGCACGTGCCATAATTTTTCTTATTATTTCTGTTTCTGGAGGTATAATTTCATTTTTTCCAATATTGTGCATATAATATTCTTGCCACCGTCGAGGTGTCGGTAACTCCAAGTATGAGCGTCAACTTTGCAATAAATGCACAACCTTCCCTGGTCTGGTGCCCTGCTAGAAGCGTTGCACCAGGTCCCATAATCCCATAGCTACCGTGGCCACATGAGCTGGGCCTTATGGGACCTGAACTCCAGCACATCTGGAAGGAATCCACTCAGGAAAGGAAAGGCTCAATGTATCCATAGCAAGGGATAATTTGAGGGGGGTCCTTGGTGGTCTCTGAGCTTGGTTGTTGTTTTGTTGCAGGCGTTTCGTGACCCAACTAAGTAACATCATCAGGGCTAGGACTAACCCGGATGATGTTCCCCTTGTAGGGTCATGAAACATCTGCATGAATAAACAATCCAGCTCAGAGACTTTACAGATGACAGATTAACAGAGTTGGAAGGGATCTTGTAGGTCACCTAGTCCAACCCCCAACCCCCCCCCCTGCCCAGCAGGAGGCCCTATACCAGGGGGTCTTCAAACTCGACAGCTTTAAGACTTGTGGACTGCAACTCCCAGAATTCCTCCTCCACTCATGTTAGCTCAAGAATTCTGGGAGTTGAAGTTCACAAGTCTTAAAGTTGCCAAGTTTGGGGACCCCTGCACTAGATTCTAGAATAAAAAAAAAAGAGAATAATCACACCCACTTCTAGCGTTGATGATGTTACCTAGTTAGTTGATGAAACGTCTAAACCAGGGGTCTTCAAACTTGTCAGCTTTAAGACTTGTGGGTTTGAACTCCCAGAATTCCTCCTCCACTCATGTTAGCTCAGGAATTCTGGGAGTTGAAGTCCACAAGCCTTAAACTTGCCAAGTTTGAAGACCCTTGCCCTCCACCATTTCTGACAGATGTCAGTCCAGTCTCTTCTTGAAAGCTTCCAGGGATGAAGCTCCCGCAACTTCTGAAGGCAACTTCTGTTCCATGGGTGGATTGTTCTCACTGTCAGAAAATTCCTCCTTATTTCCAGGTTGAATCTCTCCTTGATCAGTTTCCATCCATTATTCCTTGTCTGACCACCAAGGGCCCCTCATTTCAACCCAGAGCTACAAATATTCTCCTTTATTGAAACTCTCTTTGGCTGAAATGCTTCCTCCTCTTTCTCCTAAATCCATGCCCACCCTACCCTGCCTAATCATGTTGGCCTTGTCAAACCTTTGCTTAATTTTTTTATCCCTTCTTCCCCCCTGCTCCTTTATCTTCACATCAACCCTGCAAGGTAGGCTAAATGTTGAAATAGACGGAGCAGCCCAGGTTTCTACTACATAAGCAGGGCAAGCCCCAACAAGAAACTGCGTCCTGGTTTGTTTTATTTGTTTTCCCCTGTGGTTAATTACAGTGCCCTCCTGCCCTTATGTAAAATGACCTCACTTATCGGAGAGCTTTGTTGTGGCAGGGAGTCCCAGAGGCTAGATGGGAAACAGGAGACAGACTGGAATGAAGATTAATTCAGGCCTGTGACATTTACTCGACTCTGATGAAATAGTTGGTTCTTAGCCAAGTTTAGGCATAGCTGGGTTCAAGCATGACTCAAATCCTGTGTCCCAACCCGCCAATTGACAGAGAAGGTCACAAGTGGTGATCACATGACCCACAGGAGGCCACAACAGTCATAAGTACATGCCAGTTTCCAAGTGTCCAAATTTTGAACACGTGACTGCAAAGAAGCTGCGACGGTTCTAAAAATGAGGACTCTTGTTCAGTCATTTTTTTCCCCTCAGTGTTGTTGTAACTTGAATGAACGGTCATAAGCTGAGGACTAACTAAACACCATCTTTCATTTTTTTAAAAATGTAATAGGCAATACGCTCGTTCATTGGCTTCCCACAAACGACCCTGCCCCATCTGAGCCTCACCTAGCATATTGTGGGAAGTCGAGTCCCTCTGGATCAAAGCACATGTTAGAAGATAGAATAGCAGAGTTAGAAGGGACCTTGGAGGTCATCTAGTTCAACCCCCTTGCCCAAGCAGGAGACCCTAACACCATTTCTGTCAGAGAACAATCCAGCCTCTTCTTGAAAGCTTTCAGGGATAAAAGTAAATATGTATACAATTGTATATAAATGTATATAAATGTAAATAGAAATGATATGCAGCTAGCACTATATGTGTATCTCTATACTATAGTTTGTATGG
Organism: Notechis scutatus; assembly: GCF_049901735.1. Classification (NCBI taxonomy): domain Eukaryota; kingdom Metazoa; phylum Chordata; class Lepidosauria; order Squamata; family Elapidae; genus Notechis; species Notechis scutatus. The sequence continues at coordinate 23,588,507 of NC_142016.1, read as the reverse complement.
CCAAAATGATGGCCAAGAAAGTCGCACTGGGTTCAATTGTTTTTAATGTTTATTCAATTAAATTTAATTTTAAAAAAAGAAAAGAAAAGAAAGCTTCCAAGGATGAAGCTCCCACAACTTCTGAAGGCAACTTGGGTTGATGGGTCTCCCTGTCAGAAAATTTCTCTTTATTTCTAGGTTGAATCTCTCCTTCTTCAATTTCCATCCATTGTTCCTTGTCCTGCCTTCTGTTGCTTTGGAGAATAGCTTAACTCCCTCTTCTTTGGGGCAGCCCCTGAGATATTGGAAGGCTGCTATCATGTCATCTCTAGACCTCCCTTCCATTAAACAAGACATACCTGCCCAGAGACCCCTAATTTTTTACCTCTTGTTTAATCACAGAGGGCTGGAAGCTAATCAAAGAGAGGAATCAACCTAGAACTAAGGAGACATTTTCTGAAGGTGAGAACAATTAAGAATTAACTCCAGAAGTTGGGAACGTCCATTCCTGGAGCTTTTCAAGAAGAGACCGGACAGCCATTTGTGCAAAATGGTGTAGGGTCTCCTGCTTGAGCCAGGGGTTGGACTAGAAGACCTCCAAGGTCCCTTCCAACTCGGTTATTCTCTTATTCAGTGTTGCCTGAGAACTCAGAGCTAGGCTGCTACTGTCTATGGAAGCTCCACCTCTGGGAAGGAGAGTACTTGAATACATGCCAACAACTTTCAAGAGAATCAAAGCAGGATTGATAAGCAGAGGGCTTACTTGTTTTTCTATCTTCCCCCACCCCCGTTTGGTAAAATTGCACACCCCAACTTAGTTACTCACCACTCAGCAGCCCCACGGCGAAGAGTAGAGCGAAGAGTTTCATGGTGATGGGTCGATCCTTTGGAGGTGAGGAAAAAGAGAGAGAAGCACATAAGATTCGGGGGGTGAATTTAGGAGACAGAGAGGAGATTTCTTTTTCACACACATCCCAGAAAATTTGGACCCTCTTTTTATTCTGTTATTCCATTTTATTCCAAGAATAAATTTCCAAAAAGGGAATTTCTGCATGGCTGGAATCCTGTTGCTAACTCAACACCCAAGAAACCCCTTTAGATCCTGAACTCCTGTTTGTTTCCTTCAAGGTTTCTGCATTGCATCGCTGTCCCTGGCATCTGCCCTGGGGTATTGGGGGGGTGGGGTGTTTAACCCTCCCCCTCCCCAAGTTTCTAACCCAGATTGCAACCAGCCACTATCCCAGGAGAGGGGGAAAAGATACAGAACCAAAACAAGAACCTACCGAATGGCCAAGTCTTTCACCTCCCTTCCTGCCGACTCTGGGAAGTTTCTCCTACAAGTTTCTTCTCCGCGGCAGACTTTTAAATACCCAGCTCAGCCTGGGGGGTGGGTGGGGAATGGAGGAAAGGGGCGGCCCTGGCAGAGTCAGCAGCTGGAAGAGCAAAAAAATAATAATAAAGTTTGCCATGATGGCATTGGGGACAAAGTTTAATCTCCATCACCACTTGCACACGTTGGCTTAACCCTGACATCTCCAGAAAGGGGGTGAAAAAAGAGAGAGAAAGAAATAGCAGCGCTTTGCACGCCTGGAAATGGAGGCCGTTTCTTTGCACATAAAGCTCTTTGCACACCTGGGAAAGGAGAGGTTTTTTTTTTTTTGCATACTCGAGAAAGGAGGGAGGGTTTTTGCACACCTGGGAAAGGTGTGCAAAGAAATACCTCCTTTCCCAGGCGTGCAAAGAAACTGCCTCCTTTTTCCAGGTGTGCAAACCTGGGAAAGGAGGCAGTTTCTTTGCACACCTGGGAAAGAAGGCAGTTCCTGAGATGTCAGGAGACACAAATACCTGGGCATATTTTCTCCTTATTCTATCTGTGATATTGGGTGTGCTTGATTGATATTTTATTTATTTGTGTGTATTTCTTATATGTAGTTGTTCAGTTGGTACTTTGCCCGACACCTGATTAAAAACAAGCCAACAAAACTGAGAGCCAGCTTGGTCTGGGGGTGAAGGCACCAGGCTTAGAAACTGGGAGACTGTGAGTTCTAGTCCCACCTTAGCAATGAAATCCAGCTGGGTGACTTGGGGCCAATCACCAGGAAACAATGAATTCTAGTGCTACCTAATGCACAAAAGAAGGTTGGGGGACTTGGGGCCAAATACCAGGAGACAGTGAGTTCTAGTCCACTTTAAGCATGAAAGTCGACTGGGTGACTTGGGGGCCAATCACCAGGAGTCTGTGAGTTCTAGTCCCTCTTTATACGCAAAAGTAGGTTGGGTGACTTGGGGCCAAATACCAGGAGGCAGTGAGTTCTAGTCCACCTTAAGCATGAAAGTTGACTGGGTGACTTGGGGGCCAATCACCAGGAGACTGTGAGTTCTAGTCCCTCTTTATACGCAAAAGTAGGTTGGGTGACTTGGGGCCAATCACCAGGAGACTGTGAGTTCTAGTCCCTCTTTATACGCAAAAGTAGGTTGGGTGACTTGGGGCCAATCACCAGGAGACTGTGAGTTCTAGTCCCTCTTTATACGCAAAAGTAGGTTGGGTGACTTGGGGGCCAATCACCAGGAGACTGTGAGTTCTAGTCCTGCCTTAGGTCTGAAAGACATAGGGGTGACTTTGGGCCAGTCCCCCCCGCTCTCTCTCTCAACCCAACCTACCTCACAAGTTTGTTGTTATTGTGGGGAAAATAGCAGGACTAGAGGAAGGAGTATTGTATGTTCGTCGCCTTGAGTTATTTGTAAAAATAATAAAGGTGGGAGACAAATCAATAAAAAAAATAAAAAAAATAAAAAAATGGAATACAGATAGTAAGCTGGACTTAAAAGCACAGTTAGGTTCAGAATCTCCTGTGCTATACCAGGCGGATGTTAGGGGACCCACACCTGATTTTACAACCTTTTTGCCACAGTTGTTAAGTGAATCATCCAATTGTTAAACAAATCAAGCTTTCCCCATTGAATTCGTTTGTTGGAAGCCGCAATGATCAGTGATAACTCACTGTGATTTTGAACAGTCGCTAAACAGAGAATGTGAATTTCAACGCCCAGAATTCCCCAGACAGAAATCTTTCAGATGTGTGGATTTGCCAGCTGGGGAATTCTAGGAGTTGAAGTCCACCCATCTTAAAAGTTAAGTAAATCATCCCATTGTTAAATGAATGAAGCTTTCCTAACTGACTTCGTTTGTTGGAAGCTGCTGTTGGAAGTTAAAACCCACCCCTCCCCTAGAAAAATGAAATATTTTAGGATATACTAAAAAGGCAGAATATTTCCCTTAAAAAGAGTAGAAATTCAGAGAGGCGGAAACTCAGCCCCCCCCCCCCACCTTTGCTAATGGACCATTACTCTGGCCTAGAGCAGTCTATTTTACATAACAAAGATCTACTCCAGGTAGAGCCATAATAGGAATTGTCCAAAGCCCTTTCATTACATCATCGTCCAGCAAGGCTCAACCAAACCTGGGACTCAGGACAGCCTACAGAGTTGACCCTGCATGGCCCCATGGGAGTCTGACAACCAATCAGAATACAAGCTCAAATTCAAATCCCAACAGCGGGCATAAAACCCAGGCACTCTCAGCATCTTTGTTCCTTTCTTCTTCTTCTTCTTCTTCTTCTTCTTCTTCTTCTTCTTCTTCTTCTTCTTCTTCTTCTTCTTCTTCTTCTTCTTCTTCTTCTTCTTCTTCTTCTTCTCCTTCTCCTTCTCCTTCTCCTTCTCCTTCTTCTTCTTCTTCTTCTTCTTTTCCTTCACCCAACATCTTGAAGCATGTGATAGTCCTTTTCACCCAGGATCTCCAAGCCAGGTGGTCCTGTCCACCATTAAACCATCTTTCCAAAGAGCCTCCATGTTTCCAGTGTATTTTTCCCCCACTTGGAACTGAACCCAGAGGGACATTTCTTCCAACACCGCAATGATCAGTGATATCTCATTTTTTAAGTTCTTCTGTAATTTTGAACAGTCACTAAACCGAGAATGCGAATTTCAACTCCCAGAATCCCCCAGCCAACATGCTTTAAGATGGATGGACTTCAACTCCCAGAATTTCCTAGCCAGAAATCTTTCCGATGTGTAGACTTGCCGGCTGGGGAATTCTGGGAGTTGAAGTCCGCCGATCTTAAAGTTTGGAAAACAGTGGTATAGAGCCCCAATGTGATTGTGTATTTGTGTGTGTTCTTGAAGTTTAAATCTGAAAGAGAGAGAGAGAGAGGAGGGTGATATTGGGGGTGGGGGAATGGCATGATTCAATCTGGCCCCATTGCCCAAGATTAGATTTTTAGTTGGTCAAATGTTATTGTTGAACAAGAGGTCATCAAAAACAGACTGTCGGTTTGAGCTGTTGAGTATCACTGCCATTCCATCTTCATGACTCTGACTCACTGCCTGGAGCAAGGACTTTTTAAGATCCCTTTCAGGCAAGCTGCCAAGTCAACACACTACTTCGCTTTTCACACACACACACACAAAAACAATTTAAAAAAATAACACAATTGCCACACAGTTTCTCCCCAAAAGCATCTGATGTTCTCCTTCGCTTCCTTCCACAAAATTCCTTAATTGGGTTGATCATGTAAGAGAGGGACAGGGGGCACTGATTTAGCTGAGGCAGCCACTGTTTTAGGTCCGGCTACGCTTGACCGTTGCACAAACACCCACTCACACGCAAAAATAACAGAATAAGTTTTAAGTTTCTGGGTGTTACCCTAAAAGAGGACCTGACCTGGGGTGTCCACATTGCAGCCCTGGTCAAAAAGGGCCCAGGATTATATTACCTGAGGCTTCTCAGGAAACAACAACTGAATGGAAAACTGCTGGTGACCTTCTACCGCTGCACCATAGAGAGTATCTTAACTTACTGCATCTCTGTCTGGTTTGCCAATTGCACAGTGGCAGATAGGAAAGCGCTCCAGAGGGTTAATGTCATTGCCCAGAAGATCATGGGCTGCCTTCTCCCCTCTTTGGAAGAGCTTTATAGTTCCTGCTGCCTTAAGAAAGTTCAAAACATTCTCAAAGATCCATCTCATCCTGGGAACCCTTTTTTTGAACTATTACCATCTGGCAGACGGTACAGAATAATGAAAACAAGGACAAATAGGCAGAAAAACAGCTTCTATTCCAGGGCAGGAGCTCTGTTGAATTCTGCTGCATAGTGCAGTGTTGGTGTGGTGTCGGTGTTTCCAGTTCAATGTGTGAAGGGTGAAGGATGTGTGTTTGTGGTTATTTTCATGGTTGTGATATGCACTGAAGATGGTGTTTGATTTCATTGTAGAGGTGCAGTGACAATAAAGTAAACAGGATTATAACAGCTGATTGTGAATTTAATAACTGGTTATTGTATACCCATTTTTTTCTCTCTCTCTCTGCAGCCCTCGTTTTCCTGAACACCCGAGACTATCAAACATAATAAATTAATATTTTTCTTTAGGCCAGAAAAAAAAGTTATAGGCGGTTGTGTATAAGTGAGCGAGAACTAAAATTATGTTGTTGTTCTGCTGCCCAGAATTCTGTTTTTGAACGAGAGGCCGTACAAATCATTTCAATAAAATAAATACAAATAAAAGATGTTAAAGGCAAGGGTTCACAGCTGGTCTTTGAAAGGTTGGCAATGCCCAAACTGTTCAGCTCATTAAAATAAGTTTCATTCATCCATTTGTGGCCATTAATTCAGGATCACAAGAGGGCATTTTAGAAATGTTCTCCCTCTAAAGATAGAATTGTTTCCAGCCTCTTGATGTTTCTGAAAACAGTTTGCTTCTCCTTTCAAATTTTTGCCCTAAAGTAACCTGGCTTAACACTTCAACCAAAGTTCAGGATGATTTGATCAGAGTTGATAGCGACATCTGGAAAAATAGCTGGAAGGTTTATTTTTTCAGAGAAGATAAGCAAACCGGTCAGCTTCCGGCCAGAACTGCCTGTAGCTACAAAGTTAGTTCTTTGTTAGGACAAAAGCTTTCTGTGTTTTGCATTTAATAATTGCTTTGTAGGTTGATGTTTTACAAAGTTCAGCACAACAAGCCTGGCTAATAAACTCTCTCCTTTTCCAAGCTGAGTTGGAAAAAAATAAAAAAAGCAAATTTCTTGGAAAGGAGAAACCAAGCAAATAAACTTTCTTCTTCTCCCTCCAAACGCAGTGATAACGTTTCAGCCTTTTAAAAAAAAATGTGATGCAATTTTGCCCTTTAGGTTAGGCTTCTTCTCGGACTCCCCAGAATTCCCAGGCAGCTTGGCCGAGGGCACCCTGGGAATTGTAGTTCCAAGACATTGGAAAGGCGTCCTGAAAAAGATGACATTGTCGCCCTCAACTTATGAGCACAACTGAGTCCAATTTTCCAAAAACTTGCAAAGCAGGACAGCTGTTAAGTGAGGTTTGTCCCATTTTATGACCTGTCTTGCCACAGTTGTTGTTAAATGAGAGTATTTACACCAAGACAAATTCCTTGTGTGTCCAATCACACTTGGCCAATAAAGTTATTCTCTTCTCTTCTCTTCTCTTCTCTTCTCTTCTCTTCTCTTCTCTTCTCTTCTCTTCTCTTCTCTTCTCTTCTTAAATGAATCACTGCAGAAGTTACAACAATGCAGCAAAAAGTGACATGGGTGTTTCCCCCATATTTACGACCATTGCAGCAACTCCATAGTCACGTGATCAAAATGTCAGGATTCCAGCAATCGCCCTAATGAAATGATGATTCTCGAGACAAACTTCAAAAAACTTCAAAGGATTTATTAGAGGCAACAAGTGAAGTTTGGCTCGAGAATCATGATTGCATTAGGGCGATTGCTGGAATCCTGACAGCAAGCTAACTCTCCCTGACACAAAACTCAAACGCTTGGCAATTGACTCATATTTACGACGGTTGCAATCAGGGGTGGGATTCAAATCTCTTAACAACCAGTTCTGTGGGCATGGCCTAATTTGTGGGCATGGCTTGGTGGTCATGTGACTGGCTGGCCGTGGCTAGGTGGTCATGTGACTGGCAAACCAAATATAAGTGGTTCTCACTTAATGGGCAGTTGCTTAGCATGTGTTCTAATTTATAACTGACCTCCCCAGAGCTACTTGACCTGTTTTTGGAGTTTTGACAGCCATGTGCATGCACACACACACACACACACACACACACACCACACTCTTATGTGATCCCCTTTTGCAACCTCCTGACAAGGAAACTCAATGGGGCAGCCAGATTAATTTTTTATTTTAAGCAACTGTGTTATTTACCTAACAACCAAAGTGATTCACTTAACAGCTGTGGCAAGACAAGTTATAAACTGGGGCAAAACTCGCTTATCAACTGCTTAACAATGGAAATTAATTGTGGCTGTAAGTACATCAAATAATAAACATTTATTTCTGAGTAAAATCCCTGGTTTGTGCATTGGGGGAGTTGGCTGGCTTCATTCCATACATTCAGAACTGCACAGAAGTCTCACCTCATGGAAAGCTAATGTTTCTTGACAAAGATAACCAAATCAAACCAAAATCTTTATTATGAGCTAAGATTTGGGGGCCGAAGATAGGATTCTTCATCGATCACATCGATATAGGGAGGTTTCTACTTCGGAGTGAACGTTCTCACTGGTTTTCAAGAAAGTTGGCCGAGGAATAGAAAACTCCGGCAAAGAACTGCTTTTGGGGCATGGATGCCAACATGTCATAAACCGTTATCAGCTGCCCGGCCTTAACGTGTCAGTTTTCTTGCTATCTCAGAAAAAAAGACTGCAGAGTCCACGGATTTCAGTGGTACAACTGGAAAATGCCATCCTAGGCAAATCCAGAAAGGGCTGCTATCTCGTCCTTTTCTGAACTCTCGTTCAGCAATTTTTAGGTCCGGGGTTCAAAATATGTGGCCCAGGAACATGGGTGTGTGTGAGAAAGAAAGAAGCATTCTTCAAAAGTTGTTCTAGTGACAGTTTTGAAACCTGCACAGAAGGACAGGGTCATTATTAATGATGTGGGGCAGTAGGGAAGGGATGGGACCAACCCTGACAAGACTTGAGTTCGAATGTGAAATCAGTCATGTAAGGCAGTGGCCCTCAACCTTTTTCGAACCAGGGACCGGTTTCACAATTATTTATTCTTCCACGGACCGGTACCTGAGTAACGTGAGACTCCACCGCCATCGGGATGGCTCTTCGAAGCCGCCCCCCCCCTCGACGAAACTAAGGCGCGAGCACCCAAACGCTGCTTTCCAACCCAAAACCCGGAAGCAACCGAAAACCCGGAAGCACTGTCGAAACAAGATGGCGGCGCCCAAGCTTTGTGGCCCGGTAAGAAATGATCCAAAGACCAGTACCGGTCCAGGGACCGGTGGTTGGGGACCCCTGATGTAAGGCAGGGGTCGCCAACATTTTGGACCTCAGGGACCACCAAACTCATCATTTTAAATACCGCGGACCAAAGACCCTGGGAAAATCCCCCCAAAAATCTGTAGGAAAATTCCCCACCCCGTTTTCCTACTGATCGATCGTTCTTTATTTGGGATCCCAGGATATCGTCTCCAGCTCTGTTCTCAGGGAGAGAGAGAGAGAGAGAGGCTTTTGGCTTCATGCAAGGAAAGCAGCAGAAGCAGCAGAAGTCTTTCTTTCTCTCCCCAAACTCTGTCAGAAATGAGTCTTTGTGAGGCTTGTGCCAGCGCAGCCTCTTGGAGCAGGAAGCCTTGCAGGGTCCCAAAGACTCATTTCTGCTGGAGTTTGGGAGAGAGAAAGAAAGACTTTTGCTGCTTTCTTTGTGTGCAGCCAAAAGCAGAAGAAGAAAGAAACGGAAAGAAGTAGCCCAGTGGCCAGGCCAGACGCGTGGGGTGAGTGGGGCAAGTTTCCCCCCCTCCCCCCCTTCGTCCCTTCCCCTCACTACCTCGTGGTGTTCGCAATGCAAGCAACGCAAGCCTTGTGTTCCCGCACAGCCTGGATTAATTGCTTTGGGGGTGACATTGCTCTGCAGACCACCCAAATTTTCTCACGGAGCACTGGTTGGCGACCACTGGTGTAAGGCATGTGTCAAGGTTCTGCCTGGCCTACCTCATGGGGTGGTTGTTGGATTTGTACTGGGTAGATCCTCAGGTCAAGATTTATCTTGTCCAGGTGTGTGTGTGTGTGTGTGTGTGTGACTATAACCATGCAATCGGAGCTGCATCCCTGACAAAATATATGTCAATCTTCCAAGTAATGAACCCAACTGTGCAGAATTTTGCATTCAGCCTTCGCGAGAAACTCTGAATGGTCCAAAAGCCCCCATTCAGCCTCTCTGACCCTGACTCATTAAAGTAGCTGCATCCTTTTCCCAGGACTGGGCTTGAAACATCAACCAGCATGATTTAAAATGGGCTGACTTCAACTCGCAGAGTTCCCCTACCCGGCCTGCTTGCTTGAGCCAAGCTTGGCAGTGGCACTGTGGTAATTCCGGTGAGGTTGCCAGCGACAGCCGGTGACACCTGAGGTGTGCAAATTGCTTTGGATTCAGTTCAGCGAGAACTTGGCCGGTGGTGAGGAAGGGAGAGTGGAAACAGAATCCTCAATGAACCGTTAGCCCAGTGTTTGTTACTCAGGATGACAGAGCTGGAAGGGACCTTGGAGGTCTTCTAGTCCAGCCCCCTGATCAAGCAGGAAGCCCTATGCCATTTCAGACAGGTGGCTGTCCAGTCTCTTCTTTAAAACCTCCAGTGTTGGAGCACCCACTCTTGGCAAGTCTAAGGTGTGTAAACTTCAACTCCCAGAATTCCCCATTTCTTTGCCACTATTACCTCTGTCTTCTTCAACAGTAGGGTTTCTCAACCTTGGCCACTTTAAGGTGTCTGGATTTGAACTCCCAGCCAGCATGTTTAAAGATGTATGGACTTCAACTCCCAGAACTCCCCAACCAGCACGCATTTAGACACATGGACTTCAACTCCCAGAATTCCCCAGCCAGCATGCTTTTAGACGCATGGACTTCAACTCCCAGAATTCCCCAGCAAGCACTCTTTTAGACGCATGGACTTCAACTCCCAGAATTCCCCAACCAGCACGCTTTTAGACGCATGGACTTCAACTCCCAGAACTCCCCAACCAGCACGCTTTAGACGCATGGACTTCAACTCCCAGAATTCCCCAGCAAGCACGCTTTTAGACGCATGGACTTCAACTCCCAGAATTCCCCAGCAAGCACGCTTTTAGACGCATGGACTTCAACTCCCAGAATTCCCTAGCAAGCATGCTTTGAGACGCATGGACTTCAACTCCCAGAATTCCCCAGCCAGCACGCTTTTAGACGCATGGACTTCAACTCCCAGAATTCCCCAGCAAGCACGCTTTTAGACGCATGGACTTCAACTCCCAGAATTCCCCAGCAAGCACGCTTTTAGACGCATGGATTTCAACTCCCAGAACTCCCCAACCAGCACGCTTTTAGACGCATGGACTTCAACTCCCAGAATTCCCCAGCCAGCACGCTTTTAGACGCATGGACTTCAACTCCCAGAATTCCCAGCAAGCACGCTTAAGACGCATGGACTTCAACTCCCAGAATTCCCTAGCAAGCATGCTTTGAGACGCATGGACTTCAACTCCCAGAATTCCCAGCCAGCATGCCTTGAGATGTATGGACTTCAACTCCCAGAATTCCCCAGGCAGCATGCTTTAAGACGGCTGGCTAGGGAATTCTGGGAGTTGAAGTCCACATATCTTAAAGTGGCCAAGCTTGCCCTAAACCCTGATTAGGAGATTTGAGAGCTGCCATTTCAGGGAAGCGCGATGCATAAATGCAGAACTGAGACCTCTTATTCGTGGTTTTCTCTTCCTAACTCATCTTCTTCCATCAATTTCTTCCACAATTGCTCTCGGCTCCTCAAAGGATGAAAAAATTGCTTCCCCTCTTTAGGCAAACGCTCTCGGTCCTGCCTGAATCTCACACCTTTAATCCTTTCTTCTCCCTCCCAAAAAAATTTCCCCTAAAAAGGAATTGTGTTTTGATGCTTCGTTCCTTTTCCCGAAGCTGAACTGCTTTGGCAACGGAGCTGTTTTTCCCTTGGAAAACAAGTCAAAAGCAATCAGAAATGCAAAAATAAATAAATAAATGAAATAAATTTTTTTTTTAAAAAAAATCCCCTTTTTTTTTCTGCTGAACAGAGAGGACTTTTCTCCTGTGGGGTGTCGGAAAACTCCCAGATTTGGTGGGTGGGGAGAGTTACTGGAAGGCGAACAAGGCAAGATTGTGTTTGGCGTTTCACTTATAAGAAATCAGAAGGAGGCAGTGACTTGCTCAGCGTTATATATACAGTGATTCAGAAGAATCCTGCCCTCCCCACCCACTCACCCAAAACAGAAACTGGGGGACAGAAGTCAAATCAAGAAACCATTCGCGGCAATGGGTTTAGTTTTTATGGTGTGCGGTCTCGTCAGGACGGCCTCCCCTTCTCGGCTCCTTCTGGGGGGGGGTCTTGGAGGAGTCCCACATCCATCACTCCCTGCCGAGGGAGGCCCTTAATAAGGGATGTTGCAAATGAGAAGAAATCCTTTCGAGAAGGATTTGAAATGCTTTCAGAGGTTACATCCTAGTTGTCTCCTGGAGTTGTGAAGGCTCCATCCATTGCTGGAGGTTTTCAAGAAAGCCTTGGACAGCCCGTTGTCCGGGATGGTATAGGAACTCCTGTTTTGAATTGGGGGGAGGGCGGGGGGTTGGACTAGAAGACCACCAAGGTCCCTTCCAACTCTAGGATTCTAGGAGACTGTGTATGGTGCTGAGAATTTGGTCGTTGATTTTTTGGAGGGTCTCTGAGGGGAGGAAATACACTCAAAGCTTCCAGAGGGCTTGTGGCCTACGGAAGTGTGTGAGATGAAACATTTCTTTCTTTCTTTCTTTCTTTCTCTCTTTCTTTTTTCCTATTTCTATTTCACTTACTTTCTTTCTTTCTTTCTTTCTTTCTTTCTTTCTTTCTTTCTTTCTTTCTTTCTTGTCACTATTTCACTCCTTTTCTTTCTTTTTGTCTGTCTATTTCATTCATTTTCTCTCTATCTCTTCTTGCTTGCTTGCTTTCCCTTTCTCCTTCCTCCCTCCCTCCCTCCCTTCCTTTCGTCTCTTTTTCTCTTTTTCTTCCCCTTTCTTTCATTTATCTCTATTTCTCTCTCTCTTTCTTTTTCATTCATTTTCTCTAACTCTTCTTTCTTTCTTTCTTTCTTTCTTTCTTTCTTTCTTTTTTTCTTTCTTTCTTTCTTACTCCTTTCTCCCTTTCTCCTTTCTTTCTTTCTTTCTTTCTTTCTTTCTTTCTTTCTTTCTTTCTTTCTTTCTTTCTTTCTTTCCCTTTCTCCTTTCTTCCTTTCTCCCTTCTTTCTTTCTTTCTTTCTTTCTTTCTTTCTTTCTTTCTTTCTTTCTTTCTTTCTTTCTTTCTTTCTTTCTTTCTTTCTTTCTCTTTCTCCCTTTCTTTCTTTCTTTCTTTCTTTCTTTCTTTCTTTCTTTCTTTCTTTCTTTCTTTCTTTCTTCCTTCTTCCTTCCTTCCTTCCTTCCTTCCTTTCTTTCTTTCTTTTTCTTTCTTCTTTCTTTCTTTCTTTCTTTCTTTCTTTCTTTCTTTCTTTCTTTCTTTCTTTCTTTCTTTCTTTCTTTCTTTCTTTCTTTCTTTCTTTCTTCCTCTTGCAACAAATATGAACGACACACCAAGACACACTAAAAAACAAAAAGAAAACCTGACTTTTCACATCGAATTCTGTTCCTCTTTCTAACCCAACAGGTCTGGGTCACACTGCCATCAAATGCCTGCCTAGACATGGGGACACTTCCCCAAACAGCTATATTTGGAAAGCAGAACCAGGCCGGGGGGGGGGGGCACTGACTTGTGACCATCCACGTTCACCACAGGGCTTACAAGTTTAACAGGAGGCCTTTGCTTTCCAAGGTGGCTTAATAAGCTGATAAGAGCGGTCTTTATGTATGTCAAAAGTGAAAGGAAGGAAGGAGGGGCTGCAGAATCAGGTCTGTTGAGTAATACTGGACAGAGGCTAAGAGATTGCAGGATGAGAAAAATTGGACCGATAGAGGAAAATCCACGATAGATCAGCCAGCACAGGGACAAAGTTCTCCTCCATGTGAACAGATGCATTTTCTAGGACTTTACAAGAGGGATGTTATTTTTTATACAAGTTAAGACATTGCATGCTTTACTCCAATGTTCTTAAACACTTAGCAGCTTGTAGATGTATAGACTTCAACCCCCAGCATTCCCTAGCTAGCATGGCTGACTGGGAATTGGCCTGGTTATGGAATGTGGACTTCAACTCCCAAATTCTGATGCTGACTGGGGAATTCTGGGAGTTGAAGTCCACACAGCTTAAAGTAGCCAGGGTTGACAAACACATTGGCCTAAGGTCTAATGGAAAATGTGTGGACTTCAACTCCCCAAATTCTGATGCTGACTGGGGAATTCTGGGAGTTGAAGTCCACACAGCTTAAAGTAGCCAGGGTTGACAAACACATTGGCCTAAGGTCTAATGGAAAATGTGTGACTTCAACTCCCAAATTCTGATGCTGACTGGGGAATTCTGGGAGTTGAAGTCCACACAGCTTAAAGTAGCCAGGGTTGACAAACACATTGGCCTAAGGTCTAATGGAAAATGTGTGGACTTCAACTCCCCAAATTCTGATGCTGACTGGGGAATTCTGGGAGTTGAAGTCCACACATTTTAAGGTTGCCAGGGTTGAAAACACAGGCCTATTCTAAAAAGTTAAGGATTTCAGTTTTGTTTTGCTCTACAATTGTCCAGACACACAAGCCTCGGCCTGTTGAACAGAATTACTCAGTAGCTTACAACAGTGGTGGCACTTATCTCCGGGGGGGCGGGGGGGTTGGAATGAGTCTGCCTACCGAGATGAGGTGGACTGGTTGCTTTCGTAGTGTGGAGACAACAACTTGGTCCTCAACACCAATAAGATGAAGGAGCTTATAGTGGACTATATAGTGGATCAGACATCCAGCCCTTGCTTATCAATGGAGACAGAGTGGAGCAAGTGGCCAGTTTTAAGTTTCTGGGTGTTACCCTAAAAGAGGACCTGACCTGGGGGGCTCACATTGCAGCCCTGGTCAAAAGGGCCCAGCAGAGCTTATATTACCTGAGGCTTCTCAGAAAACAACAACTGAATGAAAAACTGCTGGTGACCTTCTACCCCTGCACCACAGAGAGTATCTTAACTCACTGCATCTCTGTAGGGTTTGCCAATTGCACAGGGGCAGATAGGACAGCGCTCCAGAGGGTTAATGTCATTGCCCAGGAGATCCTGGGTTGCCCTCTCCCCTCTTTGGAAGAGCTTTATAGCTCCTGCTGCCTTAAGAAAGTTCAAAACATTCTCCAAGATCCATCTCATGCTGGGAACACTTTTTTTTAAATTTTACCATCTGGCAGACGGTACAGAATAATAAAAACAAGGTCAAATAGGCAGAAAAACAGCTTCTATCCCAAGGCAGTAGCTCTGTTGAATTCTGCTGCATAGTGCAGTGTTGGTGTGGTGTCGGTGTTTCCGGTTCAATGTGTGAAGGGTGAAGGATGTGTGTTTGTGTTTATTTTCATGGTCGTGATATGCACTGGAGATGGTGTTTGATTTCATTGTACGTTGTACAAGGTGCAATGACAATAAACTAAACCAAACTAAACTTATCCATTGTTTTTCTTGGCAATCTCATTTCTGGATGAGTCCCCAGATTGCTGGCACAGCACCTACATGTTCTGTACCCAAAAAAACGTTATGAAATCAACTTTCCAATCGAAATAAGACTCCTGGTAAACAAGTCAATAAAAGGAGTGATTCACAGCGGTCCCGGACAGATTTTTAGTTATTATCATCTGAAAGCTGGAAGATTTTTCTAGATGGGGAAACTTCCTGCCAGACAGAGAAGAAACCACACAACACAACCCTGTTAGGCAGCTTCTGCCTTGCAACAGGACTAAAAAGAGGTGTGTGGGGGAAACCAGAATATTTGACTAAGCAAAAAACAGATTTTGCATTGTGGTGACTGGCACCGTGTTGTATTGTACTTGTGAATAAGTTTCATTGCCTCATTTTCGGCTGGGATGGTGCTGATGGGTGACCAGGGGATCTTTAAAAGCAGAACTGGAAAATCACTGCCAAATGTTTGGGGTGTCTAGAAAGGGACAAAATATTTCATACATTTACAATTGCTTTGCTAAAAAAAATTGTGAACTTTCTAATGTGTGTGTATGTGTGTGTGTTCTATTGTATCCAATATGTACATTTCGGCCATCGATGTAGCTTGGTGCAGTTATGGGCATTTGTATGCAGTTTTGCTTACAGCAAGGTTTTCCAATCTTAGCAATTTTAAGATGCATGGACTTCCACTCCCAGAATTCCCCAGCCAGCATGCCCAGATTTGAGAATTCTCCAGCCAGCATGCATGGACTTCAGTTCCCAGACTTCTCCGGGCAGTATGTAACTTTTGTTGTGCTACTCAGCTACATTTTCATTTTTTTCACCCTGACAACGAGATTATCTCAAATCCCATTTGATGTTTGCAGAGCAGCTTCCATATCTCTTTCTTTGGACTACACTGAGTCCATTCAGTGTCTTCTCAACCTCAATAACTTTAAGATATGTGGACTTCAACTCCCAAAATTCCCACAGCCAGCATCCTGGTTGGGGAATTCTGGGAGTTGAAGTTCACAAATCTTACTATACATTGACATAATCAATCCCACTGGTATTCCATGCAGTCACAAGCACTTTGGGGTTGAAGGCTGTTGGAAGAAATGTCCATCTGGTTCAGTTCCAAGCCGGGAGGAAGAGACTGGAAACATGGAGGCTGATTGGAAAGATGGTTTAATGGTGAAGCAGAACCACCAAGCACATGGTTCTGGGCAGCTGACCACATGGAGTTGAGAGTGGAGGGCGTTTTATACCTTCCCTTAGGCTTTGCATTTGAGCTTCCTCTTCCTGCGCAAGAACACGAGTTCTATTGGTTGTTGTAGGGGCCATAGCTAACTTTGTAGGTTGTCTAAGCCCCAGGTTTGGTTGAAGTTTGCCAGGTGATGCAATGTCCCCAGGTGATTGTGCCATGTAGTGAGCTCTGCTGCTAGGTGGGTTAATTCCGATTATGTCCTGGAGGATCATGTCTTAATCCCATCACCCTGGAGCTGGAGGTCTTTTGTCTTGTAGACAGGCTGACCCAGTCTTTCTTTCTTTCTTTTTTTTTTTTAAACAAGTTTTATTAATTTTCAAAACACACAAGTCATCATTATCCATTACATATTTAAACCTTTTTCCATTATAAATTTAACAAGTCAGATGAACTATAATTCTGTTTTAAACCATTTCCATATAAACATACAAAAACCTCTTATCCATTTTCTCTTTATTTCTCTTTACTCTTATTCCATTTTATTATTATTATTTCATCTATTTCTTTCTGACTTAGTTACCATTATTCTCATTCTATATTTCTGCAAGGTTTCATTAATTCTCCCCCCTCCAAAAACATATATACACAACACACAAAACATAAAAAAAAATCTTTTTGAAAGTAACTTGGACCCAGGTATCTCTTTCTTCATGGACTTCAACTGTATTCATGCTCATATTACATATCATTACTTATTTTATTTACCATTCTAAGTCTTCTATATTAACTTCTCCCCATATTTCACTCTTTTTAATACTATCTTAATTAATCATCTTAATTTGAGTCATTATATTTGTATCTTTTGTCCATTCTTTATTGTACCTTTGTCTCATTCCTTATAAAAAAAAGAAATTTCTCCTGAAATCACTAATCAGAGTATGATGCCTTTCTATCTCCCCACTAAATTAATCAAGTTAATCTTTAAAATAACACCCAATACCCAATCCGATTTTGCTTGGTACATTCTAACTGAATAATACATCCAGAATAATTAAATACATAGTTAAACAATAAATCTAAATATTAAAAACAAATACTATAATAAAAATTTTATAATAACATCAATACCATAATCTTATTAAACTCTTTAATTAAAGCTCAATATTCTAAATCTCCCTCATATTATTAAATTTTAAAACCAATCATTATTAACATTTCAACATTTTAATCTCTTATCAACTCTTAAGCCATTTAAGTTTTCTATTTCTAATACAATACTACAATATCATCTTATGTACCTTGCAAAATCTCTTTGCAGAAATTATACTTATCCTTTATCCCTAAAAAAGATTCCTTTTTTTCCCATTTAATTTCAAAACTTTGTAGCTTTTCTCCACCTTTTCCCTTTCTTTCTTCTCCCAACAAACCTTTCTACCCCCTTCTTCTAGCCTCTGCCTTACTGGCTTCCCTTTTCTGTCGTATTCCTCTTCCCTTTTGTTTTACCATCATTATATTGATTTTGCACCTTATTTTTCCCTTTCTTAAATGTTTTTTAAATCTTAAGTCCTTTATTTCTCTTCCTTTCCCTCTTCCTTCCCTCTTGGTCGAGTTCTGAGATTTATTAAAGATGGCTTCCTCTCCTTCTTCTTCTTCTGCTGTCTTCATCTGTTGCAATGTTTGTTGATAGTTAATGAGCGCCATTTCCAAAAAAAGGCAGGCTTCTTTCAAACCAGCTTTACCATTTTTCTTGCTTGCTCATAGTCCCTTCTCAGTTCCTCAATAGAAGGAGCCATTATAAATCTTTTCTTTTCTTTTCTCTTACAACAACCAAAATATTCCAAAGGAAAAATAAAACAATCCCAAAGTTATCAATCAGTCCAAACCAAGACAGAGTTCCCACTCTCTCCTCCTAGGGTAGTATCAATTAGAAAAAAGAAAGTCCAAATCTATTTCTTAAAATCTTATTGCAATATATTTTAGTCTTTCAATCCTTAAGGCATCTCCTCCAACAAAGTCTTAGCATACAAATATATATTTTTTTTAGTCCTCTCTTTTCCCACTCATCGCTTAGAGCCAGTTTTCACCTAAAAAAAAAATAGGTTTCTTAATATTCACTTTTTATTCCGTAGAAAAAGAGGGTAAGCTATCCTTTCAGCACCATCAAATTGCCGCTTTTTTCCTCTTCTCGAAGGTATCATTCAGAAAGTCATACTTTTCAGGAATTTTGTTAAATATGTCTTAGAGTCCTAGGAACCAAGAAAAACTTTCTCCTTTCAAACACTTTCTCCACTTCCTCCTGCGCATTCTTACCCGGCTGCCAGCTTCTTTGTGGCGGCCATTACGGACTGCCGCTGCACGTCCTGGGAAAAGGGGTTCTGCCGGCCGGGAGGGGGTCTGCAACACCCCCAAACCCCTCTCCGGATCCCCCTACCTTCAGTTGCCCCTGCAGGGCAGCTAGCTCCGTACCACGTCCGGATCGGAGCCCCAAAACGCTAGCGCAGCAGGATCGCGCAGCTTCGCAAATCCCTGCCGCTCGCGAAGCCGACAAACCGAGAAGTCCAACCCAGTCTTTCTTAATGGGCACCGAAATATCTGCTGGGGGCAGGAGGGAGCTGCTTTCTGTCTTTAAAACAAGTTTCTTCTTTTATCATCCAGGGAAATATAATATTCTGCCTTTTTAATGTTTCCTAAAACATTTCATTTTTCTAGGAGGTCTGACTTCCCTCAAGGCTTTAAATTTTTCTTTGAAATAAATAGAAATAAAATTCTATTTATAATATAAAGTTCTAGGACCCACACTCGTTATACTTTATATAAATGACCTTTGCAATCACCTTATAAGCAACTGCGTCCTCTTTGCAGATGATGTAAAACTATTCAACACCACTGACAATGCTACTGTCCTTCAAAGCAACCTTGATTATGTGTCTGAATGGTCAAACATCTGGCAATTCCAAATCTCGACCCACAAATGCTCTGTCCTACACATTGGTAAAAAAAATCAGTACACCAAATACAAACTAGGCAGATATAACCTCATTGATGATCCTCACTCTGTCAAGGACCTTGGAGTTCTCATATCAAACGACATAAGCACCAGAGCTCACTTTGCCAAAAAGGCATTAAGAGTTGTAAATCTAATTTTACAACGCTTCTCCTCCGGAAATATCGAATTGCTAACTAGAGCATACAAAACTTTTGCCAGACCAATACTCGAATACAGCTCATCAGTCTGGAATCCGCACTGCATATCAGACATTAATACAATCGAGCAAGTCCAGAAGTATTTCACAAGAAGAGTCCTCCACTCCTCTGCTCGCAACAGAATACCCTACACCACCAGGCTTGAGATTTTGGGCTTGGACAACCTTGAACTACGCTGCCTGTGATTAGACTTAAGCGTAGCACACAAAATTATCTGCTACAAAGTCCTAACAGTCAATGACTACTTCAGCTTCAACCACAACAACACAAGTGCACACAACAGATACAAACTCAATGTAAACCACTCCAAACTTGATTGCAGAAAGTACGACTTCAGCAACAGAGTGGTCAATACCTGGAATGCACTACCTGACTCTGTAGTTACATCCTCTAACCCCGACTCCTTTAACCTCAAACTATCCACTATTGACCTCACCCCATTCCTAAGAGGTCTGTAAAGGGCCTGCATAAGTGCACCATCGTGCCTACCGTCCCTATCCTATTGTCCCCAATTATCAGTTCCTATTTCCTGTATTCTTACTCATGTTTATACTTATATCTATTACCTTGTAAGCGATTGACAAATAAAATAAAATAAAATAAAAATTGTATAGAAGGCTAATAAAGAAATGAAGGGATTATGGTACATTGAGGCAGGATGACCTCAGTCTTCAGTGCCCTCTGGTGGTGGATAGCTTAATTTAACATTCAATTTATTTAAACAAGAGTTTAGAAGCTCTCCTGTTTTCAACATGGGTAAACGTTCCGTGGCTAAGTGAGACGTTCGTTAAGTGGGATTTGCCCGCCCATTTTATGACCTTTCCTGCCACAATTGTTAAGTGAATCACTGCAGTTGTTAAGTTAGTAATGTGGTTGAATCTGGCTTCCCCCGTTTAACTCTGCCTGTCAGAAGACCGCAAAAACCGTGGCCATGAATGAACCCAGGGATTCTGCAACCGTCGTAAATACGAACCAGTTGCCGAGTGTCCGAATTTCGATCTGTGAACCATGCAGGATTCTGCCACAGTTTTGTAAGTGTCCTTGTGCCATTAGAATCTTACACCGTTTTCCCCCATCCCCTACCTGCTGAACCGAGTGGCGGTTTTGCAACGGTGAGGTCCCCTTAGCCATGGTGGCTTTTCCGAAGATCAATTGTGGTGAAGCTCATTGGCTGTATGGAAGATGTATTCGGTGGAATTGAATTCCAGACTGAAGACACAAGGAATCCTACCACCCATGTTGGTTTCTGCGAAGGTTGACTCATAAGGTTGATGCTTAACGTCTCCAAGGTTATTGCTTGATGGAGACAGATTGGACAAAGGAGGTGGATCAGTGAAATCCGCCTCCTTTGATGTCCTCTTACGTTCCTTATCAAAGATTCTTCTTGTTTACTGCATCCTCTTTTGTATTCCAGTTGTTCTAAGTAAAGAAGACCTTTTACTCTCCCTAACCCAGTCACCTCCAGGTCCTTGCCTTGTGTTAATGAATGACAGGAAGTAGATATTGATGTCTTCATTTAAGCTCCCCGTTGGCGCTCCTGCTACTCATACAATATCTGCCTTCATCTTGGTAGAACATCTCAAGAAGTTCCAGGAGCTACCATGAAGTTCCTTGTTCTGGCTTTTGCCATCTTCTCAGGTGAGTGGAGGATTTGGCTGAGGAAGATGAAATGTTGAAACTTCTTTCGGCTGGGTTGACCATCTCTCTTCCTGGCTCTTCCCTTAGGAGTTCCCACCATTGATATAGCTGAAATGTTTCATTCTTGCGAAAGCGTGTTTAATCTTTCCTCGTCCCACCCAAATGTACCAATAACTATAGGGGTGACTTTGAAGACCTTTCATATAATCTGCGCATTTTGATAATTAGATACCTGTGTTTTATTGTTTCTTTCCATTCTTTTTCTTTGATTTTTACTATCTCCAGACATTGCTACATCTACCAAAATTCCTCTTTTCCTTTGAGTTGTTGTGTGCTGTGTTGTAGATGGCAATTGGTTTGTTGTAAAAATCCAATTGTGGTCGTACTAGTGATAAAATTATCATCATCATTATCTCTTTTAGTCATTAAACATGAAACTTAGTCAAGTGAACGTTTAAAAATGTATCACAAATATCATTGACTGGCGCTGATGGTTGATACGGGTTGCTGCCAGCATCCTAGGTATCAGCCAAATATCTTCTTAAAATGTATGTTGTTCTAAAAAAATAAATGAAAAAATAAATTAATAAAAATGTATGTTGTTCTGAGTAGCGCAGTCGTTTGCGGCTCTGCTGGTGCTCAGTAGGAAGCTCTACTACTACTATTATTATTATTATTATTATTATTATTGTCATCATCATCATCATCATTATCATTATCATTATTTCTGGAGTTGAAGACCACATATCTTAAAGTTGCTGAAGTTAAGGAACACCGTGTTAGATTAATAATAATAATAATAATAATAATAATAATAATAATAATAATAATAATAATAATAATATTTCAGAAACTGACCACCTAGAATGCCATAACTGAGTTGCTAAAATCATTCCCTGGAAACTGTGCCAAAAGTTTGGATTTGAGTATAATAACAACTACTGGGAACATCAGGTTGAGAAGGTTCTGGAGAATGAAAAAGTCAAGATCTTGTGGGACTTCAGAATTTAGACTGACAGGCACTTGGCCCACAACACAGCTGACATATCAATAGTTGAAAAGAAAAAGGGTTGGTTCATTGACATTGCAATACCTGGTGATGCACAAATTGAAGACATGCGGCAAGAAAAAATCACAAAATATCGGGACTTACAAAACTGAAGTTGAGCGACTTTGGGAAAAGAAATCGTGTGTGATCCCAATTGTAATTGGAGCCCTTGGAGCAATACCTAAAGGGCTGCCTCGGTATTTGGAAATTCTGAATTTATCAGACTTGAATACCCTGATTCTACAAAAAAACCACCCTACTTGGAACAGCTTATATCTTCCGATGCTATCTGAACAGTTCCTAGGTCCTTGGTTAGGACTAAAACTGCTGAGCTACCAACCAGCTCCAAAGGCTGTGAATCTCACTAAAGATATAATAATAATAATAATAATAATAATAATAATAATAATAATAATAATAATAATAATAATAATAATAATAATAAATATCTAAAGCAATGATGCTTAACTTCCGCAACCTTAAGATGTGTGGACTTCAACTCCCAGTCTGCCATGCTGGCTGGGGAATTCTGGGAGTTGAAGTCCACACATCTTAAAATTGCTGAGATTTAGAAACTCTGGCCTAAAGTCTAACAAGATTGTGTAAATGTTTTAAACTAAATGTGTTGACATACATGCAACCATCTCCATCAATTTAATCAATTTAATTTCAACAAAGATAAACCGGACAGAGATGTAATACCTGTTTCCAAATCCTCTACTTTTTTGCAATAGAAACAAGGTTACATTCAATGTCATCATTATATTTTCTCCTGCAGCATCCCAAGCGTACGTTCTCCGAGATGAGCCATACCCTCACCTGGCCAAGTTAAACCAGGAGCTCCTAGAGTACATGCAGAATGTCACCAGGATTGTGGATGAAAAAATGGACTATATCCAAAACCTGGAGCTTAACCAAGCAATGCTGTAAGAAAGCCGATTGTACTATGCTACGTAGGGGCTGGGGGAGAAAGACATAAAGAAAAGCACATCTTATTCCTTGTTTACCAGCAAAAATCAGGCCAGCCAGATGGTTTTCTGCTGGCAATTGCCAACTACTGACTGGGGACAGGGTGGTTGTAGCTTGCTGCTTACTTATTTTTTTCTGACAAAGGTATAATGAAAGCTCCTTATTGTCCTTCCTTCCTTCCTTCCTTCCTTCCTTCCTTCCTTCCTTCCTTCCTTCCTTCCTTCTTCCTTCCTTCCCTTCCCTTCCCTTCCCTTCCCTTCCCTTCCCTTCCTTCCCTTCCTCTTCCATTCCCTTCATCCATCCTCTGTCCATCCATTCATCCATCCATTTATCATGGTTGACTCAGCCTTTCATCCTTCCAAGGTGGGTAAAATGAGGACCCAGGTTGTTGGGGGCAATGTGCTGACTCTGTAAACCACTTAAGAGAGGGCTGTGAAGCACTGTGAAGTGGTATGTAAGTCTAAGTGCTATTGGTATTGCTACCTATCATCTTCCATCCATCTATCCATATTATCTATAACTATCTATCCATCATCCATCAGCTACCTACCTATCATCAACAGTATCAATTGTCTTATCCTTCCAACAATCCATCCACATTATCTGTCTATATCTATCATCTATCATCTATCATCTATCATCTATCTATCTATCTATCTATCTATCTATCTATCTATCTATCTATCTATCACCTATCTATCTATCTATCTATCTATCATCTGTCTGTCTGTCTGTCTATCATCTATCTATCTATCTATCTATCTATCTATCTATCTATCTATCTAATCTATCTATCTATCATCTATCTATCTATCTATCTATCTATCTATCTATCTATCTATCTATCTATCTATCTATCTATCATCTGTCTGTCTGTCTGTCTGTCTCATCTATCATCTATCTATCTATCTATCTATCTATCTATCTATCTATCATCTGTCTGTCTGTCTATCATCTATCTATCTATCTATCTATCTATCTATCTATCTATCTATCTATCTATCTATCTATCTATCTATCTATCTATCTATCTATCTATCTATCTATCTATCTATCTATCTATCTATCTATCTATCTATCTATCTATCATCCATCCATCCATCCATCCATCCATCCATCCATCCATCCATCCATCAGCTATCTTTATTTTCTATCTATCTTATCCACCCACCCACACATCTATTCCTCTCTGGCTATCAGGGCTCCAACATGCACCCCTCCATTCAAATCACAAGTCTCTAGCCGCATCTCTCAGTATAAAAAAGATTGATTTATTAGGACTTGACATGTCGGCATTTCCTGGTTGTAGCCGACTCTGACACATCATTCATTTCCTTCCCCCTTGACCCTGGTCTTCCTCCACCCTCTGGATGTATATTCTCCAATGGGACACATCCTTTAGCCAAGCGTCATCACTCATGCTCTCCAGTAATAATCTTGCGCACCAACAGCTTCGGCTGCCAAGACGATTATCTGAGGCATTTAAGGAATGCACTGCTTTCCCTTACTCCCTTTCTGCTGGCAACTAAAAAGACCAAAGTAGTATTTTTTAGTTGACACCTTCCTTCCTTCCTTCCTTCCTTCCTTCCTTCCTTCCTTCCTTCCTTCCTTCCTTCCTTCCTTCCTTCCTTCCTTCCTTCCTTCCTTCCTTCCTTCCCTCTCCCTCCCCCTTCCTATGTTCAGGAATTTCCTATTCTCTAACGTAGCTCTTCTCCCTCATCTGGGTTTCCCAAAAACCATTTTCTTCTCTCCTTCTCTCTCACAGAGACCGGCTTCACCACACCTACTTAAAAATAAGCGAGCACTTGAATTACCTGGAGTCCAAATTGCCTCTGGATGTCCCGAGAACCTATTATACGGCCCTTGAGATGTCCATGGGCTTGGTGGAGAAAGGTATTGATGCCGTAAACAACTTCAAGAGGCAAGTGACCCCAGTCACTGACAAGGTGGCCGAAACCCTGTACTCCATTGTGGCTCCCTTCGCAAACTCGGTCTTGGAGAAGATGGGACCGTATTCTGAAGTCCTCCATCGGGCCGTCAGCACCTCAGTTGAGAGACTCAACCCGAGGTTGAGCGAGAAGCTCAAGAAGCTTCTGGAAAAGCTGACCAAAGAGTTGGCTCCATTAGTCCAAACCCTCCAGAATGAATTACAAGAATTAAAGGCTTCCTTACAACCAGCTACTGACCACGTCCAGAAGAAGGTGAAGGAAAGCTTGGAAAGAATCAACCAGGAGTTGCAACCATATCTTGCTCCCATTCTTGAAACCCTTGAAAAATATACCAAGGCCTCTCCAGTTGAACCGTGATTGCGTTTCTGCAAGCAGAACCTTGGCTGATCTCTACTGAGAAATCAGTAGGTAATAAAATATACAGATACGGCCATTTTGATTTAGGGCTGTTTGTAATTCCCCACTCTCTCAGGCCATAGAGGAAAGAGAGGAGTGGGGAACAATGGTACTTTTATGACTTGTGGACTTCAACGCCCAGAATCCCCGAGCCAGCATGGAATTCTGGGACTTGAAGTCCACAAATCATAAAAAGGCCATTGTCCCACCATCCCTGCTGTAAAAATGGAATTATTTCCAGAAATGACAAGCTGGTGCTTTTGGTTACAAAAGTCGTGTTTCTTATTCCAGGATGAGAGCTACTACTGAATAGAGACACTTAAGCCAATTGAAGCAACATTAGATAACACACCAGGGATCCCTCCACCTAATCATGCCTCCTCTCAGACATGTTAGGACTACAACTTCCCAAAGTCTCTGCTGGTTGTGACCCAAACACTTAATGAGGCCATCAGTTTGGAAAAGATTGTTCTAGGTTAACCTATATTTCCTATATTCTGCTTCTAAGTATTTTCTATGTACTAACTTAATACATAGCGTAACCTCTCGTCTTCAGACTGCTGTGTGTAGTTTTTGCAGAGGATTCTTTGCCCATAAATATGTAGAGATAGATAGGTAGATAGATAGATAGATGATATAGATGATAGATAGATAGATAGATAGATAGATAGATAGATAGATAGATAGATAGATAGATAGATAGGAAAGACAGAAAGACAGATGATAGAGTCAGATAGATAGATAGATAGATAGATAGATAGAGATAGAAATAAAGATGATAGAGATGATAGAGATAAAGATACAGATGAGTGGATGGATAGGTACATAAATATGTAAACGATGGATGGATAGATGGATGGATAGATAGACAGACAGACAGATAGACATAGACGAGTGGATGGATAGGTACATAAATATCTAAATGGATGGATGGATAGATGATTGATAGGTAGATAGATGATAGATAGATGAGTGATGGATGGATAGATATGTAAATATTAGATAGACGGACGAGTGGATGGATGAGTAAATAGATATGTAAAAGATGGATGGATGGATTAGATAGATGATAGATAATAGGTGAGTAATGGATGGATAAATATGTAAATAATAGATGGATGTGGATGGATGCATAAATAGATATGTAAAAGATGGATGGATTACACAGACAGACAGACAGATATAGAGATGTTCATCATTCTATGTCGGTGAACATTGGAACCATTCTCTATCCTTTCCCAGAACAACCAAGAATTGTTGCTTATGAACACACAGGTCACTTGTTTTGGCAAACTGCAGCCCTGTTGACTCCAGCATCAACTGTTGGCCATTTAGGGCAACATGACCATAAATATCAAGGACATAATGAAAGCCATCCCCATTACCCTCCATTAATGATTGACAGAAGGTAGGCATGGAAAGGACATCGCTTATCTTCTTTGGAGCCTTCACAAGCTCAGAGTCCATTGTACCTTCAAACAAGAAGGTTCTTGAGAACCTCTGTTGGGTCACTCAACACAGTAAGCTAAGTTTACACAATATTTTTTATCTGAATTGTGGCTTTTGTATAATTCTAGCCCAATGAATATTTTCTTGGAAAAATGCCTCCTAACTCCCCAGTTCTCTCTGGTGTGTTTTTCCCCACTGGGTCAAACTATTGCTAGTCAGTACTAACTGGAGATCTTGCCACGTCAGCAATCAAACAAGGATTAGTTGATATTTCTTGGGTTCATCTGTTGACCTGGGAAGGCAAAAACTCCCTGGATGTGAGCTCTGCAAGTTGGAGATCCCTGCTGTAGACGCACAAACGCATCAAAATGGTCATTGCAAGAGCATTGTGCTATTTTAATACAATGTTCCACAATTTGAGCAATTTTAACATACGTGGATTTCAACTATCAGAATTCCATACTACTTGGGGAATTGTGGGAGCTGAAGTTCACACACCCCAAAGTTTAGTAGCTTTCTTGCTGGGGAATTCTGGGAGCTGAAGTTCACACATCTCAAAGTTTACTAGCTTGCTGGCTGGGGAATTCTGGGAGCTGAAGTCCACATATCTTTACACTATCAAGGTTGAGAAACATTGATTTAAAACGCTTGGGATGATCTGACTTGTAGCCAGGAGTGGGATTCTACAGGTTCGCACCTATTCACTAAAACCGCTTGTTAACATTCTAAGCAGTTCGGAGAACCGGTTGTTAGAAGAAATAACTGGCCTAATCCTGTAAGGAAGGCAGGAAGGAAACATTCTGGTGTTGCTTACAGAAACTGCCTCTCCATTAACCCTTATTACATTCTTGGCAGGACTGGACTTCCTGTCTCTGGAACTTCTCTGGAGTTTTCTTTCCCCCCTTTTGCTGGTACTTTGCTTGTGTGGAGTGACCATTCAAAGTTACAAGGGCACTGAAAAAAGTGACTTATGACCATTTTCCACACTTACGACTGTTGCAGCAGCCCCACAGTCACGAGAGGCCAGGCGAGGAGATGCGTGCCTCGATGTGAGTGATGTTGAGTTGGCCACACTCAGCCAATAACATGACCACCAAGCCACGCCCACCAACTAAGCCACACCCACAGAACCGGTTGTTAAAAATTTTTGAATCCCACCCCTGCTTGTATCCCAAGCTTGTCCCAGGTTGACCATCTTCTCTGGTCTGGGATGAGGTTGTGTTTTGTTTTTTTTTCCCCTCATGTAGAACTTCAGGGACAATGGAATTTCCCTCAACAAGGAGGACACCGAGACAAGGCCTGTTCATGTCATGCTGTGTTTATTGTTCCAGAAAGTGGATAATAGTTACAATGAGGTGCAGGGCTGGCTCAGCGGAGCCATACCAGGGTTCTTCCTCAAGCCAGCCTATCCACTTCTTCTTCTAAGTTTACCATGCCCTTCGCCCACAGTCTCAGACAGCTGTGGGTGTCCATTGGGGACCTTCAGTGCTTCATGTTCTTTTGTATTGTGCTGGAAATGCTAGCCAAGCTTTGCTCACCAGCCAAGGACATCAACTTGTTGCCCCTCTCAATGGCAGGTTCGATCAACCCTTCGTTCACCGCTTGCACAGGAGGCAACTTCTTAATCCCATCTACCATGTCCGCCACTTTCTGTAATTGATCCTTCACCGCCTCCTTGCCTTGATTAAGAAGAGACTGGCCATACTGTTGAGCATCCTTGACTAAGTGAGTAGCCTTGCGGTTAAAATATTTGGGTGGGATGTGTTTTTTCCCCGTTTCTGCTAAGTAGGCCAGAGCATCAGAGAGATGTCCTCTGTGGAAGAGAAGACTTATTGTTACTTAATGTTCAACACATTTAATAATTGATATGAGCGATGGTGACAACATAGGCATTACATACTTGAGCTTTCTATCCTCTTAATCTCCCCCCCACCACATTTATTTACGCTCATGGACCAGAATACAGCATGTGAATTTCATTGTTTTAAAAAATCATCTTCTGACATGGGAAACCTTAATGATATCCAAAATGTCTTTTTTTTTTTTTTAAGTGTCCTGAGAATTGGACAACCATTTTTTCTGAAATGGTGCAGGGTTTCCTGCCCAAGCAGTGGGTTGGACTAGAAGATCTCCATCTTAAGTGAAAAATGCCCATATCACTTTTTTTTTCAGCATTGTTTTAACCTGCAGCGATTCACTTAACAACAAATGTGGCAAGACAGGTCGTAAAACGGGGCAAACCTCACTTAATAGCTGTCCTGCTTTGCAAGTTTTTCAAAAATTGGACTCAATTGTGCTCATAAGTTGAGGATAAGATGTCATCTTTGCAGGGTGCCTTTCCAATGTCTTGAGGTTACAATTCCTAAGTCCCATTTCCAATGGTCCCTAAGTGGACTGTTGTAAGTCGAGGTCTACCTGTACCTGGTTTGATTTGACGGACTCCCAAATGTTCTGAAAATGAGTGGACTTCAACTCCCAGAATTCCTCAGCTGGCATTGTTTCTCAACCTTGGCCCCTTTAAGATGGGTGGACTTCAACTCCCAGAATTCCTCAGCTGGCATTGTTTCTCAACCTTGGCCCCTTTAAGATGGGTGGACTTCAACTCCCAGAATTCCTCAGCTGGCATTGTTTCTCAACCTTGGCCCCTTTAAGATGGGTGGACTTCAACTCCCAGAATTCCTCAGCTGGCATTGTTTCTCAACCTTGGCCCTTTAAGATGGGTGGACTTCAACTCCCAGAATTCCTCAGCTGGCATTGTTTCTCAATCTCGCAACCAGCATAGCTGGCTGAGGAACTCTGGGAGTTGAAGTCCATCCCCTCTTAAAGTGACCAAGGTTGAGAATCACTCATTTCAATTATATCCTCACTGGAGGTTTTTAAGACGAGATTAGACCGCCATTTGTCTGAAATGGTATACGGTCTCCTGCTCAAACAGGGGGTTGGACTAGAAGACCTCCAAGGTCCCTTGCAACTCTGTTAATCTGAGTGGGCGAGGGTCATGAGAGAGGAGAAGGGAGTGAATCAAAGCAAAAAACAACACCAAAAAACCACCCTCCCCTCTGGAAGTGAATTATATCCTTATCAAGGTCATCACAGCCTTGGAGGGATGCCAAATCCACTCTGGGTCAGAACAACCCGCGAACATCCAAGAGGAGGACAGGAGATAAGAGGGAAGATCTTGCATCATGTTTGCTCTTGAAATGTTTGCTCACTCACTTCAATGTGCTCAGACCGTCATTTATGGTTTCGGTAACTTGATCGGAAAGTTTTCCAAACTGGCCTTGCAACCGTTCCAGCATGGATTGTTGTTCAGGCTCCGAGATCGATGAAGGAGGCTCCTCAATGAGGACAGCACCTTGAAAACCTAAGAAGGGAAGGAAAGCATGGATGAAGAGGAGCCCCCGCCAAAAAAAAAAACAAGAAAGAAAAGAGATTCCCCCTCCCCTTTTTTTAAAACTGATTAACTGAGTCGGAAGGGACCTTGTGCTGTAGGTCATCTAATCCAGGGGTCTCCAACCTTGGCAGCTTTAAGACTTGTGGACTTCAACTCTCAGAGTTGAAGCTTTGCTGGCTGAGGAATTCTGGGAGTTGAAGTCCGCAAGTCTTAAAGCTGCCAAGGTTGGAGACCCCTGATCTAGTCCAACCCTCCACCCAAACAGGAGACCCTACACCTGGGTCTAAGACCACAGGCCTGAATTAGTCTCCATTCCAGTCTGTTTCCTGTTTCCCATCTAGCCTCTGGGACTCCCTGCCACAACAAAGCTCTCCGATAAGTGAGGTCATTTTACATAAGGGCAGGAGGGCACTGTAATTAACTACAGGGGGAAACAAATAAAACAAACCAGGGCGCAATTTCTTGTTGCGGCTTGCCCTGCTTATGTAGTAGAAACCTGGGCTGCTCGGTCTATTTCAACATTTAGCCTACCTTGCAGGGTTGATGTGAAGATAAAGGAGCAGGGGGGAAGAAGGGATAAAAAAATTAAGCAAAGGTTTGACAAGGCCAACATGATTAGGCAGGGTGGGGGTGGCATGGATTTAGGAGAAAGAGGAGGAAGCATTTCAGCCAAAGAGAGTTTCAATAAAGGAGAATATTTGTAGCTCAGGGTTGAAATGAGGGGCCCTTGGTGGTCAGACAAGGAGTAACGGATGGAAACTGATCAAGGAGAGATTCAACCTGGAAATAAGGAGGAATTTTCTGACAGTGAGAACAATCCACCCATGGAACAGAAGTTGCCTTCAGAAGTTGTGAGAACTTCACCACTGGAGGCTTTCAAGAAGAAACTGGACTGCCATCTGTCAGAAATGGTGTGCAAGGTCTCCTGCTCGGGCGGGGGGGGGGGTGGACTAGATGAAAAATGGGACTTACGACTTATTTTTCACACAGTTTGTCATGCCCCTGTCGGAATCTGATTCAGAGGGGGAGGCCGAGCAGCTGACAGGGAATGGGAGTGTAGCTCCATTGGCTGTGGAAGAAAGTGGGGAAGGGCAAAGTCCGGCTGGGCAGAGCAAGGAAGTGGTAGAGCAAGGGAGAGAGAGTTCAGAGGAAGACCCAGGCCCACCCCCTCTTCATCCTAGGGCATGCAGGGAGGAGTGGCTGCGTGGCTTACAGGGGAGGAAAGGGTCCTGATTCCCTTCATTAGCTGCAGCTGGGAACACAGTGTTTAAAAAGGGAAGCTGTGCACAGCAAACTGTTGGGAGCAAATTGTGAATTATCTGGTATCGTCAAGGCTTATCTGTGTTCCTGGCATCTTCCCAACTGTGTATGTTTGGCTGTGCTTTCAAGTCTGAAATTCCTTCTCCTGCCCTGCCAAACTAATGACTTCAGTTTGGCTTGATTCGACTTCAAGTTACAGTTTGTGTTGACCATGTTTTGGACTGAATTTCCTCCACTTAAAGGCTGTTCCTGGGAGAGTTTTTCTCCAGCCGAAGGTAACCTGGACATTGGGGGCAAAGTTGGAGATAATAAAGAAACTCTTCTTGCTTATTTGATGGTTGCCTTTGTGGCACGTCCCTTTGGGTCATCACATTTACGCCCTTTCCAGCATCCCCCCATACGATCAAAATTGGCAACTGGTTCACACTTAGGACCGTGGCTGCATCCCAAGGCCACGTGATTCCCCTTTTGCGTCCCTCTGACAAACCGAGTCAATGGGAAGGAAAAGCCAGATTCACTTAACAACCGAATGACGTAACTGTTGTATAAAAGCAAAAAGTTGTGGTTGCAAACCTTTGACTGTGCCAGAAAGAGACGGAAGTTGGGCCCTTTTTCTTTTCCCTCCCATCACACTATAACCCTTCTTTTTCCTTTCCTCTCTTTTTACTGTGCCATGGTTTTTTTCCCCCTTTGATACTTCGATAAACAAAGAAAACAAAGAAAACTAAATGAAGAAAACTAATAAAAAAAAGTTAAAATGAACAATCGAGAGACTAACTTATGCATGGCAGTGGTTCACTTAATCGCTGTGGCAAGAATGGTCATAAAGTGAGGCACACACACCTCCCTTAACAAATGTCTCCCTTAACAACAAACAATTTTGGTCGTAAGTCGAGGCCAAGTAGAGAAAAGAGAATCACTAAAAAATGATAAGAAATGGAATTACTGAAGACTGCTATCATGTCTCCCCTAGTCCTTCTTTTCATCAAGCTAGACATACCCAGTTCCTGCAACTGTTCTTCATATGTTTTAGCCTCCAGTCCCATAATCCTCTTCGTTACTCTTCTCTGCCTTCTTTCTAGAGTCTCCACATCTTTTTTACATAATGGGAAGGATGAGAAGAAGAATAGCAGTACAGTCTTAGTAACTGTCCTTGTGTCTAGTAGTTGTTCTGGTGTGCAGTGCCCTATAGCATCGTTTTGAGGGTAGGAGTTGAAACAGTTTATGTCCAGGATGTGAGGGGTCTGTAGGTATTTTCACAGCTCTCTTTTTGACTCAGTGCAGTAGACAGGTCTCGCTGAAGATGTAGCTGTGAAATTTGGCTTCCCAGTTTGGAAATATATTTGGGAGACCAATCTCATCAGTTCCTGCAACTGTTCTTCATATGTTTTATCCTCCAGTCCCGCCATCATCTTCGTTGCTCTTCTCTGCCCTCTTTCTAGAGTCTCAAACAACTTGGCCAGTTTAAGACTTGTGGACTTCAACTCCCAGAATTCCTCAGCTAACATGACAGGAGGAGGAATTCTGGGAGTTGAAGTCCACAATTCTTAAAGTGGCCGAGTTTGGGGACCCCTGAATTCTAGCAGGTTCTTAACAGAATTGGGATTTCTGTAGGATTTAGGGCAAGCGTCTTCCAACTTGGCCAGTTTAAGACTTGTGGACTTCAACTCCCAAAATTCCTCAGCTAACATGACAGGAGGAGGAATTCTGGGAGTTGAAGTCCACAAGTCTTAAAGTGGCCGAGTTTGGGGACCCCTGATTGAGGGGCTGGAAAAGGATTCGTAGGGTTGATCTCTAGGATTCAGCAAGATGAAGCCACCATACCTGTAAGGTGTTCTTCTAGAGCTGACAGGTTCTTCTAGAGCTGTCTGACAGCATCACCTTCCGATCTTGGTCTACCATAAACTAACTTGGTTCACCTCCTGCAAGGATTGCTGGCAGGAAAAGGTGGGAAGCCACCTGAGAAAGACTTACCTGTGAGGAAGGCCAGGAAAAAGAGAATGGCAATAGACTTCATGGTGGTGCTATCAGCCCAGGTTCTTGTGAAAAATGAGGGAAATAGGACTGTCTGCCAGGGAATTAAGGACCAATTTATGGGTTGTAGGACACAGTGACCATTTGGTGCTATCATTTATTAACCTGGGCTCCGGGAGTCATGGGACAAGGAAGGGGATTTTAAAACTTTCCCCCCTACCTTTTGCTTGGCATATCATGCTTTCATAACCCGAGATGGATAAACACACATACCGTCATTGATTCTCGGAAAAAACAGCCACACGAAGCCGTCTATGTCGAAAGAGTTCTGTTTCAATTTTTTAACAACCCCGCGAAGTCCGTACATCTTATCGTACCGATGGAAGATAATCTTTGTAGCTCAGGGTTGGCTTGAGGGGGCCCCTGGGTGTTCTCTGAGCTGGGTGGTTTCCTTGGAGACCTTTCATTACCCAACTAGGTAGCATCATCAGTGCTAGAAGGGAGAGGGGTTTGCGGAATGGAGGAGGAGGAGGTCTCTGGGATCTTTGGTTCTCTCTGAGCTGGGTTGTGTTCCTTGGAGACCTTTCATAACCCAACTAGGGAACATCATCAGTGCCAGAAGGGAAAGGAGTTTGCAGAGAGGAGGAGGGGAGGCGGACGGGAGGAGGAGGAGGAAGATGGCTGTGAGGTGCTCTCTGAGCTGGGTTGTGTTCCCACAGACCTTTCATAAGCCAACTAGGGAACATCATCAGTGCCAGAAGGGAGAGAGGCTTACAGGGAGGAGGAGGTAGAGGAGGAGGAGGAAGAAGAGGAGGAGGAGGAAGAGGAGGAGCAGGAAGAGGAGGAAGATGATTGTGAGGTCCTTTGTGCTCTCTGAACTTGGTTGTGTTCCAGCAGACCTTTCATCACCCAACTATGTAACATTATCAGTGCTAGAAGAGAGCAGGATTTGCTCTCGTTTTATATACTAGTATCAAAGCAAAACCCATTCTCTTCTAGCACTGATGAAATCCCTGTATCTGGAAATTCAGGCACTTGACAACACACTCCTCTTTATGACCGTTGCAGTGCCCCCAGGGTCACGCGATTTCCTTTTGCAACTTTCCAACAAGCCAAGTCAAGGGGGGGGGGGGAGCCAGATTCGCTTAATGACCGTCTGATTCACTTAACAGCTGTGGCAATTCACTTTAACGACAGGGACAGGAAAGATAGTAAAATGGGGAGGGGGGGCACAAAGCTCCCTTAAGAAATATCTTGCTTAACAGCAGCAGCAAACATTTTTGGGCTCAGTTGTGGTTGTAAGTCGAGGACCCCCTGTACTCCCTTTGGGCAAGTTCAAGTTTTTCTGAGGAGCCAAAAAACCTTCACCTGCTATTCTGATTCTCTAGGCCAGGGGTCCTCAAACTTTTAAGACTTGTGGACTCCAACTCCCAGAATTCTCCAGCCAGCAGAGCTTACTCTCTTGCAATCCCTTCCTCTGCAATCTCTCCTCTTTGGGAGATAGGAGAAAAAGAAACAGACATGGCTGGCTGGAGAATTCTGGGAGACTACAAGTCTTAAAGTTGCCAAGTTCGAGGACCGCTGCTTTAAGCTCCTGTAAAGCATTTATAGTTCCTTCTGCTCTGCCGGAAGAAGAAATATGAAGAAAACAGGAAGCAGGGGGGAAAAAAGAGAAAGAAACAACAGTTTCAAGATAGAAACTCTCCAGAGGTTATTCAACTCTGTGCCATCTTGGCAAACAGATCTTATCAGCCTTGCAGAGATTTGTAAATAGGATAGCAAAAAGGGTTTTGTCCAAAAGTACAGGTAGCAGGCCTCAAGTTCCTGCCACAAGGAAGCCCAAAATTTATGTCGCTAAGTGAGACAGGAGTTCAGTGTGTTTTGCCCCATTTTATCCCCTTTCTTGCCCCGGTTGTTAAGTGAATCACTGCAGTTGCTAAGTGAGTCATAGGGTTGTTAAGTGAATCGGGCTTTCCCCGTTGACTTTGCTTGTCCACTGCAAAAGGGGAAGGGGTTTCATGTGACCCCCTGGGACATGGCCACCGTCATAAATACGAGTCGGTTGCGTCTAAATTTCAATCACGTGACCATGTGTGTGTATGTGTGTTGCAACGGTCATTAAGTGTGGAAAATGGCCCTTTTTTCAGTGATGTTGTAACTTCAGACCTCGCTAAATGGACGTTAGTCAAGAACTGCCCTCAAAGGATGCATTGATGCCACCTATCAATAAAACCCACCACTCATACCTTAGGACCAGGTCCTTGCTCAATCCAATTAGGTACAAATAGTCCTCAATTTAACAACAGTTCATTTAGTGATCTTTGGACTGATCTAGAAATGCGCACCCACAACTTCTGGTGGCAAGCTGTTCCACTGATTAATTGTTCTGTTAGGAAGTTTCTCCTTAAAATTACAGGTTGGTTCTCTCTAGAGAAGCTTCACTAGAGGGTTACTCCAACCCACTGGTTAGTACTAATAGGATTAGTCCGTTTTCGGGATGCCTGATCCTTAAATTAACCAGATTAACTTGCCTTCATTCAACACGTGTTTGCAGTGTTGTAGCTTCAAGGGCTGAAGCCAACCAAGCGTTGCAGGCTTTGTTGAACTTAGGCACAAGATGTGTACCTAAGACATTGTACAATCATTGACACACAATCACTCTGGGCCACTGGGATTTTGACCTGTCTCTTGGATCACAATAACCTTTATTTACTTAGCTTATCACCTGGATGGCTTCCATCTGAAGTTTAACACTCTACCTTTGATTGAGTTTTAAACATTTTGAAAGTGAGTTGGGAGGGCAATATTATTATATTATTTCACCAGTCCAACCAAGGATAATGAAATAAAGAGATCCAGTTATCCACTCCGGAATATAAATTGATGGCCTGCTTGAAAAGATGCCCTTCAAACTCAGCTCCAATTGACTGTTTCTTCCCAATCTTTGATACCATCTAAGCCAGGAATTAAACCAGGGTTTGTTTTCGGTGGGATCTGAAGACAAGCCAACCCAGAGTTGGCCTTTAACCCCACATCGTTCTTTCTCACTTGCTACTATTCTGTCAAATTTGAACAGGGAATTCTTTTTTTGGGATGTGTGTGTCAAGCATAGGACTTGGGGTGTTCATCCATCTTCACGGGGTTCCAGAAAGCTTAGCCCGAAGGAGCTTTTTTTTCAAAAGGCAACTAGATTTTTGGGTTTTTTTCTCTCTCGAAGATGTTTTGCTTCTCATCCGAGAAGCTTCTTCAGTTCTGAGGGAAGAAATCAGGTCAGTCAGAAGTTCCCTCAGAAGTGAAGAAGCTTCAAAATAATGGAAGGTGCAGAAATGAGTAGATTAATATTAGCAATTAGAGAACAAGAAGAAAAGGAGTATTATAAGATTTGGGAGTTATTCTGATGGATGGCTAGAAAATAGAGTAAGAAATTAAAGGATATCATATTAATATATATTAAAATTGATTATTTTTGAATTAAGCTTTAATATAATAATTTAGTAAGATTTGGGATTTGCTTTAAAGGACAGTTTGAAATTGAAATAAAAACTTAATGACAATGTAATCATGATTTAAGAGGATGTATAATGTGGACTATAATACAATGTGAATGTAAACTCAATAAGAAATGTATGTCAATATTATTATATGCACAAGATATATGTACCCAACCGACACACTATATAACTGAAAGATGGTTTTTGTTATAAAAATAAAAAATTTTTAAAAAAAGAACTGAAGAAGCTTCTTGGATGAGAAGCAAAACGTCTTCAAGGTGAAAAAAAAGGGATTATATTGGAATACAAAGTATTTAAAATGAAAGTATTTTATTATGATTAAAAGTAGGAGAATGAAAATTTACTAAAATTATATAGGTAAATCTTGGCTAAGTGAAAATAAAGAAAAATAAAGAAAAAATATGAAATGGTTAATAAATATAAGATATAATGTAGATTGGGGGATATACCATGTGGATCCTAATTATATTAATTTCATTTTATTTTTACTCTTTTTAGATCGTTTATTATATACTGGTCTAGAGAAAGCTAAGGATGATAATGATGTATAGTGTAAAATAAAACAGGTGGTAAGCAGAAAATGGAAATAAT
Source organism: Notechis scutatus (assembly GCF_049901735.1). Taxonomy (NCBI): domain Eukaryota; kingdom Metazoa; phylum Chordata; class Lepidosauria; order Squamata; family Elapidae; genus Notechis; species Notechis scutatus. The sequence continues at coordinate 23,551,335 of NC_142016.1, read as the reverse complement.
ACGGGATAAAGAATTGAAAATATATATGAGGATGAAATGGTACTGATATTGAACTAATGAATTGAAATATGAAATGGAAACTCATCTAAAGATTAGTGGAATGAATAATGACTTGGTGTGATGTTTATCAAGAAAGTTGAAAATGTAATTATGACTATGCATAAATGTTGTAATCTGGAACCACGTTGCTCACGTGAAGAGAGGTGTAAAAAATAAAAAAAATAAACTTTTATTAAAAGGTGAAAAAAACCCACAAGAAAAGTCCAGTTGCCTTTTGCAAAATTACTCTTATGGTAATTTTTCCTTACCCTATATTCTTTATGTGCATGACTGCCTTCCCACTCACGCTAGTAATATTACTGCTAAATTTGCAGATGATACAACAGTGGTGGGACTCATCTCGGGGGGGGTGGGGGGTTGGAATGAGTCTGCCTACCGAGATGAGGTGGACCAACGGTTGCTTTCGTGGTGTGGAGACAATAACTTGGTCCTCAACACCAATAAGACCAAGGAGCTTATAGTGGACTATGGAAGGAACAGATCAGACCTCCAGCCCTTGCTTATCAGTGGAGACCGAGTGGAGAAAGTGGCCAGTTTTAAGTTTCTGGGTGTTACCCTAAAAGAGGACCTGACCTGGGGGGGCTCACATTGCAGCCCTGGTCAAAAGGGCCCAGCAGAGATTAGACTACCTGAGGTTTCTCAGAAAACAACAACTGAATGAAAAAGTGCTGGTGACCTTCTACCGCTGCACCATAGAGAGTATATCTTAACTTACTGCACCTCTGTCTGGTTTGCCGATTTCACAGGGGCAGACAGGACGGCGCTCCAGAGGGTTGACGTCATGGCCCAGAGGATCACTGGGTTGCCCCCTCCCCTCTTTGGAAGAGCTTTAGAGCTCCCGCTGCCTTAAGAAAGTTCAAAACGTTCTTCTCATCCTGGGAAAGACTTGAGGGAAGGACCAGACCAGACGGGAAGTGTTGTTAGACGGGCTTTATTGAAACCAGCTATTCTGAACTTTGCAGAGGAGGGCAGCCGCTCCTCTTTTGAGGTTGCTTTGTTTTCCATTTGTAAAAGATCCTCTTTTTTTGTTTTTGCCCCCCCCTCCCCCTCCCCCATAACTTATAAACATGATTTACACGCAGTCTCTGGTGGCGGGAGGGAAGGCCGGTGGAGGCATCTCAGGCCCCCCGCCAAACTCCGTAGGGCCTGGGAGTGTCAGCAGGCGAGGCAGCTCTCTCTTTCTCTCTCTCTCTCTCTCTCTTGCTCCGATGGTCCCTGAAAGCTCTTTTTCATGCGCAGGACGGAGGCTCCAACGGAAGAGGGGCGTCTGTGTTCGGGGGGGAGGTCGGAGAAACACTGTTTTCGTACATCCAGCAAACACGGGCAGAGACAACGGCAGCTCCTGCAGAACTTGAGGGCCCAGGCGGCGGGGGGAGGAAGGATTTGGGGAGGGGTGCGGGGGGGGGAAACGGGCCTGATAAAACCACGATTGACGTTTACCTTTTGGCAAACCCAACAGGAAGGAGGGAGGAAGGAGGGTTTTGAAGAGGGGGGGGAAGGAAGGGAGGGAGGGAGGGAGGGAGGAAATCTTGGCTTAGGAAGGAAGGAAGGAAGGAAGGAAGGAAGGAAGGAAGGAAGGAAGGAAGGAAGGAAGGAAGGAAGGAAGGAAGGAAGGAAGGAAGGAAGGAAGGCACCAAAACAGGCCTGATAAAAACCACGATTGCCGTTTACCTTTTGGTAAACCCAAAAGAAAGGAGGGAAGGAGGGAGGATTTTGAAGAGGCAAGGAAGGAAGGGAGGGAGGGAAGAAGGGAGGAAAGAAGGGAAAGGAAGGAAGGAAGGAAGGGTGCCCCCAAAACAGGCCTGATAAAACCACAACTGCCATTTTACCTTTTGGCAAACCCAGCAGGAAGAGAGGGAAGGAGGGTGCAACCGGGCGCCCCCAAAACAGGCCCGACAGAACCACGATTGCCGCTAATCTTTTGGCAAACCCATGAGGGAAGCGAGAACCCCCACCCACCCCCCAAAAAACCCCACATTCCCCCATAAACAAAAACAAGGGAAAGTTCGATAGAGTGGGAACGGAAGTTTAAAAAACCCAAAATGCAGGTCCTATGGATTTTTCTCTTTGGAAAACCGTCAAAAGTTTGGCTCTCTCTCCTTCCTTGGATGGATGGAGGGGGAAATAAAACGGGAGGAAATGGGAAATATGGGGGGGGGGGGAAGGTTGATGGGTGGGACGGGGAGGGGGCTAAGCTCCCCACAGCCCCCTGGCATCCTTGGGAAAGGAGGCCTTTCCCCATTCCCGATGCTAGAGCACCCCCTGGTGGCAGGAGGCGGCAAAGCGTTGCCCGGAGGACCTTGTGAACCGTATATTGGGCCAAATCCTCCCCCCTCCCATCCTCCAGCTCCTCCGAGAACCGCCAACCCCTCCTTATGGGTGGGAGGCAGAAGGCATCCTTCCTGCTCTCCACCCCCAGACCATTTTCCCCTTCCTGCTCCCCCCCACACACACACCAACAGCTACCTCTGGCCAGACAAGGGTGCAGGGCGGGAGGACAACGGGGCCACGCACTGCACTGAAGAAGAGGAGGAGGAAGAGGAGGAAGGAGGGAGAAGGAGAAGGGCAGTTTAACCAATGGTCAGGCCAAAGCCGCACTGGAATTTGTTCTTGCGGTGATTCAGGAAGGCGCCCATCGCTAGCGTGAGGGGCAACGGAATCAGCTTCTTTTCCAAGACCGCCCCCACGATCCAGTTGCTGTCGATGGAGCCTGGAGACGAGAGAGAGAGGAATCGGATCAATGGCTAGGCAGAGAGAGAGAGAGAGAGGGGGCAGATGGATAGACAGACAGAAAAACAGATAGGAGGATAAACGGATGGACGGACGGACGGACGGACAGACAGGGATGGCTGACTGGATGCCTAAAGGGATAGTCAGATAGGAGACGGACAGAGATGGATAAACAGAAAGAGATCAATGGATGAATGGAGAGGTGGGCAGATAGAAAGACAGAGATAGAGGGATGGACGGACAGACAGACAGACAGACAGACAAATGTGCGCTGGGCGTGGGCGTTTCTTTTAAGGGTCTCCCCTCTCTCCAATAGCCCAGCCTGACCGTTGTTAAAAGTGAGCCGGTTGCCCGGATTTTTTGATCACGTGAACCGTGGCCATCCTAAGCGCAAGGACCGGGTGGTAAAAGCCCCTTCGGCCGGGGCCATCGTTAACTTGGAACAGCCACAAAACAAACGGTCGTAAGCTGAGGACTGCCTGCAGTCATCGTTGTGTTTCATTTCACTGAAGGGACAAAACACGCACACCCCGCCCGAATAAACCCATCCCACCGAGTTCCATACCTCTGAAAAGGAGGTTGGCTTTGGGGAGATCCAGCTGGTATCCAAAGGTTGCGCTGGTGTCTTGCATGCGGCTGCTGGCTTCGAATTCCACACCCACCTGCAACTGGAAAGCCGGACCACGGAGAAGACGTGAGAGCCGGGTCCATCCGCGGCGCTTTGGGCCCCACTGCAGCCCTGCCCCATCCAACCCCCAAAATACACCCTCTGCTGAGTTTCAATTACAGGTTACTGGAGCCCTGGAAGGAAGGGAAACCACGATACGATAGGGTGGGAGTGTCAAACTCAAGGCTCGTGGGGTGCTTAGATCTGGCCCGCCCTGGACACAGTGAAGGACCAGCTCGCAATGTCTCTGCCAATGAAAACGGAATGTCAACTAAAAAGATACTTCTTTGATCTTTTTAGCTGCCAGCAGAAAGGGAGTGGGAGAAAAGCAGTGCATTCCTTAAATGCCTCAGATAACCGCCTTGGCAGCCGAAGCTGAGGGCACGCAAGATTATTACTGGAGAGCATGATTGATGACTCTTGGCTATGGAAGTGTCCCATTGGAGAATATACATCCAGGCGGGGGGTGGGGGGAAGACCAGGGTCAAGGGGGAAATGAATGATGTATTTTAGTGTCGTCTGCACCCAGGTAATGCCAACATGGCCACTCCTAATAAATCAATTTTATTTTCTCTGAGAGATGCGGCTAGAGACTTATGATTTGAATGGGGGTGGATTTGTCGGAGTCCCGACACGGAGCTTGGGAGTGCCACCCGTGGCCCCCTCGAACTCTGTTTTCGCTGGCAGAGGGGTTGCAGGAGGCCATTGCAGCTGAAATGGAGCTTGGGAGCCCGTATTTGCTGGCCGAGTGCTCAAACCACCATGGGCGCCCCGATACGAGTGACGTCAAGCTCGCCACGCCCCCTGGGCCCCCCTCCAATATCAAACACAACCCTAATGTGGCCCTCAAGGAAATCCAGTTTGACACCCCTGCTATAGGGCACTGCATGCCAAAACAACTACAGCCCTCTCTAAGTGGTTTAGAGAGTTAGCATAACTGCCCCCAACAATCTGGGTCCTCATTTGACCGACTTCAGAAGGCTGGAAGGCTGAGTTAACCCTGAGCCGGTGAAAATCGAACTGTTGGCAGTCAGCAGAGTTAGCCTGAAGTACTGCATTCTAACTACTGCGCCACCACGGCTCTTACAGATGAATCTGTACTAGGAAATGGATTGATTAGGACACCGGAGTGCCAAACATTACATTTAATTGATCACTTTTTCCTCCTTTTTTGTACACTATCCCCACTCCCCACCCCACTTCCTACAGCTCTTTTAAAAGCAAGCTGCACCTTATCCTGAGATCGTTCCATTCTGCAATCCCCAGGGGAGAAGGACGCAGCTGCTTTAAAGAGCGGGACTCCACCTCGTTCTGCACGTCGGCTCCCAAAAGCCACTCACCTGGTCGCTGGCTTTGTGGTAATATGTGGCATGGGCTCCAGCCTGTCCTACTGTCAGCGTCGCGATCCAGTTTGGTGCTGTGGAGGATGGGAAAGGTTTTCCTTGGAGGACCAAGATCTGCCTGAATTTGCCCAACTTGGCCGGGCAAGTTGCTCTAGACCAGGGGGGTCTCCAAACCTGGCAACTTTTAAGACTTGTGGACTTCAACTCCCAGAATTCTCCAGCCAGCATAGCTCCTTCCTTCCCTTCCTCCCTCCCTTCCTTTTCTCCTTCCTTCCTTCCCTTCCTCCCCTTCCCTCCCTCCCTCTCTTCCTTTTCACCTTCTTCCTTCCTTCCCTTTTCTTTTCCTTCCTTTTCTCTTTTCCCTTCCTTCCTTTTCACCTTCTTCCTTCCCTCCCTCCCTCCTTCCCTTTTCACCTTCTTCCTTCCTTCCCCCCTCTTCCTTTTCACCTTCCTTCCTTCCCTCCCTCTCTTCTTTTTACCTTCTTCCTTCCTTCCCTTTTCTTTTCCCTTCCTTCCCGCCTCTTCCTTTTCACCTTCTTCCTTCCTTCCTTCCCTCCCTTCCTTTTTCCTTCCTTCTTTTCACCTTCTTTCCCTCTTTTTCTTCCTTCCTTTTCTCCTCCCTCCCTCTCTTCCTTTCTTCTTCCTTCCTTCCTTTTCACCTTCCTTCCCTCCCTCCCTCCCTTTTCACCTTCTTCCTTCCTTCCTTCCTTCCTTCCTTCCTTCCTTCCTTCCTTCCTTCCTTCCTTCCTTCCTTCCTTTCCTTCCTTCCTTCCTTCCTTCCTTCCTTCCTTCCTTCCTTCCTTCCTTCCTTCCTTCATCCCATCTCCCTTTCTCCTCCTCCTCCTGTGACTTTCTGACAGACCAAGTCAATGGGGAACCCAAATTCACTTAATAAGCATGCGACTAACTTCACAACTGCAGGGATTCACTTAAAGAACCGTGGCAAGAAAAGTTGTAAGACGGAGCTCAAGCTGCTTAGTGGAAGGGCTGGCCCTGCAGAGCTGAAGAGCCGGCTTTGGGCTCTCCTCCATAGCTAGGCTCATAACCAACGCTCACGTTTTAGGGTGCTATGCACCGTATTTCTTGGGTGGAGCTCTAAGTCTGCTCGAACTACAGCACCCATCACCCACTCCGGACAGCAGGCCTAGGAGTGATGAGAGACACACTCTCTTTTCTGTAGCCTTTTGAGTTTTGGGGTCCTCCTGTAGACCCTCTAAAGCAGTAGTCCCCAAACTCGGCCACTTTAAGACTTGTGGAGTTCAACTCCCAGCATAGCTGGCTGGAGAATTCTGGGAGTTGAAGTCCACAAGTGCTAAAAGTGGCCAAGTTTGGGGAACCTCTGATCTAGCAGGTTCTTTACAGAATTGGTATTTCTGTAAGATTTAGGGCAAGCGTCTTCCAACTTGGCAAGCTTAAGACTGGTGGACTTCAACTCCCAAAATTCCCCAGCTGATGGGACAGGAGGGGGAATTCTGGGAAGTTGAAGTCCACCAGTCTTAAAAGTGGCCAAGTTTGGGGACTCCTGTTCTAGTCCATTGATCCGGCTGCCAAGTTCCACTTTCCCACTAAACCACCAACGTATCCAGGCTGGACTGAACCCTCCCAAAGTCCACCAATACCTGGGTTCAGGCAAACACCAAAAAAAAACCACCTCTCGTTGGTACCTGTGTACTTTCCAGCTAATGACATGACGGTCCCCTCTTCCCCTGCTCGTCGATGGTACACCAGCTCCCCGCCCAGCGCCAGGCACGGCGTGATACTCTGCAGGTAATGTGCCACTAGGATGCCTGTGGAATGCAGATGGGGAGGGAGGGGGCTGTTTTAACACCATTCCCTGGGGGGCTTTCTTGGTTTCCCCCGTCCCCCCATACTGGGCAGCCCTGCCAGAAAAGGTCAGGGACTGAATCTACGGGCCAGGCCAAGTAAGAAGGCAATAGCAAGAAAAGGAATCAAGAGGACGGGAGTTGCTCACCTGAGCCTACTAAAATATCGGGGTTCCCTAGTGTGACGGCAGCGGTGAAATCTGTACCTCGGAATTCGCTGTCCACCTGCCAGTTCACAAATTTGGCCTGCTGCGTCTGGAGAGGGTAAGCAAAGAAGACCTGTCCTGCATTTCAATACTTAACAGGAAAGAATATTTTGTAGCTCGGGGTTAAGCGGTAGGATCCTTGGTAGTCTCTGAGTTGGGTTGTTTTCTTAGAGACGTTTCGGGACTCAACCAGGTATCGTCATCAGTGCTAGAAGAGAGTGGGGTTTATGGAGAGGAGGAGGAGGAGGAGGACTGTGGGGTCCTTGGTGCTCTCTGAGCTTGGACGTTTTATTGCAAACGTTTTATCACCCAACTAGGTAACCTCATCAGTGCTTAGAAGGTAGTGGGGTTTGTGGTGAGGAGGAGGAGGAGGAGGAGGAGGAGGAGGAGGAGGAGGAGGAGGAGGAGGAGGAGGACGACGACGACTGTGGGGTCCTTGGTGCTCTCTGAGCTTGGTTGTTTTCTTAGAGACGTTTTGGGACCCAACTAGGTATCATCATCAGTGCTTAGATGGTAGTGGGGTTTGTGGTGAGGAGGAGGAGGAGGAGGAGGAGGAGGAGGAGGAGGAGGAGGAGGAGGAGGACGACGACTGTGGGGTCCTTGGTGCTCTCTGAGCTTGGTTGTTTTCTTAGAGACGTTTCGGGACCCAATTAGGTAACCTAATCAGTGCTTAGATCAGGGGTGGGCAAACTTTTTGGCTCGGGGCTGCATTGACTTTTAAAATTTGACAGACGGGCCGGGTCAGCACAAGATACGATACATATACATCAGCAGGGCTGACCCTCCCTCTTGAACCAACATCTAATTGGGGGAGCAGACTGGCCTTCAGTCTCTTGCGAGAAACTGCTGGCTAACCCTGCAAACCGCTTGCCGAGGTGTGTGTGTGTGGGGGCTTTCGCCTGCATTTCCCCCGCTCCGGCCGCCAGTTGCTCCTTGGGCGCAGCTCTTAAAAGCCTGCTCCCAGCACCCGAGCAACTTCCAGCAACTTTTGGCTTCCTTTTAACTCGCAGGCGCCGTGCCTGGCCCCGAGCCGCGCGGCGGAGGGGAAACCCGGAGCGCGGCTCGGGGCCAGGCGCGAGCACCTGCAAGTTAAAGGAAGCCAAAAGTTGCTGGGAAGTTGCTCGGTGCTGGGAGCAGGCTTTAAAGTGCCGCCCGAGCAGGACCGCCGAGCCGGAAAGCGGGGCACCAAGGCAGGGCAAGGCTCCACCAGCAGCGGCCTAGCTTTAGGTGGCTCCAAGCAGCCCGCTCCAAGCAGCCCGCCTGCCCGCCGGGCGGAACCCTTCCCACTCCTCGGCGGGAAGATGCTCCAGCCTGCAAACTTTGCCTTTGCAAAGTTTAAGCCTGGAAGCCCGGGAAAAAAAAGGGGATCGGCGGGGACTCACCTTCGGAGAGGTCACACTCAAAGGTGATTTCGAACTCCCAGCCGAGGCCTTTGCAAAGTTCTTTCTTTCCTACCCGAGAGCGCTCCGCACTGTTTTGCAGCTTTGGGGGCCACACGGCACAGGGCAATACGCCACGCACAGCAATTTTTTTTCAGGGGCGGGCCGGATTGGACAGACCAGCGGGCCGGGTGTGGCCCGCGGACCGTGGTTGCCCACCCTGGCTTAGATGGTAGTGGGGTTTGTGGTGGTGGTGAGGAGGAGGAGGAGGACGATGACTGTGGGGTCCTTGGTGCTCTCTGAGCTCGGTTATTTTCTTAGAGATGTTTCGGGGCCCAACTAGGTAACATCATCAGTACTAGAAGGGAGTTGGGGTTTGGTAGTTCCTTGACTGAGGTAGTTTACTGCTTGACTGTTGGTTTTTTTTTGTAAACCACACCCACACCTTCAAAAAAAAAAACAATCAAAAAGCCCAAAAGGAAACGAAAAGACCAAAGCACCTCCTTACTATCAATCGATTCCCCAGATAAGCAAAGATTAATATCAAGATTAACATCAATCAAGCAGGAAACAATGATCCAATCAAGGAACCACCAACTCAAATAATCAAACAGTGCACAACCGCCTAATCAAGGAAAACTCCTACCAAGATGGACAGGGCAAGCCCAGAGAGCACCAAGGGCCTCACATTTTAATCCTGGTCTAGTGTTTTCAAGCTTGTTGCAATCAGGGTTCTAGCAAAGGGCTCCACTGTATTAAAATATCCCCCCTCCCTTGCCAAGGAATGGAGATCACAGCTGATAGAAACTCAATGGTTCCAATAATACAGCTTGGGCCAAAAAAGCCCTGCCAAAAAATTGCTACTCACCTCCAATTTAAGAGGTATGCAGAGTTTGCAGCTACAGAAATTTAAAAAAATTGACATATTTAGCTCAATCTAACAATCTAAAAATTTAGTAGGATTCATAGCTAGTTTTCATTCAGGGAAATATTCAAAGTGGCAAACATCTATCTATCATCTATCTATCTATCTATCTATCTATCTATCTATCTATCTATCTACCTACCTACCTACCTACCTACCTACCTACCTATAAAGGGCCATTAAAATGTGACCGTAATAATAAAAGGCAAAGAGAATGCAAATACCAGGTATCCATATACAAACTCCAAATAAATGTTAAGCATGCTTTTATTTGCGATGCTCAAAGATTGACCAGCAGGGGGAGCCAATTAGATGCTTGCAATAAACAATTGGACACAATGACAAATGTACAGGTGTTTCCTGCAGGTACTTCGGAAATGGAAGGTGGCACCTGTCTACAACACAATACACAATCCTGGGGAACAATCCCTTTGGCTTAGAAGGGACGGATTCCATGTTAAGTCAGCATATATATCTATATCTATATCTATATCTATATATATATATATATAAAAGCAAAATGCCACTCACGCATCATCACAAAATCGCCAGAACCGTAAAGCCTACAAACTTGAAATTTGGCACATATGTTCCTCTTGGCTTCTAGGGGCTCACTAAGAAAGGATTTTTCAAAATGACCATCCAGAGCATTAACATTTCCTATATTATTATTATTAACACGCTCTGATGCTAAGGAGTTCTACTCCCCCTCCCCACCTGGAAAGAAATCTGTTCCAAATGCAAAACACAAGCATAGGAGAGAAGTTTCTGTTTCAGTTTCACAGCACCAAGCAACTTTAGTGCAGAACAGTTGAGCTAAGCCACGCCCAGGCTCCTCGCTGTCTCCTTGCTCACAAAACAAATACTGTTTCAGTTTCCAAACAGCCCTCAATTCTCTCACACATTGACAGGACGCTGGCCAGATGAATACCGATGGATGCTGGTAGGCAGAGGCAGAGTTTTTCCCCCTTATTTTCCTCCCCAAAAACTAAGCCCTACCACATAGTTTCGTAGCGAAGCATGGCTATTGAGCTAGTCTGGAAGAAACTATCGTGGTTAAATTTTACGGGAAAGAAGAGATCGGTGTCGGTCCGAAGGACACGTACCTGAAAAGCCACTTTTGACCGAATTTTATTTGTGAGCTGGTGGATAATCTGTGCATTAAGGCTGCCGCTGTTGTCCATGTCCCCCACCAGCACTGGGAAGGCCTGAGAAAAAAGAAGCAGCATATTTGAATAACCAAGTTGGAAGAGACCTTGGCAGTCTTCTAGTCCTCAAGATCCCACTTTATATGACCCAGGCTGAGAAGAACTACCCGAAAGCTGAAAATGAACAGCTCAGACTGGAAGGAAGAAAAAAAAAAGAGAGAGACGCTAGCACAAGGGAAAACAGCGAGCCAACGAAGATACTCAATAGGCATCAAACTAGCGTAAGTCGCATCCTGATTAAGTATTACTGTATTTTTTCGGAGTATAAGATGAACTTTTACCACCCACAAAAGTGGGTGGAGATGTCTGTGGGTCTTATAACAGGGAATGTTGCCCAAGCGCTGTCCACCTGCCGGCCCCCACGCTTCCGCCTCTGCCTCCCAGCCGTTTGCCTCCTCGCAGCAAACAGCCTGTTCCAGCTTCAGCACAGCCCGATTTAGCACAAACAGCTGATGGTCGGGTTGGATCGGCCTCCCGACGATCAGCTGTTTCAGCCTGCAGGGATCGCTGTCGCCTATTGCCGCCTCCGTGCCCCCCCCCCCCATTTTCCGCCTGTTCCAATCCCTGCTGCCTGGAATGGGCCGAAAATGGGGCATGCGGAGCCTGAAAACGGGATGCGAAGGCCCAAAATAGGGCACACAGAGGCAGCAATAGGCCACGGCAATCCCTACAGCCCAGGGATTGGGATTCAAATTTTGTAGCAACCGGTTCTGTGGGCGTGGCTAGGTGGGTGTGGCCATGTGACGGGGTGGGCGTGGCTTCTTCTTTGCAGCAAACCCCACCCCATTTTTTTGCCTCCTGGGCCTCAGGGAAGCCTCCTGGGCGAAGCAGTAAGACAGGGAGGGGGATCCCAGCACAGCTGATTGTGGGAACAGCTGATCGTTGGGAGGGGGGGAAAAAGAAATACCTTAAGGAGTGACTTGGTGAGGGAGAACCCGTCAGCGATGTCGGGCATGCCTGTGATGTCGTGCATGCGTCGTAAAGGACTGACTGGGAGGGGAGGGGCAGGTGGAGAGGGGGGGCCAGCCAGGGGCACAATTTACCAGTTCCCTGAACTGCACAGAATCATACAGGCATGATATTCCCCTCTGAAAAAAAAATCGGGGCCGGCCAAAAGAGACCCCCCCACTGTGCGCCAAGAAATCGCTGCCCAGCTCCCTTTTCCTGCCGCTCAGCGGCCTCCGCTCGCACCGCCTGGGCTCCGCTCAGGTATCCGGCTGGGGCTGTCAGGAGTTGCTACTGCCGACACGGCTCCAGTCCCGTGTTGCCTCGGGAAGGGAAAGGCAAAACCAGGAGCCTCTGCTGCCGTTGCAAAGCGCCGCCGCGGCTCTTCCTTTTTGCCTTTTCCTTCCTGAGGCAACGCGGAACTGGAGCCACGCAGAGCCGCGCCAGTGGTAGCAACTCCTGACTCGGGGCCTCCGAGGGGAGGGGAAGGAGGAGAAGAAGAGGGGGAAAGGGGGGGCGATTCCCAAAAAAATCGGAATTCCGATTTTAATCGGAAGAATATCATGTCTGATCATAACAACCGGTTCGATAGAACCGGTCCGAACCGGTAGAATCCCAGTCCTGCAGCTTGAAACAGCTGATTGTGGGGAGGCCGATCCAACCAACAATCAGCTGCTTGTGCTAATCAGGCTGTGCTGAAGCTGAAACAGGCTGTTTGTTGCAAGGAGGCAAATTGCTGGGAGGCAGAAGCAGAATTTTCTTCCCCCCTTGTTTTCCTCCCCAAAAGCTAGGTGCGTCTTATGTTCCGGAGCATCTTATACCCCCCAAAAAACACGGTATATAAGCCTACCTCTGTGGAGCTTAGCTGCTTCGTCCCGACATACGTCGCCCCGAAGTGATAATTGGAGTCCCCGACTGTGCTGAGCGCCACCGTATGGTTGACCTGAAGAAAGAAAACAGGGGGAAACCTTTCAGGTCAGAACCGGACATCTAGGAGCAGGTGTCGAAGCAGACATGCGTTACCGGGTTAGCCAAGGCGAGGTAAGGAACACCACCAGGTGATCACACAGCAAGATCCTTGGAACGAAGCGTGCTTATATAATAAAAGCCAATGCGCCCCAACTGAACGACGGTGAAGACCCTGGACAAACACACTGGGGGAAAAACAAACAAACAAATACGATTTGCTCACAGCCGTGTCAACGCAGAGACGCAGCCGTGTCTACATCGGAGCTCACCAATCCCTCTGCGACTTTGTTTCCGGAAAAAAAAAGCTGTGAGGGGGTCAAATAAATCAAACTTGGGGGGAGAAGAGAACTATCTCAGACTGAAAGCCATCACCTCTGTTTTGAACTCGCTGGCCACGTGCGAATACTCACTTGGGAGTCAAGCCACCCTAAACTCATTGGTTTTTCCAGTAAACATGCACAGGAGCTCACTGGCACGTTATTCCCCCGTTGTGCAATGTAAAAGTGGAACCCTGAAAGCAGAAATGGGCAATGCATGGCCCTCCAGAGTTGGACTATCAAGCCCATCATCCCTCTAGAATTCAGTGATCCCCAACCTTTTTATGCCGCGGCCTGGTATCCCCAACCTTTTTTATGGCGCGACCCGGCACGGCATTAGCTGGCGCCGCCATCTTTTTGATGAAAAAGTGCTTCCGGTGACCTCACCGGAAGCACTTTTCATCAAAAAGATGGCGACACCAGCTTCGGTGAGCTTTTCCGGGTAGAAATGGCTTTCTACCGGAAAAGCTCACTGAAGCAGCGCCGCCATCTTTTTGATGAAAACGTGCTTCCGGTGAGCTTTCTACCGGAAAAGCTCACCGGAAGCACTTTTTCATCAAAAAGATGGCGGCGCCAGCAAACCAGCGGCCCGGTAGGACTTGTTCCACGGACGGTCCTGGTCCACGGACCGGTGGTTGGGGACCCCTGCTCTAGAAGACCAAGGTCCTTTCCAGCTCAATTCTGATCGACCGACTGATTGGAATGGTGTAGGGCCGTTATGGCGAACCTATGGCACGCGTGCCACAGGTGTGCGCCTCACCTGATTTTCTGCAGGCTTTGCAGGCCGAAAACAAGGCTTGTTTTGTCACTTCCTGTTTTTCTGAAAATACCAGAAATGACGAAACGGGGCTAGTTTTCAGCCTGCAGAAGCCTTTTGAAGCCTCTGGGAGGCCAAAAATCAGCTGTGTGGCGCAGTGCAAGTAAGGGGCCCGCGGAATGGGTGGGTGGGGATTGCGCACGCATGTGTAGGGGGCATGGGGGGGCATGCATTGCCTTCTCGGTGCTGGCACGCGAGTGTGAGCATGCAAGCCCAAGCACAATTTTTGGCACGGGAGCCCAAAAAGGTTAGCCACCACTGGTGTAGGGTCTCCTGCTTGAGCAGGGGGTTGGACTAGAAGACCTCCAAGGTCCCAGAGTTGGACTCCCCAAGTCTATCCTCCCTCACCCCTGCTTGTGCTGGCCCGAGCTGAGAAGATATAAAAACAATATACCGACTGGCATTGAGTGAATGAACGAACGAATGAATATACCAACCGGGGTGTGTGTGTGTGTGTGATATATTATTGCCTTCGTTTGCTTCGCTCTGTTTTTGTTCTTTTAAACCATTTTGCTAGCCCTTGATGGAATAAATATTATTGGTTGACTAATGAGTTGAAGGCTGTGGACAAAAGCCGAGAGGAAAGGGAAATATTAGGGGCTAGGAACCCCAGGGTGTATTGAGGACACTTTAAGAATGCTGCGTTTTTGTTGCGTTTATGAGGGATTGGTTGATCGCATGCAGGCAATTTTGAGGAAAGCAAGACCACCCAAAAAGCTGAATGAAACTAGGGAAGGAATTCAATCCTTCCTCCAGGCCCTGGGAGCCACGCCCTTCCAGATCTTGCCACATCTGCCAAGCCGCTGGGGAGCAGAAGGGGAGGGCAGAACTGAACATTTGGAGGGCTACAGGTTGACCCCTCCATCACTGATCGGCCAAGCCGCAGAAGTGGCACAGTCATGCTCTTACCTGAAAGTGATTGCTGAGACCTTTGTTTACCGTTAATTTCACCCCCTCCATTTGGATAGGAAACAATTCTGCAAAGGAAAGAAGGAACAAAGAGGGGTGGGTTGCTATTCTCCTGCGGAGCCCTTTTCTTCTACAAAATTGGGTATTACCGTGCTTCCCCGAAAATAAGATCCAGTCTTCTATGGTTGTTTTTTTTTTGCCACCAAAAAAGGCACCAGGTCTTATTTTCGGGGGATGTCATCCAAAGAAAGAAAGAAGAAAAGAAAGAAAGAAGAGAAAAGAAAGAAAAGGAAGGAAAGAAAGAAAGAAAGAAAGAAAGAAAGAAAGAAAAGAAAGAAAGAAAGAAAGAAAGAAAAGAAAGAAAGAAAGAAGAAAGAAAGAAAGAAAGAAAGAAAGAAAGAAAGAAAGAAAGAAAGAAAGAAAGAAAGAAAGAAAGAAAGAAAGAAAGAAAGAAAGAAAGAAAGAAAGAAAGAAAGAAAGAAAGAAGAAAGAAGAAAGAAAGAAAGAAAGAAGAAAGAAAGAAAGAAAGAAAGAAAGAAAGAAGAGAAAGAAAGAAAGAGAAAGAAGAAAGAAAGAAAGAAAGAAAGAAAGAAAAGAAAGAAAGAAAGAAAGAAAGAAAGAGAAAGAAAGAAAGAAAGAAAGAAAGAAAGAAAGAAAGAAAGAAAGAAAGAAAGAAAGAAAGAAAGAAAGAGAAAGAAAGAAAGAGAAAGAAGAAAGAAAGAAAGAAAGAAAGAAAGAAAAGAAAGAAAGAAAGAAAGAAAGAAAAGGAAGGAAGGAAGAAGGAAGAAGGAAAGGAAAGGAAGGAAAGAAGAAGGAAAGAAGGAAGGGAAAGGAAAGGAAAGAAGGAAGAAGGAAGGAAGGGAAGGAAAGGAAGGAAAGAAAGAGAAAGAAGGAAAGGAAAGGAAAGAAGAAAGGAAAGGAAAGGAAGGAAGGAAGGAAGGAAGGAAGGAAGGAAGGAAGGAAGGAAGGAAGGAAGGAAGGAAGGAAAGGAAAGAAGGAAGGAAAAAAGGAAGGGAAGGGAAGGGAAGGGAAGGGAAGGAAAGGAAGGAAGGAAGGAAGGAAGGAAGGAAGAAATAGAACTTAGGAAGGAAGCAATACAGCTTCTCAGTGCTTTACAGCTCTCTCTCTAAGCGGTTTACAGAGTCAGCCTCTTGCCCCCAACAATCTGGGTCCTCATTTTATCAACCGCAGAAGGCTGGAAAACTGAGTCAACCTTAAGCCTGGTGCGATTCGAATGGCCAAATTGCAGGCAGCCAGCAGATGTAGCCTGCATTCTGAGCACTGCGCCACCCTGGCTCATAAGAGGTCCGTGCCTCTGGATAAAGTAAGTTTAGCTTGTGGCTGATGCAGCAGTTGCGCTTCACGACGCCAACAACAAGGTGATTTACCTTTGCATTTCCGATGACATTCCTCGAAAGTGCCAGGGTTGGGGAGCTGGTCGCATTTTTCTTCCGCGCTGCGGTCTTGCATAGGGGGAACCAGTCCGGTGACGGGAGGCATGGTGAAACCCGGCGGCACTGATACTAAGCCCGAACCTGGCCCTGACACTGTAGGAGGGGGGGCCGGAGAGCTGGCAGCCAGGACGTTGCCCATGGTGTGAACTAGAGTGTAGGAAAAAGAGCTGCTTATTACAGGGCAGAGGGTTTAGGCCGGGGTGGGGGGGGTCAACCTCGATTTCATGGAGGGCTGCATCAGGGTTGTGTTTGACCTCTTTTGGGGTGGGGGCAGCGGGAGCAGGGCCAGCTCAACATCACTGTGGCGGCCCGAGCTCTCTGCCAGCGAAAACAGGCTCCCGAGTTCCGTTTTCGGCTGCGGCTGCCTCCTGCAACCCTCTGCCAGGGAAAACGGAGCTCGGGAGGGCTGCACAGAGTCCTGTTTTTGCTGCTTCCAGGACGGCCCTGCGGGCCAGATCTAAGCACCCCACGGGCGAGATCCAGCCTCCGGGGCGTTGAGTTTGACACCCCCTGGGTTGGACTAGAAGACCTCAAATGCCCTTTCCAGCTCTATTCTGATTGACCGATTGATTGGAATGGTGTAAGGCAGGGGTGTCCAACCTTGGCAACTTTAAGCCTGGAGGACTTCAACTCCCAGAATTCCCCAGCCAGCTGGCTGGGGAATTCTGGGAGTTGAAGTCCTCCAGGCTTAAAGTTGCCAAGGTTGGACACCCCTGGTGTAAGGTCTCCTGCGTGAGCAGGGGGGTTGGACTAGAAGACCTCCAAGGTCCCAGAGTTGGGGACTACCAAGCTGCCCCCACCCCCCAGGCCTTGAGTTTGACACCCCCTGGTTTAGGCCTTCAGAAGAGCCCACTGTTTTGTGCTTTCCACAATGAGGGTCTCAAGCGCCGCCCTTTTTAAAACGCTTCATGCAAAACAACGGAGTAGAGACCGGCTGGGAGAACAGAAAGCATGTCAAGAATAAGAGAGTCAGGGTCTCCAGTCTTGGCAACTTTTAAGACTTATGGACTTCAACTCACAAGTCTTAAAGCTGCCGAGTTTGCGGACCTCTGATTTAGCAGGTTCTTAACAGAATTGGGATTTCTGTAGGATTTAGGGCAAGCGTCTTCCAACTTGGCAAGTTTAAGACTTGTGGACTTCAACTCCCAGAATTCCTGAGCTAACGTGACAAGAGGAGGAATTCTGGGAGTTGAAAGCCCACAAGTCTTAAAGCTGTCAAGTTTGAAGACCCCTGATCGATCTATCTATCTATCTATCATCTATCTCTACCTATCTATCTCTATCTATCTATCTATCTATCTATCTATCTATCTATCTATCTATCTATCTATCTATCTATCTATCTATCTATCTATCTATCTATCTATCATCTCTATCTATCTATCTATCTATCTATCTATCTATCTATCTATCTATCTATCTATCTATCTATCTCTCTCTATCCCCGTACCTACCTATTTACCTATCTATCAATCAATCTATCTATCTATCATCTATCACAAGGGTCTTCCAACTTGGCAAGTTTAAGACTTGTGGACTTCAACTCCCAGAATTCATGAGCTAACGTGCCTGGAGGAGGAATTCTGGGAGTTGAAGTCCACAAGTCTTAAAGCTGTCAAGTTTGAAGACCCCCTGCTGTAAGCAATATTACGACTGGACTGTACGTGACTAAAACGGATGGAGTGATAAATGTATAGACTGCAGGGGTCTTCAAACTTGACAGCTTTAAGACTTGTGGACTTCAACTCCCAGAATGCCTCAGCTAACGTGACTGGAGGAGGAATTCTGGGAGTTGAAGTCCACAAGTCTTAAAGTTGCCAAGGTTGGAGGCCCCTGTTCTAGTCCAACCCCCTTCTCAAGCAGGAGATCCTATACCACATTCCAGTCAAGTGGCTGTCCAGTCTCTTTTTAAAAACCTCCAGTGATGCCGCGCCCAAGACTTCTGTAGGTAAGTCATTCAACTGACAAAACTTTTTAATGTCAGGAAATTACACCGTCCCTTTCTTTGCTCTCGCGTGCAAAGGCCCCCCTCTTTCTAAAATGCCACTGGTCTCAATTTTGCATCAGCCCAGCAAAGGTGCCAGGTGCTTATAGTGTACATTCAGAAGAAACGATGGCCGCCAATTCGGGCAAGGCTGTCAAATCAACTTAACTTATCTGAGTTATGAGTTTGAGATCCTTCATGCCAGAGCCGCCGTTAGCTCCTTCATCTTTGTTTCTGGTTAAATAGAGGTGTGCGTTTGTGTGTGTAATAACAATTAATCAACATGAGTGGACTCTGAAAATAACTCTGTGAAGTTACTCACTAGAAGCAGAACTGGAACAAAGGGCAAAAATCAAACTGGGAGCCTATTCATGATTTACAGCAGGGGACTTCAACCTTTACAGCTTTAAGACTTGTGGACTTCAACTCCCAGAATTCTTCCTCCAGTCATGTTAGCTCAGGAATTCTGGGAGTTGAAGCCCACAAGTCTTAAACTTACCAAGTTTGAAGACCCTTGATTTACAGAACAGTCGGAAGGGACCTTGGAGGTCTTCTAGTCCAACCCCTGCTCAACTAGGAGATTCTATACCACATTCCAGTCAAGTGGCTGTCCATTCTCTTCTTAAAAAATCCTCCAGTGACGGAGCACCCACAACTTCTGTAGGTAAGTCATTCAACTGATAAAACTTTTTATTGTCAGGAAATTTTGCCTTAGTTCTCAATCACGGGTGTCAAACTCGCTGTGTCACGTGACATTTCGTGACAGTTTTCCCCCTTCGTGGAGCTGGGGGTGGCCTGCAGGTGACACATCTGGCCCATGGGCCACCAGTTTGACACCCCTGTTCTAAGTGGCTTCTCTCCATTCCTTGCTTCTTGTCCTCCCTTCAGGTGCTTGACCCCCTCCTCTCCTTTGGGGCAGCCCCTCCAACATTGAAACGCTACTATGTCGAAGAGATTCGCCCAAGCTTCCAAATGCGCCAGTGACTCTGAGAGGCAGCTTGTCCCAGACTTGCTTCCAACCCACCACAATCGTCCAACAGAATCTTATTTAAATAAATAAAACGCACCATAAAACACAGAGAACCGAACACAGAACTGGAGGGGCAGATAAAAAGCCCAGGACAAGACCACTTCCTGATCGACTGATTGATTGAAATAGTCTAAGCGAGGGTCTCCTGCTTGAGCAGGGGGTTGGACTAGTAGACCTCTAAGGTCCCTTCCAGCTTTAATTCTGATTGATGGATTTGATCTAGGGTCTCCTGCTTGAGCAGGGGGTTGGACTAGAAGACCTCTAAGGTCCCTTCCAGCTTTAATTCTGATTGATGGATTTGATCTAGGGTCTCCCGTTTGAGCAGGGGTTGGACTAGTAGACCTCTAAGGTCCCTTCCAGCTTTATTCTGATTGGATTTGATGTAGGGTCTCCTGCTTGAGCAGGGGTTGGACTAGAAGACCTCTAAGGTCCCTTCCAGCTTTATTCTGATTGATGGATTTGATCTAGGGTCTCCTGCTTGAGCAGGGGGATGGACTAGTAGACCTCTAAGGTCCCTTCCAGCTTTATTCTGATTGATGGATTTGATCTAGGGTCTCCTGCTTGAGCAGGGGGTTGGACTAGAAGACCTCCAAGGTCCCTTCCAGCAGTGTTATCCTGACGGACTGGCGCTTCCTCCGGGGCTCTGCATGACCGATGCTGCACCCGCAACCCGGTGGCTTATCAATCACACCCTCTGGGTCCAAACGAAGCTTCCTATCCGATTCATTCCAAAAGCAAAAAGTCTTCACCCTCCGCTCCCACAATGGCCTGCGCAAGGGGCCGCCACAAGAGGAGCCTCCGCCCGGGCGAGCCAAGGGCTCCACGGACCAAGCGCAGGCAGGCATGGCCAGGGGGGTCCCCCCCCCCAAAAAAAAGGAGCCGATCTCCGGGCCGGATTCCGAGCCAAGGCCGCCAGGTGCTGACCCTCCCCGGCTGCAGGGCGGGGGGAGGGGGGACTCGCCCGGCTCGGCCTTCCCGGCTGTCCGGAGGGTCTCCCTGCTCCCTTCCCGCCCCGGGGCCCATTTTGGCTTCCTCTCCCCGCCGCTCCGCCTGGTCCCCGCGGGCTCCCTCGGCCCCTGCCCGGCCTCCTCTGCTCCTCCTCCCTTCCCCGTCCAGGCCGGGCCTTCCTCCAGCCCGCGCGGACCCTCCTCCTCGGGCTTCCCCACTCACGCGGCGGCAGCAGCGGGAGCAGCGGCAACGAGGGCTGGAGCCGGGGAGACACCTGAACCCGCTTGCTCTCGGGCCCGCCCCTCCGCCGCTTGCCATTGGCCCGTGAGGCTCTGGGCCCCGCCCTGGTCCGGCCTGGCCTGGCCGCGATTGGCCAGATTTCCCTCCAGCCGCGCCCCTCTTCCCCGGGACCATGCAGCCCTCATGGAGTTTGAAGGCCTCCGCCGAGGTCCCGCCGCTTCCTTCCTCAAAGAGGGATTCCTATTGGCTGGCTGCCGGGACGTCACGCGCCGCCGATTGGGCAGATTGTTGGAATAAATCGGGCTCCTCCCGGACGATTGGTTTGCATTTTCATTGGTCGCTTTTTACATGCGGAGAGGGAACTTGGAGCGCCCCTCGGGTCTTTGCCTTGGAAAGGGGCGGGCTTGTAGGAACAAGGTCAGCCGTGAAGAGCGGGCGCAAGGTCAGGTGGCTATCCCGAAGTGCAGCGCGGCCACCAGTGAGTTTCTGGGCCAGAGGCGCCCGCGGAAACCATAGAGACGTGGCTTGAGAAATCCTTTCGGCCGCCCAACGGTTTCCATGGAAACCCTTTAAGACGATTTCTAGACTCCTCCTTAGGAGGAGCATCCAGGCTAAATATGTTTTGCCTTTAGGGAATAATTTCTCTCCCATCAATTTGGTTGCAACAGCTCTCAGTTTTGCAACCGCGCGTGCAGTATGGGACTTCCACCCTATTTTCACTGCACCCCAGAAAATGATGGTTTGTAAGCCCCCCTTTGGGTGTGTGTGTGGAATATCTATCTAGTGCAGGGTGTCCAACCTTGGCAACTTTAAGACTTGTGGACTTCAGCTCCCAGAATTCCTCAGCCAGCTTTGCTGGCTGAGGAATTCTGGGAGTTGAAGTCCACAAGTCTTAAAGTTGCCAAGGTTGGACACCCCTGATCTAGTGCATCCTGTTCTCAGGGCAAAGTCGTCACTCTTTGCCTGGTCCTTAGTCGAAGCAAGCTATCCTCATCCTGGACTTATCTAGGAGGACAACAACTCCCATCACTCTCAGCCAGCTTGTTCTTTAGGACTGACTGTCCAACATGCTGGGAAAGCATCTGGATGGGGAAGGTTGCACCCCTAAAAGCCAAATTGTGATATTCTGGTCCCTTGGGCCACGAGAAACGAAATGGGCATGCAAAAACATGCAAATATTTGGAGCCTCTGCCTCTCCTTGCAAAGCATTGGAAGACCGACCAGCCAAGTTTTCTTGCAAACTGGGTTTGTCTAGTCCAGTGAAAAGAACTAGGGGCAACACGATAGCAGTAATAAGAGTATTTGAGAGGTTGCCACAAAAAAGGGGGTCAACTTATTCTCCAAAGCACCCGAAGGCAGGACAAGAAGCAAAGAATGGATAGTAATCAAGGAGAGAACCAACTTAAAGCTAAGGAGAAATTTCCTGACAGAACAATGAATCAGTGGGACGACTTGCCTCCAGAAGTTGTTAATTCTCCAACACTGGAAGTTTTTAAGAAGAGATTTGGACAATCATTTGTCTTGAAGAGTATAGGGTTTCCTGCTTGAGCAGGGGGTTGGACTAGTAGACCTCCAAGGTCCCTTCCAATTCTGTTATTCTGCACAGAGTCGCTGTTCCAAAATATGCACCTACTTCTGATGTTGTTTTTTGCATTTGTGTGTTTGCAGTATAAAAAATGTCTCCAGGCTTAGAACACATCTGCATTTATTCTGTTGTCTTTTCCCTGAAATTAAGGCAAAATGAACCATGTACAAGTTTTTTCCCTTCAAGGTTGCCAGCTATCATTCTTCCAAAATCCTCCTGAAGTATCAGACTACAAATACAATGAACCTGCTGCCTGAGCAGGGTGGGAATTGGGGTCCCACATTTGGAAGGCATCAAGTTCAGAAAGACTTACAAAGCTAAAAACGGAACATTGTGCTTCCTCTCCACATCAACAGAACACTTTGTGGCAGCCACATAGATTTGGAAAATTGTATTTATTTATTTTTTAAAACAAACATTCATCCAGAGTATAAAATTTTCCCTCTGTGTTCCTGCTGAAGTTCAACCCCTCGAGAGTGTCAGATTGAGGCACATATACGTTATAAGGGGGGCGGAAATAAGGCATAGTAGTGTGCTTGTGTGTGACAATTGTTCCCTCCCGTTAACCCTGAGATTCAGGTCTTGTTAGCAAGAGAGGTGAGCAACAGCTTTGACAACAAAATCATAAACATAATTAAAAAATCCCACAGTGCCAATTGGTACCCGCATTTAGAAAAAAAACAGCAGCAGTGGCAAGAGTGTAAGAAGACTTTGCCTCGGAATGCTAAATCAACTCATTTAGAAATGTAGTTTTAAAAACATCCAACTCAAGAACAGCGATCGGAAAAACAAACCAAAAAAAAAGTTCACATTTTCAGGTCAGGAGCCCAAAAGGAGTAGAGTATTAATGGAGCAGAACTGAAGATCTGGGGATGTAAAAAATCACAATTCAAGTAACGACCGGAGCCTGTGTCAGAATGCTAAAAAAAAAAATAGGAACAGTTTGGCACACCAATTTTCCTAAATGGAGCAAGCTCTCCATTTAGAAATTTGAAAGGTTCTCCCTCTGGATTGGGAACCACAGTGAGGGAGAATCCAGATCAGACTCAGTGCCTGTGTACCAATTTTTTGGGCCACTTTTGTGCAATACACAGGAAACCTTACTATCTGGTTAATTCCCAACGATTTGGGGAGTGTATATGCTGGTGCCTCCAAGGAATTTTTTTTCCAAAGCTGCATCTTTAGGATAAGCCTTTCCCTAGCAGAGTTTAATTGTGCTTTTAGCCTACTCCAAACAGAATATCTCCATACAATGCAGTGGAATTAGGGGCAGGATTAATAAGCAGTTTTATAAAACTATTTCTGCATGATTCATTTCAGAATTCCCTCAATGCATCTGTTTCCCTTTTTTGGAAATTCTCCATGCATGGAAAGGCCCAATCTTTATACCTGGTCTCAGGTATAGGCTTTCTGCATATGACTTTTTTTAAAAAAGTTTTTTTGAAGGGTTCAAGAATTAGGCTTAATTGAGTCATATTTTATACAGATTGGGGGCAAAAAATAAACCCCATGATGCCCGTCACTGCAGTTTTTAAACATGCTTTGCTCAACCCTGCAATTCAGAGCATTCAGAGTCCAGAATTAGTTGAGGCTGACTCCTGTGAATCTTTTAACAAGATTGACTGGAGCCTCGTGGTAGTGGATAAAATCTGGGGAAGATGGGAGACACCCCAACCCTCCCCAATTGAGGTGAAGGTGCAAGGCACTTACAGAGTGAGAAGCCCCACAGTACGTCCGGGTATCAAGAGAGCTTCGACCTTACTGTAAACAGATTCACAAGCATTCAACTACATTCCCCCCGGATGGCTGGGGGGTTCAGAAGCAGCACAGGTCGGTTGGAAGTTCTACTAGATCTCGATCCAGGAACCCTCGGAGGAAAGATCTGGAATGGAAAGTCTACGAAGTCAAGAGGACAGATTTGTCAAAACTACTGGAAGGCTGGAAGAAATACTGGTTCTGGCTGGATTGAAGTGGAAGGCATAAAAGTAGTGAATCCTTTCTGAGCAAGATAAGATTCTTGCCCACCTAAAGCGTGTGTGAAAGCTGGAAGGTCCAGGAGATGGAGCCGGGTACCTAAGATGGAGAAAGAAATGGCTTCTCTCCAGGACCAACACAGGATATCTTTTTAGCAGCATCCCTTTTTTTTTTTTTGGACTGTGGCTGTTGAGATTATCCGGTAGATTTAGACGTACATGGCTCTGGACATCACGAAGGCCTTATCCGTGGGCAGGGATGTTAACGCCTCATCGTCGTCCGTGGCCGCAAAGGAGAGGGCGTCATAGATGGGGTTGATCTGGTCTAAATATTCATCTTCCAGACTGGGGCCGGCCTCGCCTGCTGCCTCTCGTTCCTCCAGCGTGGGCAGCTCGTGGTAACGCGGCACCTCCTGCAGAAAAGGGGAAGAGAGAGAGAGAGGAGGCAGTCACTAACTGGGACTATAATGCAGTCCCTACTAATGACGGGCCTCAGAGTGGCTTTGCTTTTTTTATTTTTTGTAGCGCTCTGAAGATGAAGCACCCAGAGGCTGCGTTCCCACCACATATTTGAGCTGACATTTGATTATTTATTTATTTATATCTTAGGGTTTTTTTTATGTCACCTTTATCTTATCTTACATCTTATTATATAGTATATAAAAGCAAAATACCCCTCACACAACACCACAAAATCTCCAGAACCGTAAAGCCTACAAACTTGAAATTTGGCACGTATGTTCCTCTTGGCTTCTAGGGGCTCACTAAAGAAAGGATTTTTTGAAATGACCATCAGAGCATTAATATTTCCTATATTATTATTATTATTATTATTATTAACACGCTCTGATGCTAAAGCGTTCTACTCCTCCTCCCCACCTGAAAAGAAATCTCTTCCAAATGCAGAACACAAGCAGAGGAGAGGAGTTTCAGTTTCAGTGCACCAAGCAGCTTTAGTACAGAACAGTTGAGCTAAGCCACACCCAGGCTCCTTGCTGTCTCCCTCTTGCTCACACAGCAAATACTCTTTCAGTTTCCAAAGCGCCCTGGACTCTCTCACACACTGACAGGACGCTAGCCAGATGAATACTGATGGATGCTAAGCCCAACCACATAGTTTCGTAGCAAAGCATGAGATTTGAGCTAATTATCTGATAAGTAACTCAAGGCAGCGGAAATACCAAATACCCCTTCCTCCTCTTATTTCCTACCACCACCACCACAACAGCCCTGTGAGGTGGATTTGGGCTGAGAGAGCGGGAGGGGGGGACTGTCCCCTAGCCGGCTTTGAGGGGTAAGACAGAACTAGAACTCACTTCTCCTAGCGATTGGCCCAAAGTCACCCAGTTGGCTTTCAGGCCTAAGGCTGGGTTACAACTCACCGTCTCCTGGGTATTGGCCCAAAGTCATCCAATGGGTTTTCAGGTCTAAGGTGGGACTGGAAATCACAGGAACCTGGTTTCTAGGACAGCACCTTCCCCACGACGCCCAGACGACCCTATGTCTGACCCGACTCTACTTGGCCTGGTTCACACAACCTCTTAAGACCAATGGCAGAGGTTTCGCACATTACACTGGACTACAAGGTGCCCAATCACATTTTGCCACAGCCAAGTGTGTTGTGTGAACCTAGCCAGCAGCCTGGCCTGAACTGCAGAAAGCAGAATAATCCTGAGTTAAAAGGCGTGCCTGGTTAAGGTTGTAACGCGAGAACTGTGGCACCAACCATATCGCATCTATGGAGGGAGAACGCAAGACGCCGCCTTCTTCAGCCTCTACATACTTGGCAGAGGTAGATCTTCTTTCCCCTTGTCATGAGGACTAGAAACTTGTGTTACTGAAGGAAAAAAAAGACGGCCAGGAGGAGTCTCCGAATTCTTACACGCACCTCCCTGACTACCCACGCTTTGAGGTCCGGTTTCTGATTCGCAAGGTGAAATTTGGGAGGACTACGTTTATCTAGAGTTTTGATGGGAAGATTCTCCTAACGCCCACCCAGATGCCTACATTAAACCCGTTTCAGATAGTTTGTTCACCCAGATTCCCCTCACCTCTTTCGCGGTGGGGCCGGTGCCTCCAAAGAGATTGTCCGCGACGTTGGGTTCGTAGTAGGGGGCTTTGAACGGGATACATTCAGCCCCAGTGGCGTTAGCAACCTGGAATAAAACCAGAGAGGTGGTGAAAGGCAGGAGACGTTAAGTGAGATGCTGGCTAAGTGAGTTTTGTCCCGTGCTACGACCTTTCTTGTTCAGCAAATCACTGCAGTTGTGAAGTTAGTAACATCTGGCCTTCCCCACTGACTTTGAATCTGGCCTTCCCCACTGACTTTGCTTGTCAGGAGGTCACAAAAGGGGGTCATAACTGCAACCGTCATAAATGTGAGTCAGTTGCCAAGTGCCTGAATTTTGTAGGAATTGGGTATGTCTAGTTTAACGAAACTGACTAGGGGGTGATACGAAAGCAGTGTTCCAGCATTTGAGGGGCTGCCACAAAGAAGAGGGGGTCAACCTATTCTTCAAAGCACTCTTCAAGGCAGGACAAGAAGCAACGGATGGAAACTAATCAAGGAGAGAAGCAACCTGGAATTAAGGAAAAACTTTCCCAAAAGCGAGGACAATGAACCAGGGGAAAAAGTTTGCCACCAGAAGGTGTGGGTGCTCCATCACTGGAGGTTTTTAAGAAGAGATTGGACAACCATTTGTCTGGAATGGTACTGTCATGCCCCTGGGGGAGACTGAGTCTGAGGGAGAGGAGGAACAGCCGACAGGGAGTGGAAGTGTGGCTCCGGAGGTTGTGGAGGATGCTGGAAAAGGGCAGAGGCAGGCTGGGCAGTCAGAGGAGGATCCAGGCCCATTCCCTCCATCCTAGGGCATGCAGGGAGGAAAGGATAAGGGAGAGACGTGAATGGCGTGGTCTAAGGCAGTGATCCCCAACCTTTTATGCCGCGCCCGGTACTGGCATCAGCTGGGCCGCCATCTTTTTGATGAAAAGTGCTTCCGTGACCTCACTGGAAGCACTTTTCATCAAAAAGATAGCGCGCTAGCGCTCGGTGAGCTTTTCCGGTAGAAATGGCTTTCTACCGGAAGAGCTCACGAGCTGGCCCGCATCTTTTTGATGAAAAAGTGCTTCGTGAGCTTCTACCGGAAAAGCTCACCGGAAGCACTTTTTCATCAAAAAGATGGCGCGCCAAAACCAGCGCCCGGTAGGACTTGTTCCATGGACGGTCCGGTCCGTGGACCGTGGTTGGTGACCCCTGGTCTAAGGGGTAGAAAAGGGCCTTGATCCTCTTCATGGGCTGCAGCTGTGAGAACTGGTTAAAAGGACGGACATGCGTATGGGCCAATGCTGGAAACCAAGCATGGACATATCTCTAGTCTGTCGTTCCTCTCTGAGTTTGCCGTCCTTCCCAGTGTGTGTTCCAATATCTGTGGATGTCTTCAAGCCCTTATCTTGCCTGGTTCCCTTAATTGCTTCAGTGTGGTTTGTGTTGTTTTTTACTCTTTATAATTTATAGGCATTTTTAGTTTAAACCGCATTTCGTAACTGCTTATGGGGGAGTTTTTTTGACTCCAGTCAAGGATATTTGGAGCTTGGAAGCAAAGTGAAGGAACAAAAGGGGCTTCCCCTGTTTTTGTGACTGTGTTTATTTTGTCATCCCACCCTGGGTCATCACAGGTACAGGGTCTCCTGCCTGAGCAGGGGGTTGGACTAGAAGACCTCCAAGGTCCCTTCCAACTCTCGTAATTCCAAAAGCAGGTGCCTGCAGACCATGCTGGGAGCAGGGTTGATACTTACCAGCTCCGTTTCTTCTGACAGTTGGCAAGGAGGGGGCGGCTTGTACGCTGGGGGTCCTTCCAAACTGAAGAGACAGCAAGAAACGAGAGCCTGTTTAGCAATTTGTTTTGCATTTATGCACGGTGCCAACCAATAGGGGGGTGGAGGTTGAGATTGGGAGTGGTTGCTTTCACACAATTGTGGGGGTAGGGAGGCGGGGCGCTGAGGCTCCACAGACGTTGTCCAATTCCAACACCACACCCTTCCAAGCAGCATGGAGATACCGGCAGGTGAACCAAGGGCCTGGGCAGCCTCACCCATATTGATTTACGTTTTATGATTTTTGTGCTGCCTTTAGTTCAGGAGCTTCGAAGAGCTCCTTCCTGCCGTTTATCTTCACAACAGCCCTGTGAGGTAGGATGAGACGAGAGAGCACCTGGCTCATAGTCACCCAGGGGGCTTGGGTGACCAAAAAACCATGCTCTCCTTGGTTACAGTCCAACATCTTCACCACAGGTAAGAATCAGAGATGGATATATTTTTAATCGGTGGGGGGAGGGAGACGTGAGAATTGGGGGATCCCAAATCTTCCTTGAATTATTTGATCCTAACAGATTCGGTTTGATTGGAGGATGTGAGACTTGCCCCGCCTCCTTTTGGCCCCACCCCTCCTGTTTAGAGCTGAAGCCCCACCCACTCATTATGCAGCTCCGCTCCAGGGTTTAAGTCAGGAGTGGGCAACAATGGCCTCTTTACGACCTGTGGACTTCAACTCCCAGAATTCCTGAGCCAACCAGGAATGGGCAAAGATGGCCTCTTTACGACCTGTGGACTTCAACTCCCAGAATTCCTGAGCCAACCAGGAATGGGCAAAGATGGCCTCTTTACGACCTGTGGACTTCAACTCCCAGAATTCCTGAGCCAACCAGGAATGGGCAAAGATGGCCTCTTTACGACCTGTGGACTTCAACTCCCAGAATTCCTGAGCCAGCATGGGAATCGAAGTCCACAAGTCGTAAAGGTGCCATCGTTGCTCACTTCTGGTTTTTACTCAAAGCAATGCAAGCTTTGGCCGAATGAGGCCTGTTCCCGCTGCGAGGAAATTCAGGGGGTAGCTGGGTGGGTGCCCTCATACCCCCACCCCCCCACCCAGCCCCTACTACCCCACTCCACTTCCCAGAGCCAACTGGCTCACTTACTCATCCTCCTCAGGACCCATCCGGTTCTTTTGCTGCTGCCGACAGATCAGGATTCCGGTGACCACCACCGCCAAGGCCACGATGGTGGCTATGAGGCCTCCGATGATGCCCCCAGTGGTGGCTGCGCCCACTGGGTTGGGCTTCTCTGGACCAGGGAATAAAAGAGCATAACCTCAGTAAAAGACAACCCAATTCTGCTCAAAGGTTCATCCAACAAGCAGTCTGGGAACCAATACATAGCATGTTACAGGTGGTCCTCAACTTATGACCATGATTGTTGCTAAGCGATGTGGTTGTTAGGTTGAGTCACGCCCAGTTTTACAGCCGTGGCCCTCGCTTAATGGCTGCCAGAAGGAACATCATAAAATCCAAGACGGTCAACATGGCTGATCCTTTTTTATGACCGTAACAGGCAAACTCGATGATGGTTGTAACTAGAGGACTACCTTGACTCCAAGTTCCCTTTCTGGAAACTACGCCATCTTCAGGTAGCCCTCTGTCAGGGCTCCGGCAGTTACCCCCATTTAAATCATGAGTCTCGAGCCAAACTTCCAAAACTTAAAAATAATTTATTGGGAGTTAACATGCCGGCTGTCAACTCATAAAACATTTTGTACACACATTTTATAGTTGACAACAGAAAGAAGGGGGGAGAGTTTCAAAGAACAGATGGCAGTGTGGAATCGAAAGTACATTCTATTCATATTTTCTTCAAACACTGATTAGATGACTGAAGCTTCTGCCATGCAAAAATCTAATTGGAGAGCATGATTGATGACTCTTGGCTGTGGACATTTTTCGTTGGATGATACACCCAGAGGGGTGGCGGGAAAAGCAGGGTCAAGGGTGACAGTAAATTATGTATCTTAAGAGTCCGGCTGTCTGTCAGGATTCCGGCAGTTACTCCAATTAAATCATGAGCTTCGAGCCACACTCCCAAAACTAAAAAAGATTTATTTGAAGTTAACATTTTACATCCGGCATTAACCTAGGCGTGGCCGACTCTAACACACATCATTCATTGTCACCCTTGACCCTGGTTTTCCCCCCACCCCCTGGGTATATCATAATTCACATTCTCCAATGGGACACATCCATAGCCAAGAGTCATCAATCATCCTCTCCAGTTAGAATTTTGCATGGCAGAAACTTTGGTCACCTAGTTACTATCTTTGAAAAACTATTTATGGAATGCACTTTCGATTTCCAAGCTGCTACACTGTTCCCCACTCCCTTTCTGTTGGCAACTCTAAAAAGACCAGAGAAATATTTTATGAGTTGACACCCTCGACTTAATGACCACCATTGAGCCCAACATTTATGTTTGCTAAGCGAGACAGTTAAGTGAGCTTGCGTCCCATTTTACGACCTGCCTTGCTGCACAGTTGTTCAGCGAACCACTGCAGTTGCTAAGTTAGTAAGACGGTCCTTAAGCGAATCTGGCTCACCCCCTATTGACTTTGCTAGGCAGAAGGTCGCAAAAGGGGATCACGTGACCGCCCCCCCCCAGAGATACTGCAACCGTCATAAATACGAGTCAGTGGCCAAGTGCCTGAATTTTGATCGCCTAGCCATGGGGATGCTGCAATGATCATATGTGTAAAAAAACAATCATAAGTCAATTTTTCAGCGCCGTTGTCACTTTGGTCACTAAACGAACTGTTGTAAGTTAAGGACTACCTGCAATAGGGAAGCCGGCCTTCTTGGCCTTGGGGCTTCCCCGCCAGAATGTCTCCTTCCCACTCTCATCCCCAGCAAATTCACATTGTCCCACCTCTGCCGCCCACTAAGCGAGCCTGCCTCAGTTTCCCAGAATCCTAGACTTTTATCAGGGTTGACACTTGCCTGGGGATTGTTTTTGTGGTGTCGCCCAGAGTCAATTAAATTGGGCGTCTCTCTTAATTTGATTAGTTAATTCTTTCCTTCCCCGCGTATTGAGCTGCAATGCAAAATAATTCTGCCTGTTTCTTCATTTAGCGCTGGGTTCAGCCGTCACGAAGCGTGTTTGATTCATAGCTACACATGTTGGGTAATCTCAAAATAATACTCTGGCATCACAGATTAACAGAGTTGCAAGGGACCTTTGGAGGTCTTCTAGTCCCTTGTTCAAGCTGAAGGCTTTTAAGAAGAGATTAGACGGCCGTTCCTCTGAAATGGTGCAGGGGGGCAGGGGGTCTTCAAACTTGGCAATTTTAAGACTTGTGGACTTCAGCTCCCAGAATCCCTGAGCTAATGCGATTGGAAGAAGAATTCTGGGAGTTGAAGTCCGCAAGTCTTAAAGCTGTCGAGTTTGAGCTGCCCTACACCAGAGGTCTCCAAACTTGGCAACTTTAAGACTTGTGGACTTCAACACCCAGAATTCCTCAGCCAGCTGGCTGAGGAATTCTGGGAGTTGAAGTCCACAAGTCTTAAAGTTGCCAAGTTTGGGGACCCCTGCCCTACACCATTTCAGAGAAATGGCCATCTAATCTCTTCTTAAAAACCTCCAGTGAGGATATAAACGAGTGATTCTCAACCTTGGTCACTTTAAGAGGGGATGGACTTCAATGCTCAGAGTTCCTCAGCCAGCTATGCTGGTTGCGAGGTTGAGAAACAATGCCGCCTGGGGAATTCTGGGAGTTGAAGTCCACCCCTCTTAAAGGGGCCAAGGTTGAGAAACAATGCCAGCTGAGGAATTCTGGGAGTTGAAGTCCAGCCCTCTTAAAGGGGCCAAGGTTGAGAAATAATGCCGGCTGGGGAATTCTGGGAGTTGAAGTCCACCCATCTTAAAGGGGCCAAGGTTGAGAAATAATGCCGGCTGGGGAATTCTGGGAGTTGAAGTCTTAAAGGGGCCAAGGTTGAGAAATAATGCTGGCTGGGGAATTCTGGGAGTTGAAGTCCAGCCCTCTTAAAGGGGCCAAGGTTGAGAAATAATGCTGGCTGGGGAATTCTGGGAGTTGAAGTCCACCCCTCTTAAAGGGCCAAGGTTGAGAAACACTGTGTGGACGCCTTAGAGAAACTAACCTTTTTAGGCTGAAATGTGTTTTTGTGGGTCAGAATCGACTTCAGACACTCACTTTCTCCTATGTGATTAGTTTCAAGGAAGCAGGAAACAGCAAAGGGCTTAAAGCAGGGGTGTCCAACCTTGGCAACTTTAAGACTTGTGGACTTCAACTCCCAGAATTCCTCAGCCAGCAAAGCTGGCTGAGGAATTCTGGGAGTTGAAGTCCACAAGTCTTAAAGTTGCCAAGGTTGGACATCCCTGGCTTAAAGTAAACCACTAACCACTTTGCTTGGCTAAGTCAAGCTACTTCTGGCTCGCCTTTTGCACTTTCAGCCACTAGATGGCGCTTCAGCCCCGCATGGCAACCTTTCAACTCAGTTCCCAGCATTGTTCGGGTTGAACCTGCCTTGAATATATATCAGATTGTCTTTATTATTCACCCCTTTGCAAACAGGGAACGAGCAGGAGGGGGCACAGCAGGGGGCTACGTTTCTACTGGCTGCCTCCTCTTATATCTTCAGCTCTTGGGCCTTGGGAACATCTGGGGGGCTGGCGGTGAGAATGGGAATACAAGATACCACCGCTCTGGAATACTGACAGGCAAGGAAGGCGCTGTGGGAATTCAGAGGGAATCGGGTTTCTTAGTTCCTAAGCAACTGCACCGTGCTGGCGTTGGTGCTGGACACAGAAGTTAACATTCAATAGGGGAAAAAAGAAAAAAAACAAAAAACCCTAAGCTTGTGTTTTCCCTTTATTGACATCAAGTTTCTAGTCCTTAAGGAATATGTCAGCAGCGGAGGGATTTCTAGAAAGCTCAGATCAACTTCCCAGGCACCAGAAAACGGGAGTTCAAGTTCTAGTTCTTTGCCTTTTGCTAAGAACGGCACGAACGGAACGTACAGGTGGCCCTCGACTTCCAACCACAAGAGAGCCCAACATTTCCGTCGTTAAGGGAGAGCGTTGGTCAAGTGAGCCCTGCCCCATTTTTACGACCTTCCTTGCCACCAGCTGTTAAGGGAATCGCTGCCCTCGGTATAAGTTAGTTAGTCCCGCGGTTGTTAAGGGTGTCTGGCTTCCCCCGTTGGCTTGGCGGAAGGTCGCAAAAGGGGATCCCATGACAATGGTCGTAAGTACGAATCGGTCACCGCGTCTCTGAATTTTGACCACGCGACCGCAGGGATGCTGCGAAGGTCGCGACTGTGAAATAACGGTCGTAAGTCACCTTTTTTTCCCAGGGCCGTTGTAACTTTGAACGGGTTGTGGTTCGCCGGCAGCAGGTGCTGACGGCTGAGGTCTCGGAGAGCGAGGACTCGGATGAGGGGCCTGCGTGTGATGCAGGGATGGGGCCAGGACCACCAGGGAGTGGAAGGCTGCCTTCGGAGATTGTGGAGGCTGGCAGCAGTGATGAAGAGGTCCCCGAGGAGCCTGGGCCCAGTGCGTGTGTGTGCAGGGCTGCTCGAAAGAAAGAGCAACTGCAGCAGCACGGGCGACTCAGGAGTAAGGCTGCAAGGTAATGGCCCCTCCCTTCATAGATAAAAGCCAGCTGAGAAACTGGAGTTCTTTGCAGGAAGTAAAGACGTTTTTTGCACTCGAGCCTTGTGGACGTTTAGAATATCTTGGTTGGTGTTTGGAGATTTTGTGTTTAAAATATTTCTTGGCAACTTTATCTAGTGTTCTTGGCAGCCTTGCGCAACACTCGTTCTTATCAGAGATAATTAGTTTGAAACAGCCTTTTAACCCTGGAGGAACGAAATTCGTAAAGAATCATTAAAAGTTTTTGCTGTTACCTCCGTTTCGTGTTGGTCTCCTTGGAACAAGGTTTGGGTCAGAACAAAATGGTTGCTAAACAAACTGTCATAAGTCGAGGACTGCTTGTGTTTAGAGCATTGTTAGAGACCCCACATGCCCACTCCATGGCGTGTTTCTGTTGCTCCCTTCCGAGAGGAGGTTTTGAAGTATTTCTAGTTCTGTAATAGCTTTGTTCCCTAGGCCAGGGGTCTCCAACCTTGGCAACTTTAAGTGTGGAGGACTTCAACTCCCAGAATTCCCCAGCCTGGGAGTTGAAGTCCACCAGGCTTAAAGTTGCCAAGGTTGGAGACCCCTGCCCTAGGCCATCCGTCTGGTAAACTCCCAAGATTCATTTTTCTTGCCATGTACATGTGTACATCCCGACTAGACTGTGTTGTTTCTCCAGGTCATATAATATATGTGGATATATGCATAATTTTTAAAATTTATTTATATTGTCATGGTTATGTAGCGTATATTGGAGGCGGAGACCCTTTGAGACCTGCATGCAATGAAATTTCATTTTAAGGTACGCCGATTAGGGTCCATTCAAAGTGACAATAAAGTTATTCTAAGTCTATTGTGCACGAAGATGTAATGAACGCGTGTTATAATGATCGGCTTTTCTCTGATTTTAATTTCAAAGCAGGAAGAAGATCAATGGGCAACTCAGCAAAATGAATGGTGGGATTTTTGTCTTTTTATCCCTTTGCCACAACCTAGGGGCTGCTGTTTCTTCGCCTTCAAGATCTCCAGCTTGCCAGCCTGCCCTAGGAAAAATAGCAGGGTTTGGTGACCGAGCTGTTTGGATGACCTCCAGAGGTGCAAAGTCTCCCCAACCCACCATTGCCAGACCGCATCGGGAGGGATGCATTACGCTAGCAGAATGGGAAAGGATCTGGAACAGGAACTTTAAGATCAAGAAATCAGCAGCTTATAAAGAAAACGCATATAAAATGTTTTATAGATGGCACCTGCCCCCTTCGAGATTGGCGAAGATGCACCCCAACACGAGCCCCAATTGTTGGAAATGTCAAAGCATAGAAGGTACCTTCTTCCATTTGTGGTGGTCGTGCAAGGAAACCCAGAAGTACTGGCAAAAAATTAGGCGCTGGCTAGAGGAAATAACCAAGGAACAAATAGAGTACAAACCAGAGTCCTTCCTTCTAGGAATTTTCGATAAACAAATACCCAAAAATCGAAGTATATTGTAATTCATATCTTAACCGCAGCCAGACTGGCATTTGCCCAGTGCTGGAAATTATCTTCCATTCCCTCTGAACATATGGTTATTCAGAAAATTTTACAATGCGCCGAAATGGACAAACTAACCCAAGCACTAAAAATAAAGAATCCTCATCATATTACAATAATTGGAATCCTTTGTATAATTGGCTAAACCAAAGATAGATCACCTCTAGGAAAATTATGGCCGAGGGCCTCCGAAGCAGAGATAAAGAAAAGCACCGCCGATGATACTTTTGAAGAAAAAAAGGATCTTACAGACAGTCACAAAATATGGTTTTATTTTAACTGTTTTCCCTACTCTATCCTTCCCCTCCCTTACTCTTCCCTTTCCCCTCTCTTAGGCTTTCCTCCCTCTCCCTCTTGGTCTATGCCAAGGCCTATTTTCTTTTTGTTGTACATAATTTGTAGTTGTGTTGTTCTTTTAAAGGTAAAACTAATAAAGTATTTTTCCAAAGGAAAAATAGCAGGGTTTGGTGACCGAGCTGTTTGGATGACCTCCAGAGGTGCAAAGTCTCCCCAACCCACCATTGCCAGACCGCATCGGGAGGGATGCAGCTTGTGGAAAGCTGCCTTAAATAAAACCAGGGTAGCTTTTCCAATTCTTCGCGTTCGCAATAGGACCGCGATCTTTCTTTGACTTAAAAGGGACTGGTTTGGAAATGGTTGAAATCTGCAGTTATTCCTTACGGAGGACGCCACATTGGGAGAAAAGGACCTCAACCTGAACTGCCCACCTGGGCTTTTCATTGGAGCTCAATGCACCGTGGGGAATGCCTGCAGAACAGGATGTTTTATTATTATTATTATTATTATTATTATTATTATTATTATTATTATTATTATTATTATTTATTTATTTATTTATTTATTTATTTATTATTATTATTTGTTTATTGTTTGCATCCGGCTTTTATTGTTTTTAGAAATAACTCAAGGCGGGGACCATATTTGACACAGCTTCCTCCTCTTGTTTTTCCCACAACAACCACCTTGTGAGGTGGGTTGGGCTGAGAGAGAGAGGGATTGCCCTAAAAAGTCACCCAGGTGGCTTTCACAGATAAGTGGAACTAGAACTCTCCCTCACCTGGTGATTGGCCCAAAGTCACCAAGCCATCTTTCGTGTCAAGGGCGGGTCTAGAACTCACCGTCTCCTGGTGATTGGCTCAAGATCGTCCAGCCATCTTTCATGCCTATACGTGGGACTAGAACTCACCGTCTCCTGATAATTGGTCCAAGATCGCTCAGCTGGCTTTCATGTCTAAGGCAGGGCTAGAACTCATTGTCTCCTGGTGACTGGCCCAAATTCACACCCAGCCAGCTTTTAGGTCTAAGACAGGACTAGAACTCACCCTCTCCCAGCGTCAACCTGGTGCCTTAACCATCCAACCAGGTGGTTAAGGCACCAGATACCCAAGTAACAATGCTAAGCCCTAAATAACCAAACGATTATTCTTTCATGTCCCGCTTCCTGCCACTCATCCAGGCACCAGAAAACCAATCCAGTCCATCCGAACTTTTCCTCTGCCTGCAAAGAGTTTCAAAAACTCCCACCTGGCACACCTGGAAGCTGAAAGGTGACCTTTCCTGGGCCACCTGACGGCTGCCAGCCTGGCACGTTCATTCCCACAACAGATTCCCCCCTTACACACATAGACAGCCCTCCTGGGAAAAGCCATAATTACACACAGCCCCATACATTATGCATGGAGGCGCTGGGAGCAAGCCTTCGCAGCAGCTCCAAATTCTTATTTTTAGATTCGAGAGAGGAAGGTTTCCGGTGGAATTCTTCTGACGCCAGCTCGAATGCCCAGAAGTCGAGCCAGTTAGGGATATACCGAATCTGGAGGAGAAGGCGAGAGAAAGAAGAGGAAAGGAAAGACGGGCGACAGGAGGAGGAGAAGAAATAATGGCTTCCCTCTGTAGAGAAAGATTTGTCTCTTTTTTTCCCCAAGTCAAGAAATGAAGAAAATTGGACAGGCTGGCATATCTGGGCTACGAACCTACAAGACCCCTGGCTCCATCTAGGACAGGGGTCCCCAAACGTGGCAACTTTAAAACTTGTGGACTTCCTCCTCCTCCTCCTCGTCCCTCCCCCTTTCTCCTCCATAAAAAGTTTGGGAAATGAAATGTCTGCAAGAAAACAACCCAGATTAAAGAGTAGTAGAGGGATTTTCCCTGGAACGCTAACAGACTCTTTATTATTTCCTCCTCCTCCTCCTCCTCCTCCCCCCTTTTTCCTCCATAAAAATCTCACTCAGCCATTTCAGACAAATGGCTGTCCAATCTCTTCTTAAAAACCTCCGGTGTTGGAGCCTTCACAACTTCCTGTAGCAAGCTGTTCCACTGATTCATTGTTCTAATTGTCAGGAAATTCCTCCTTCATTCCAAGTTGCTTCTCTCCTTGATTAGTTTCTATCAATTGCTTCTTGTCCTGCCTTCAGGTGCTTTGGAGAATAGCTTGACCCCCTCCTTTTCTTTGGGGCAGCCCCTCAAATATTGGAAGACTGCTGTCATGTCCCCCACTAGTCCTTCTTTTCATTAAACTAGACATACCCAATTCCAGCAACTGTCCTTTATATATTTTAATCTCCAGCCCCCTAATCTTCTTCGTTGCTCTTCTCTGCCCTCTTTCTAGAGTCTCAACCTCTTTTTTTTAATATTGTGGTGACCAAAACTGGATGCGGTGTTCCAATCTCTCCCCATTTGTCCTCCCCAGCAAACTGGTCCCCGAAGGATAGGTGCGTGCACACCTGCGGCATGGGGTGATGTCATTTTCCGCCCTTCCTTGTTCTATCCTCATCATTTACTTTCCCCTTTCAGTGTATGCCCTGCCCAGTCTCCACCCAGCACGGCTTCCATCCAGCTGGGCAGAGGAAAGGAAGAAAGGAAGGGAAGAAGAGAAGGGAGGAGGGCTGAAAGGGCAAGGCTGGCGCAGGTGACTCAACCAGCTCAAAGGCCACCTGGGAGGACACGAGATCATGCGTCAGAGTCTGACGCCTCTCGTCCTGCAGGAAGTCAATCTGAGGAATGAAGGGGCTTTTTTTAAGTTTGGGACCAATTTGGGGAAGGAGGAGAGCTGGTCAGGGAGACCAGTGTCGGAGGAACTTGCCTGGATGTCCTCCTCCTTCCTCTTCACATGATTACAGGTAATCTTCGACTTATGGCCACAACTGAGCCCAAAACTCCTGTTGTTAAGTGAGGTTTGCCCCGTTTTTACGACTTTTCTCACCACCGTTGTTTGTTAAGTGAATCATTGCAGATGATAAGTTAGTAATCTGGTTGTTAAACTGGTTGTTAATTTTGATCATACGATCACAGGAATGCGGCAACGGTCGTAACTATGGAAAGCAGCCCTAAGTCACATTTTTTTTCAGTGGGCTGCTAAAACTTTGAACGGGTCATTAAACGAGCGGATGTCACTCAAGAGGAACCAGTAGTTGCCTTCCCTAACTCAACCCCGGCCGTTGGAAGAGAGGTGGCTTTCAAATCCCAGAATGACTATTTGTTGAAGAGAGCGTCTCAAGTCACAATGAATCAAATCAATCAAGAGATTTCAATCGAGCAAATTTAAGGAAAGAGCTCCCAAAATATTTCCAGCATGTCAATTGTCCCACCAGAGGCAAATAAAAAATAATAATACTTTAGACCATTGATACACAACCGTAGAAGATGCTTATAGGCCTTTACCACGAGCAGCTGTGGGACACTCTGATCACTGCATGATTCACCTTGTACTTGCTTACAGACAAAGACTTAAAACCATGAAACCAACAATTAAATCAGTGAGGACTTGGACTGATGAGGCCAAGCTGAAGCTTCGGGCTTGCCTTGATTGCAATGTTTTCAGTCGAGGACCTGTCTACTGCACGACTCAAAAAGAGAGCTGTGAAAATATCTGCAGACCCCTCACATCCCGGACATAAACTGTTTCAACCCCTACCCTCAAAACAACACTATAGAGCACTGCACACCAGAACAACTAGGTACAAGGACAGTTTTTCCCCGAATGCCATCACTCTGCTAAACAAATAACTCCCTCAATACTGTCCAACTATTTACGAAGTCTGCATTACTATTACTGTTAATCTTATCATCCCTCCTTATCACCCATCCCCTCCACTTGGGACTGTATGACTATAACTTTGTTGCTTGTATCCTTATGATTTATATCGACTGTTTCCTAGTATGATTTGATTGCTTATTGTACCCTTTGACTATTATTAAGTGTTGTACCGGATGATCCTTGACTCTTGATGAATGTATCTTTTCTTTTATGTACACTGAGAGCATTTGCACCAGGACAAATTCCTTGTGTGTCCAATCACACTTGCCAAAAAAGAATTCTATTCTATTCTATCTGTGATTAATGTGTGTGTGTGTGTGTGTGTTTAGGTAGGTACCTAGAGGGATGGATAGGTGTGTAGGTGGATAGATGATGGACAGATGATAGATGGATAGATATAGATTAGGTAGGTAAGTAGTGTTCTGTTGTGGGTGAAGGAAGACACACAGCCGAAGGTAACCGTCAAACTGGTTTATTCAGTTAACAGTGAGAACTGAACGACTGGTCCTGTCTGACAGTTCCCCTTTTATAGGGGCTGTCAGACAGGCCAGCCAATCATATTCAAGAGCTTTTCTCGCCTAAATTGCGGGCCAGAGTGAAAACTTCAGTTATACTAAAACACAACAGGTAGAATACATATTGTTTCCTAGTATGATTTGATTGCTTATTGTACCCGATGACTATTATTAAGTGTTGTACCTTATGATTCTTGACTCCTGATGAATGTATCTTTTCTTTTATGTACACTGAGAGCAATTGCACCAAGACAAATTCCTTGTGTGTCCAATCACACTTGGACCATAAATAATTCTATTCTATTCTATTCTATTCTATTCTATTCTATTCTATTCTATTCTATTCTATTCTATTCTATTCTATTCTATTCTATCTCTCTCTCTCTCTCTCTCTCTCTCTCTATCTCTCTATCTATCGGCCATGAATCTGGAGATTTTGCTGTAATGTATTATAAACAGAGAGCAAACCCGCTGCACTGATGATGTCACCTAGTTGGGTAATGAAACGTCTGCAAGAAAGCAACCCAGCCCAGGAAGCCCCAGTGAAAAAAAAGAGAGACTTTTCTCCTTCACACTTCCCACCCACAGCACCGGCCCCCATGGTCACGTGATTAACATCCGGATGCTTGGCAACTCATCGTTATGACGGTTGCAGCATCCCGGGATCTTGCAATGCCCCATTCTGCGACCTTCATGGGGAAGCCGGAGTTGCTTAACGACTGTGTTACTACGTCAACAACGGAAGCGACTCACTTAACAACGGTGGCAGGAAAGGTCGTAAAATGGGGGGGCAGGGCTCTCTTTCACAACCGTCTTGCTTAGCAGGGGAAGTTTTGGGCTCGAATCTGGATGTCAATCAAGTAAACATTGGGGGGGGGGCTTCTCCGGATGGATCTTGACAGACTAGAACACTGGGCCGTATCTAACCAAATGAAATTCGATGTAGAAAAAAGTAAAGTCCTACACTTAGGCAAGAAAAACCAAAAGTACAGACATATAGACTGGGTGAAACCAGATTTCTTAATAGCCGTAACTGGGAGAGGGATTTTGTAGTCTTAGTGGGCAACCAGCTAAATAGGAGCCGGCAGTGTGCAGCAGCAGCCAAAAAAGCCAATGCAATCCTAAATTGCATTAACACAGGGATACAATCAAGAGTACAAGTGAGGTACTTAGTACAAGGGAGGTCCTAATACCACTCTATAAAGCCTTAGTAAGACCACATCTAGAGTACTGCATCCAGTTTTGTTCACCACATTACAAAAAAGATGTTGAGACTCTAGAAAAAGTACAGAGAAGAGTAACCAGGATGGTTAAGGGACTGACTAGAGGCTAAAACATACAATGAACGGTTGCAGGAACTGGGCCTGGCTGGTCTAGGGAAGAGAAGGACCAGGGGAGACAGGATAGCGGTCTTCCAATATTTGAGGGGCTGCCACAGAGAGGAGGAAGGGGTCAAGCTATTTTCTAAAGCACCTGTAGGCCAGACAAGGAATAATGGGTGGAAACTGAACAAGGAGAGATTCAACCCGGAAATAAGAAGAAACTTTCTGACAGGGAGAACAATCAACCAATGAAGCCCCCGGAAGTAGTGGGAGCGTCATGGCCAAGCTTTGGACCCCAAACCCCGATGTGCCTCCCTGCGCTCCAGGCTGAGGCTGTGTGGCAAACCGGTTCCTTGCCCAGAGGAGCCGTTGGTGAGCCTGGCATGGAAAGGAAGCCTTTGGCTGCCGCAGAAAAGCCGCCGTTGTTGCCAAACAGGCCAAACCGGAGTGATTAATCCACTTTATCTGCCCGGATAATCCACTCTTCTCAGGTGGTTCCTAGGAAACACACTTTGGGGAGGTAGAGTCAGGAGGGACTGGGACGGGCGGAAAGCCAGGTGGGGCAGGGAGGGAGGGAGGGAAGGGGAAACGAACGGGAGTGAAACCTGGGCATGAAACCTGCCCGCTCTGGGAAGAGATAAGGGGTTTCGGAGAAGAAAAGAAAGAAAAACGAGAGTCCGAGGCTCGCTTCCGGGAGGGAACAAGCTCAAAGTCTCCAGGCGTGACAACATGTGTGTGCTGGAAAGCTATGCAGGCGCCCACCCACGCCCAACACAGGGCACTAAAACAGGAAGCGGGGAGGGAGGGAAGGAACCAAAGCTTGGCTCCAATTGGAATCTAGCATGCTTTCTTTTTAGTTTAGGGTTTGTTTTGCTGCTTGCCCGTCCCGATGCCTGGCAGGGCTCCCAACGTGGCACCTGCCGAATTCTTTTTGTTTTCTTTTATTTGCATCCTGCTGGTTATTATTTTTTAATAAGCCACTCGAAGTGAACATACCCAGCAACGCCTTCCTCCTCCTATTCTGTCCGCAGCAACAACCCTGCGAGGTGGGTGGGGATTTGGGGGGGGGGAACTGGCTCAAGGTCACCCAGCTGGCTCAGGAGGAACTAGAACTCCCAGATTGGCCCAAAGTCACCCAGATGGCTTCCGTGCCTAAGGCAGGATTCACAGCCTCCTAGTGATTGGCCCAAAGTCACCTAACCGGCTTTGACAGCTAAGGCAGAACTAGAACTCATAGTCTCCTAGTGATTGGCCCAGGGAACTCACCTAACCTCAGCTTTGACAGCTAAGGCAGAACTAGAACTCACAGTCTCCTAGTGATTGGCCCAGGGTCACCTAACCAGCTTTGATAGCTAAGGCAGAACTAGAACTCACAGTCTCCTAGTGATTGGCCCAGGGTCACCTAACCAGCTTTGATAGCTAAGGCAGAACTAGAACTCACAGTCTCCTAGTGATTGGCCCAAAGTCACCTAACCGGCTTTGACAGCTAAGGCGGAACTAGAACTCACAGTCTCCTAGTGATTGGCCCAAAATCATTCACTGGCTTTCATGCCTAAGGCAGAACTAGAACTCACAGTCTCCCGATGACTGGCCCAAGGTCACCCAGCTGGCTTCCCTGCCTGGCGGGATTAGAACTCACCGTCTCCTAGTTTTTAGCCTTGTGCCTTAACCACTGGACAAACTGAGTCCTTCTCCCAGACCACCATATCACTCCTCCCCCCCCACCCCGAGGCTGCTGTTTGGGAGGCTGATGGGAGCTTAAAAGTATCGGGAAAGGCCCAGGTTAGGGAAGGGGAAAATGCCCTGGTCGCTGGTGCCCCCCATTCTTCATCTAACCGCTCCTCTGGCTCCCAGTTCCGAATTTCATTTCACGTCAGCCGCAAGGAACCCGAAAGAGGATCTCACGGCAGTGCCAACCCTTCTACGGGAAAAGCTGGCTTCTTGCTGTATTTCATTCCAGAGTTTCTGCCCCTCCCTCGGGAATGTCTTTGCCCGTGTTTACATGAAACTAGACAAAAGGGGAAGGGGAAAAAACGAGAAAGAAACGGACTGTACTTTCGGCCTCGGGAGGAAAAATGAACTGAGGTGGCCACCCCTGGAGTTAGGGGGGGAAATCACTGAACCCCGAGAACTTGTAATCCCGAATCGAAAGGAGAGTCAAACTTCAAAAGAAGCCACCGCCCTCCCTGCCATCCCCCAACCAAAAATCTGGCTTTTACACAAATCGTTTCTTGCCCCCTGCAATCTCAGAGAGTATTTTTATTTTATTTTATATTTTACTGCCGTTGCAAGAGTCAAATAATCCTCTCCACTCCTACCCTGCAGAGCTAATATGAGAAATATTTCCAAGCTCGATAGATTGTGCACTGTTTAATGTGGCTTTTTTGTCAGGGTGAACGTGTGTGTGTGTGTGTGTGTGTGTGTGTGTGTGTGTGTGTGTAGGGGAAGGGTTGTTACTGGGTGCAGAATTTTCTCAGTGTCGTATTATCCCCTTCAATAGCTAAGCCACAGTCAGAGGGGGAGAAGAAGAAAAAGAAGAAAGGAAAGGAAAGAGAATTTATAGTCTATTCCTGGTTTGTTTTTGGTTTGTTTTTTTGCCGAGAGAATCCCTTTTAACCTGAATGCGGCTTGTGGAGAATAATCAGAAAGCAGCACTCAACTCATAATAGGATCAGGAGATCTTTATCTGAGCTCTTTGGAAACAACGCGGGGACAAAAATAAGTTGGCTGTCACTAGGCAAGA
Organism: Notechis scutatus; assembly: GCF_049901735.1. Taxonomy (NCBI): domain Eukaryota; kingdom Metazoa; phylum Chordata; class Lepidosauria; order Squamata; family Elapidae; genus Notechis; species Notechis scutatus. The sequence continues at coordinate 23,508,188 of NC_142016.1, read as the reverse complement.
GCGGGAAAATATTCTGCTTGGCCTACTCGTCACCCTTCAGAGGAAAAAAAAATAAAACCAACATACAAATTAAGATTCTCCAACATGGCTTCCAACTCCTTCTTCTCACTGGTTCAGCTCCAAAATTTTCAGGACTAGGATCATTATTTAAAAAAAATAAATCCTGATTTATTTTTTTTTTTAATCCTGATAGTTTCACCTTCCTAAATCCGGCGTCAACAGAGACTTCATTTTGCAAAGAACGCGATTAAAAATTAACTTCGTGCTATCTTTTTCCCCTTTCCAAATCTCGACCAAAACAGGTTTCTCTGCACATATAACCACCAGGGTTGAAATGAAAAGAGGACAACCGAAGGAAAACGATGTGCTTTGCAGAATTTCTGCATAAAGGAGTTGGAAGGGACCTTGGAGGTCTTTTAGTCCAGTGGTGGCTAACCTTTTTGGGTTCCTGTGCCAAAAATTGCAAGCGCACCAGCAGGCCCGCACTCACATGCCAGCACCCAGAATGCAATGCGCATCCTCACACACCCTGCGCATGCGCACGCAATCCCCACCCCATCCCCTTACCTGCACTGCGCCTCACAGCTGATTTTTCGGCTGGTCTGAGGCATTTTTCGGCCTCCAGAGGCTTGGGAAAAGCTTCTGCAAAGCTTCTCAGGATGAATTATAGGCCCGTTTCATCACTTCCGGTATAGGAAATGACAAAATGGGCCTATAATTCGTCCTGAGAAGCCTTGCAGAGGCTTTTCCAAGCCTCTGGAGGCCAAAAAATGCCTCAAACCAACCAGATGTGAGGTACATGCATGTGCAGATGTGAGATACATGCATGTGCAGTGAGGTAAGTTTGCCTGCAGCTCGTGTGCCGGTACAAATGGCTCTGCGTGACACTTGTGGCATGCATGCCATAGGTTTGTCATCACGGTCCTAGTCCAACCCCTTACTCAAGCAGGAGAACATGTATCATTCCAGACCAATGATTGTCCAATCTCTTCTTCAAAACTTCCAGTGATGGAGAACCCACAACTTCTGAAGACAGAAGTTTAATTGTTCTAAATGTCAGGAAAGTTCTCCTTAATTTTGCTGGGAGAAGTTTATGATAGGCAATTCCTTAGCATAATGTTTATGCTACTCTTCATACGTTTTTGTTCACCATGCAGCTATGATTTCCTTTAAGCCAGTATTTCTCAACACTGGGCAAATTTGAGGCATGTGGACTTCAATTCCCAGAATTCCCCAGCCAGCCATGATAGTTGCAGAATTCTGGGAGTTGCAGTTCCACCCCACCCCCAAAATCCTAAATTTACCAAGGTCGAAAAACACTGGTTTAAGCCATTTCTAGTTGAGTTCACCAACTCACCAACTCAATCTACAGAGTACAACGGTTGAATTTGTGCACTTTGTCCAGAGGTGCAAACTATACTGTGTTGGTGTAACGTTGTGTAAATATATCTTTTTAAGACAACTATGGGATGGCAACAGGACGTGGGAGGTGAAAATCCAACAGATAAATATTTTGGAGAATGTTGGGGAGCTTGTAATTTCACTTTCTCGTCCAGAAAACAGACCTTGGCAACGTGTTCAATTCTTTTAGCACATTTTTCTCAAAGCCTGCCATGTGGCGTCAACACCAAGCATTTGAAACCCTGCCATGGAATAGGGAGAGTCTTAGAAAATCTGGATTCCTTCTGCAGTGGATGATTGCACATTTACAGCAGTGACTCATTTTAAGAGCAGACTTGGCCACCCCAAAATTGTCATCACAGCTTTGGTCTGCCCGTATCAGAAATCCATGTAAACATGGGTAGGTTCTTCCCAAGTCAGACGAAGGAACGAGATTCCTACCAGGGGCTGTTTGGAAAATCTCCCATGTTAACCTGTTGCCATCTTTGCAACGACACTGAGCTAATTATAAACGCCATCCTGATTCGGCTATTAATATTCCATGAACTGTTCCACACTTTGGAAGAAGGACCACGTGATACCCAATGAAACACCACTGCAAGTGTTTATTTCTCGTCTGTGGTATTTGCATGCTGAGCCAGTCATGCAAGGGTCTTGTTTTTAGTTTCCTGGTGAGTAAATTCTGCTGTTGGTGAAAGGGCACCTCCCTGACATTTCAACTTTTCCTCCCGAGACATAACCAACTCAGAATTTGCTTGGGAAGATCGGGGAGATTATAATAAAAAAATAAAAATTGACTGGGTTTATGCTTCATACTAAATTATTGTTGGTCGATTGGGTTTATTAAATAGTTCGGGTTTGCAAGTGCTAAACCATGCACCAAGCTTTATAAATCACAGTGGGTGACTTCAGACTCTTCTTCTCTGCAAATCCTACTTCCTTCTAAAACTGATGATGTTACCTAGTTGGGTAATGAAACGTCTGCAAGAAAACAACCAAGGACCTTCTCATACTTCCTTCTGTTTGGGATCTTCTGCTCCAACTGCAACCCAGACAATCTACTGTCACTGAATTATCTTCTAGCTATATTTTACTTCACTGATAGGTCTTTCTTAATTTTCACAGGGTTCTCTTGACTTCACAGACCAAGATCAGTTATATGATCCATGTGCGGCTGATTTTAATCAACTCAGTTGTTTGCATTCACACAACACCATTATTTGTTCATCGTGTGTTGGGTTGACAGAAGTCATGAAACCACAAACCAAGGAGTCCATTTGTGACCTAGTATGTTGTGTTAATTCCGTCTAGGGATGTCCACTCTTGGAAATTTTAAGAGCTATGGGCTTCAATTCCCAGAATGGCTGCCTGGGGAATTCTGGGAGTTGAAAGTCCACCAGTCTTAAAAGCTGCCAAAGTTGGATATCTCCGATCAAGAGTGAATTGTGATCCTGCGCCAGCAGACCAAACAATTTATGAGAACATTATGGATCTAATACTTGACTTTTGAGTCTTACAAGGATATGGAGTCAGGCTCTGACCTTGTTATAACCCCTCTCCAAAATTTAGCCCTCTAAGCCATTTTAATAGCCTTTTAAGTAGCAACAGCTGGTAAGTGTGTCTTCCCAGACCACAGCCCCAGCTGGGCCAAAGGATGAAAATAATCAGTTATGGGTTTCAACAACACATCCAAAATCTGTAGAGATTCACGATTCACAACAAGGGTTTTTAGTGGGACCCGGTCCCGATGTGGAAAGAGATGTCAACAGCTGGGCAAGAAGAAACAACTGGATCACATGTATGGCACATTAGCCAAGATCTCCAGCCAAACCCTTCACAGCAAGGATGCCTTTTGCTAGCCGGCAATTATGCTGAAATTTCACCAAGCTTTTTCCGGTGGCAATTGCTTACAATGGGTATTTAAGATAACTGGATCGAGATCAGATGCAAAATAATCCACTGGGAATCCGCAGAGAAAGTTTGCTTTTTTCCACCCCCAAATTGCAAGCCATCAAAATCTTGCCGGGGGTGGGTGGGATTTCTTACGCTTCCATCTAAAAGTTTTCATCCCACCACCAGCCAAAGTCCCGCCGATTGGGGTGGCTGATAAAAACTTGAGAAAGACATCAAGAGGGAAGGAAATAAAAGATGGGGTTTTCCTTCAATCACGGTTGAGGCCCTGCTGCGAAGTGGAAGCAAGAATGGTTTGCGAGGAGAGAAAGGAGTGGAGAGAGCTAGTGAAGGAACTGTGTTAAGTACAGATAGTCCTTGACTTACAACAGTTCACTTAGTGAGCGTTCCAAGTTACAATGGTGCTGAAAAAAGTGACTTACGGCCACATTTCACAGTTGCAACCTTTGTAACATCCCCTAAATGAATGGTTATAAGTCGAGGATTATCTGTACTGCCCATTTTGTACCCTGTTGGACTGTTTGGAGACTTCAGAGGATAATTAGGACTGCAGAAAAAAGGATTACCACCAACCTGCCTTCAATTGAGGATCTGTCTACTGCACGAGTCAAAAAGAGGGCTGTGAAAATATTTACAGACCCCTCACATCCCGGACATAAACTGTTTCAACTCCTACCCTCAAAACGATGTTATAGATTACTGCACATCAGAACAACTAGACACAAGAACAGTTTTTTTCCTGAATGCCATCACTCTGCTAAACAAATAATTCCCACAACACTGTCAAACTACTTAGTAAGACTGTATTATTACTATTCTTCTTCTCATCCCTCCTTATCACCCATCCCCTCCCACTTGTGACTGTATGACTGTAACTTTGTCTCTTGTATCCTTACGATTTATATATAGACTGTTTCCTAGTATGATTTGATTGCTTATTGTACCCTATGACTATCATTAAGTGTTGTACCTTATGATTCTTGACTCTTGATGAATGCATCTTTTATGTACACTGAGAGCATTTGCACCAAAGACAAATTCCTTATGTGTCCAATCACACTTGGCCAATAAAAGAATTATATTCTATTCTATTTTGAGCCTACCCACTCATCCATCCACCCACCCAATCCAATCCACCCACCCACCCAATCCATCCATCAATCCAATGCAATCCAATCCACCCACTTAGTTTCTTGCATTTTAGCAACTCTGAATTTGCCCTGATCCTATACGTCTCTCTTCTTTCATTGCACCCCGCCAGAAAACTGGGTCACTCCAGCTGTTCTTCAGCTGTTTTAACTCCCAATTATCAGCCCTCACTCCTGACAGTGGGAGGATGCTGGATGGAAACAATTTAGCATCTGGAGCCCTACAGGTTTTCCAGCCCCACCTGTCCCCCTGCCACCTGTGAAGATGCCCCCCTTGCAAAACACACACACACATACATAAAAGGGGGCTTCCCAATTTTGACAGTCGGCAAGCACCAAAAAGGCACCATGCCCCTAGCCCCACCCCTAACGGGTCCATCTCTTTTCAAAACAGCCTCTCTCGGTCTCCCATACGGCAGGCTGCTTTGAAGAACCGTGAGCTCCTTTCCGAGGCGAGACAGGTGGTCACGGAGGAGACATGTTGGGAGTCGACAGCACCTACGGTTTGCAAGCCACAGGCATCTGCTCTCGCCAACAGAAGGTGGTTCTGAAGGATGCTTACATGTTGCTGTCATGTAATGTTTGAAGAGGAGTTTGCTCAATACCCAGAAACACAGAACAAGGAGGGGAGGAAGGTAGAGGTGGCTGAAGTTGCGATTTTTTAAAAATTTTTCCAAGTTCTTTTAAATTTTAGAAAGAGAATCTGCCAGCAAGTTTGAATTGCTGAAGAACAGAGCGGCTTGTTCCAGAATTAAAAAAAATACCACATTTTAAATCAGGGAAGAGTACGAACTCCACCGTGGACATGCCCAGGAGGGGAGTTTAAAAACGGAGAGAACACCCCGATAAAGCAGCAACGGACAAAACTTAAAATAAAGGCCATCTCCAAAAAGCAAAGTCAATGGGGGAAAGCCAGGATTCACTTTAACGACCGAGCGACTAATTTTAAGAATTTAAGAAACGTGGCGGGAAAAGTCGCAACGTGGTGGCAAAACTCACTTTGTGAAGGCCTCCCTTAGCGACGTCAATGTGGGGCTCAGTTGTGGTTCGTTAAGTCGAGGAGTCCCTTTATTAATCTGGAAATATTTGTTGTTTTGCATTGTGGCGGGGTAGCTGTTGGTGGGGGGGGAGTGGAGAGAAAATGCTGGGCTTACTTTCCTGCAGGAAGGAAATACCATTCAGGCATCTTAATGTCAGACGAAGGCTGCATCAACTGCGCTGCCACGGCTCCCAGATGCCTGGAGGACATTATTAAATACATGCAGAAAATGTCTATTCATATCACATTAAGAATTGCAAAATCTGCTGGCAACCTTGGAGAGGTTCAGAGAGAGAAAGAGAGACGCCTCCAAAACCATTTGGGAGGTGAAGTAACGAGAACACCTGTCAGTTCTGTACCTACAGTTGTTGAATGAAATGTAAATGTGCGTTAAACCAAAGTTGGGTTTTCTCCTGTTATCGATGGCAGCCTTAAGTGTCTGTTTGCCCCAAAAGGGACCTGCACTTTTGAATCTCCATATACTGGTAGTGTTTGAGGGGTGCGGTGGCCTAGAGGTGGAGCTCTCGCCTCACCGTCAGGAGGGCTTTGAGTTCGATCCTAGGTAGAGGCAGATATTTCTCTCTCCGGGCACAATGAGAATTATATCTGCTGAATATAACTCCGCACTGGCAACAGGAAAGGCATCTGGCCAGTAAACACTCAGCTCCATTCAGTTTCCGTTCAAATTTGGGGGTACACTGTGGAATGGAAATGAGTGGTGCGGTGGCCTAGAGATGGAGCTTTTGCCTCACCATCAGGAGGGCTGTGAGTTCAATCCTAGGTAGAGGCAGATATTTCTCTCTCTGAGAATAGATCTGCTGAACATAAACTCTGCAGTGGTGACAGGAAGGGCATCCGGCCAGTAAACACTCGGCTCCATTCAGTTGCCAGACTCCACCCTGCATTGATTATGGGGTCATTCAAAGAAGACGTTGACACAGGTAGTCCTCGACTTACAATAAGTTTGTTTAGCAGCCATTCCATGTTACAACAGTGAGTAGCACTGTTGTTAAGTTACGAGCACGGTTGTTCAGTGAATCTGGCTTCCCCATTGATTTTGCTCATTGGGTCACAAACGGGGATCACAATGTCCTCGGGACACTGCAACCGTTGTAATTACGAGTTGGGGGCCAATCCTCTGAATTTTGACCATGTGACTACAGGGATGCAGCTGCAACGGCCGTAAGTGTGAAAATGGTCGTAAGTCATGATTTTCAGTACCATCAGACACTAAATGAACTGTTGTAAGTGGAGAACTACCTGTATTGTAAACCACGGCTAAACCTGAACAGACGTTAGATGTTTTCCTGTCGCAAAAATGTCATTTTCTCTAACACCAAAGGTGGGAACTGTGTCCCCTTCAGGACTTGTAGACTTCGACTCCCAGAATTCCTGAGCCAGCCATGGCTGGCTCGGGAATTCTGGGAGTCAAAGTCCGTAAGTCTTAAAGGGGCCACACATAATTTCCCACCCCATCTTACGCGGCCATTTCTCCACCTGACCTCCCTGGACACCTTATTTGCCAACCGTCCTGCATCACCGCTTTCTAAATCCAAGTGCATCTGCCAAACATAATAAGGTCGAGACAAAAACCTCCTTGTCAGTCTATTAAGAACCATTTCAATTTCACCTCCAGCAATGCTGATATTTATTTTTATACCATTCCAGGCACCCATCCAAGTCTTGCTGGCCAAATCGAAGACAAGAGCGAGCGAGAGAGCAAAGATAAGAGGTAGGTTTTGAGACAGCATTTAATTACACACAAGCAAAAGCAGAATTGATGTTGAGATGGGGAGAAGAGGACAAGGGAAGGCACAGCCAAACCTACTATGAAAATATCTCTTTGTGCTTTTTTGCTGTTGGGGTTTTTGTTTTGTTTTGTATTTTAACGTTTGGGTATTTACAGACAACGGAGAGAGGACATATAAAGTAGAGCACGAGGAAGGTAGTGTGTGAACATGGAAGACCCAAGAAATGGCTTGGTTCCCATTATGGGAGAGCTATTCCTTTCAGCCTTCCATGCGAGACCGTTCCGGAGATGGAAGGAGGACGTGGTACACAGCCAAACCATGGAATCCACAAGACGGACAACCTCAAGCAATTCCCGGATAATTCCTTAACCCAAGAGTTTTTTTTTTGTTTTTTTTAAAAAAAAAGAGACCTCAGGGATCGCCACCGGGACCCCTTCCTTTCTCCCAACCCTCCAAGGATACTATAAGACACAACAACAGGATATTTTAAAAGTCCCAGTTTCCTGGAGCAAGGGACAGCCGAGGAAAACCCAGCCTTTGAAAGCAGCCGAGTCTCTTTGCCATCAAAGTTGAGAGCACCAATCTCAGCGGAGTCCCGTCAGAGAGGGCGTCGAAGTCTCCGTCCCTCACCGGGAGTCCCATTTCGCGGGGGACGCTGGATCAGTTTCATTCCTTTCCTGAACAGCTTGGAGTACCAGGGATCACCACCCGGTTCTCATATCCTCCAACGTTTAAAAACAAAGGCAAAATCCTTCTAAGGCAGCGGTACCGAAAAGATCTCTCCTGAAGGGACAGTTTCGAAGGCCTTGATAGTTTTCTCGTTCGTTTCCCTTTTCCTGGGGACAAACCCCCGTTTTGTTCTTCCCCCGATGCCCAGCTGCCCTGACAGCTGCCTCTCGTTCCTTAAGCAGGGCTACCGTCGGCAGAGTCTGTCAGTTAAAAAAAAATTAAAAATCCTACAGAGAGCCTCCGAGAGTTTTTGGGCCGTTCTCTTGCAGGACGGCTTGTCCAGACTGAGCTCACACATAGACAGCCGTTTTGGAGATGATAGAGCCGTCGTGCTGCGATTCCATGTCGTCGTACTCGTAGCCATGCGGGTTGGGGCTGAATCGCAGAATGGGGCCCAGCTGGTCGAATCGTTCCTCCTCGTCCTCCCGGTGCCGCGGGGCGTAGCCGTAGGGAGGGTGCCGCCGTTCCTCGCGCGTAACCTCCTCTCTGTAATCGTCTTCCTCGTCCTCCTCTGGTTTTCGCCCCATGGCGGGTTTCAGTGGCTGGTCGAGTTCGGTGAAGTCGTGGGTCGGGGGCTGAGCAGTGCCGTTGCCCAAGGCCCGAGCCTTGGGGTCAAAGGAGCCTTTGGGAGCTCGGAGGTGCCGGCGGTGCAGGATGAAGAAGACTATGATCCCCAGAAGTGCCAGGGCCAGGATCCCCCCCACGATACCCCCGACCAGGGCTCCAACGTTGCGGCTCTGACTCTTCACCGGCTGGTCTGAGTAAAGAAAGGAAGACGGGGAAGTCACTCCGAGAAATGCCAGTTGTTAGTAATACCAGCACTGGGGAAGGGGCAGAGCCTCAACTGGATCCAGGGAAGAGAAGACTGGGGGCTCCTCTGGGACCCTGCCATCCATCCATCCATCATCATCACTGTCACCATCTCGCGCAGGGGGCCAAGAGGCCCCGAATGTCCAAAGAGAAACTAGGGTATCAGAGAGTTGAGAAAAGCCCGTTCGTCCCACATGTGAGGCAACCCAGCTATCCTTCTCCCCACAAGCTGCTCTGGACCCATAATGTACACCCACCATCCTGGCCTATCTGAGCCCAGGGCATTTTAACCACCATGCCTTGGGCTAATTAAACCTCACAATGGCTTCCCACCATCCTTTTGCGCAAAGCACCACACGCTGAATTGGTGACAGAAGAGGAAGAATTCAACTATTTGTTCCCCCAGATTGAGTTGTGTTTTTTTTTTAAGACATCAATTATTCCACCCTGCAGCTGACAAGACTCCGGATGAGCCCCAAGCTGGATCGGCTTAACATGCCTGCCCTGCCCTCCCATCCCTGAGCAGCGAAGCGGCACCGAAAAATCTTAATTCGTCTTCGTCCCACACACACCGTTAGCCCCCCCCACACACACACATTTTGAAAAAGGTTGCCAAAAGCCCAGAGCTCTTACCCCGGACGAGGATGATTTGCTGCGTCGAAACCTGCCCCACACGATTGGTGGCTTGGCAGATGAAGGTGGTATTCACAGTGTGATCCACTCTTTTCACGTGGAGGCGCTGACCTTGAACCTCTACGGACTTCGGAAGTCGCCCACTGGACCTGGGAAATCAAGGAAGGGCAGGTAAGCCATAAAGAAAGTCCAGGAATCAGTTAGATAAGTAGGTGGGTAGGTTCGTAGGTAGACAGATGACAGTTAGATAGATAGATAGATAGATAGATAGATAGATAGATAGATAGATAGATAGATAGATGATAGATAGATAGATAGATGATAGATAGATAGACAGACAGACAGACAGATGACAGATAGGTAGGTAGATAGGTAGGCAGACAGACAGACAGACAGACAGTAGATATAGATAGATAGATAGATAGATAGATAGATAGATAGATAGATAGATAGATGATAGATAGATAGATAGACAGACAGACAGACAGATGACAGATAGGTAGGTAGGTAGGAGGCAGACAGACAGACAGACAGACAGACAGACAGTAGATAGATAGATAGATAGATAGATAGATAGATAGATAGACAGACAGACAGACAGACAGATGACAGATAGGTAGGTAGGTAGGTAGGCAGACAGACAGACAGACAGACAGTTGATAGATAGATAGATAGATAGATAGATAGATGATAGATAGATAGATAGATGATAGATAGATAGATAGACAGACAGACAGACAGATGACAGATAGGTAGGTAGGTAGGTAGGCAGACAGACAGACAGACAGACAGACAGACAGTAGATAGATAGATAGATAGATAGATAGATAGATAGATAGATAGATAGACAGATGACAGATAGGTAGGTAGGTGGTAGGCAGACAGACAGACAGACAGACAGTTGATAGATAGATAGATAGATAGATAGATGATAGATAGATAGATAGATGATAGATAGATAGATAGACAGACAGACAGACAGATGACAGATAGGTAGGTAGGTAGGTAGGCAGACAGACAGACAGACAGACAGACAGACAGTAGATAGATAGATAGATAGATAGATAGATAGATAGATAGATAGATAGATAGATAGAGATAGATAGACAGACAGACAGATGACAGATAGGTAGGTAGGTAGGTAGGCAGACAGACAGACAGACAGACAGACAGTTAGATAGATAGATAGATAGATAGATAGATAGATAGATAGATAGACAGATGACAGATAGGTAGGTAGGTAGGTAGGCAGACAGACAGACAGACAGACAGTTGATAGATAGATAGATAGATAGATAGATAGATAGATAGATAGATAGATAGATAGATAGATAGATAGATAGATAGATAGATAGATAGATAGACAGAGATAGATAGACAGATTAGATAGATAGATGATAGATAGATAGATAGATAGAGATAGATAGATAGAGAGAGAGAGAGAGAGAGAGATAGATAGATAGATAGATAGATAGATAGATAGATAGATAGATAGATAGATAGATAAAGATAGATAGATAGATAGATAGATAGAGATAGATAGACAGATACAATAATACATAGATGATAGATAGATACTGATACATAGATGATAGATAGATAGATAGATAGATGATAGAGATAGATAGATGATAGATAGATAGATAGATAGATAGATAGATAGATAGATAGATAGATAGATGATAGATAGATAGATAGATAGACAGACAGATGATAGATAGATAGGTAGGTAGGTAGGCAGACGATAGATAGGTAGGTACGTAGACAGATGATAGATAGGTAGGTAGGTAGATAGATATGGATGATAGATAGATAGATATGGATGATAGATGAATGGATGGATGAATGAATAGACAGACAGACAGACAGACGGATAGATGGATGGATGAGTGATGGATGGATGGATACGTAAACAATAGATGGATGATGGATGGGTAAATAGATATGTAAAAGATGGATGGATGGATGGATGGATGGATATAGATGGATGGATGGGTGAGTGAGTGAGTGAGTGAGTGAGGGATGGATGGATGAGTGGATGGATGGGTAAATAGACATGTAAAAGATGGATAGATAGAAAGATAGATAGATACATGGATGGATGAATGAGTGATGGATGGATGCGTAAACGATAAATGCATGATGGATGGGTAAATAGATATAAGATGGATGGATGGATGGATGGATGAATGAGCAATGGATGGATACGCAAATGATGGATGGGTGGGTGGATGGCAGGCAGGCAGGCAGATAGTATATAGAGGAATGGATGGATGTTGGATGGATGGATGAACAGAAATAGATAGATAAAATAAGACTGACAGATAGATGGGTGGCTGTAGGGGTAACCATGGACACGCCCTTCTTGTTCAAAGTAAGCCTTTAGGGGCCTTCCGTACAGGGAATTTTCGACTTACCATCGTACCTGAGACCAAAGTTTCCACTGCAAAGCAAAACCGCTGCTATAGGAGCCACACCTGATTTTACGACCCATTTTACCACAGTTGTTAAGCGGAACATTGGGAGTTGTTAAGTGAATCCCACGGTTCACGAAATGAATCCTGCTTCTCCCGCTGATTTCAGCTCGTCAGCTCGGAAGCTGGAAATTGGCGATCACATGACTTCAGGATGCTACAACCCATACACGCCAGTTGCCAAGCACCCGAATTCTGACCCTGTGACCTGGGGGGATGCTCTGTCAGTTGTAAGTGTGAGGACTGGTGGTGAAATCACTGTTTTCAACGACATTGTAACTTCGGATGAATGGCTGTAAGTCAGAGGTCTGAGGAATCCCAGAATCCTTAGCCAGCTATGCTGGCTGAGTCTGGAGTTAGTCCACAAGTCTTAAAGTCGCCAAATTTGAGGAGCCCCTGCTATAAGTTAAGGCCTATCTGTATTTTCAGTGCAAAAACCACTAAAGAGAACTAAAGATATAAACAACTGGCAGGGTGGGATCCGTTTGGAGGAGCCCAGGATCGTCCCAAAACATGGGAGTGCAGAATTTTTTAAAAAGGCAGGAAGAACATTTCTGCTGGCTCAGCGATGGGCAACTCTGGCCCCTTTTACCCCCTGTGGACTTCAACTCCCAGAATTCCCGAGCCCACTCCCAGAACCATGCTGGCTGAGGAATTCTGGGAGTTGAAGTCCACAGGCGGCAAAGAATCCAGAACTCTGCTATGTTGGGGCCAGAGCTGACGAGGGAAAACAGGAAACGATTCAGTAGGACTCACGTGGTCCAGGAGAAATCTACCGGGGTGGGGTTCCCCCTCGCATTGCAAATGAGGACGGCGTCACTGCGGGTCAAATACCAGTTGTCGTCGTAGCCTTCGATGGCAACCTCAGGAGCATCTGCAAAGAAAACAAAAAAATAGAAAAAAAAAGCTCACGCTTGGCTGAGAAGAAAATGGACACTTGCAAATGGAGCCGAGTCGGGCGTCCTGGGGTGAGGAGGAGTGCTGGAAGAGTAATACCCCCTTAAAAAACCTTGGTCCAGCTGGCCCGGCTGGTAAGGGACCCCTTTCCAGGGTTACAGGAAAAGATGGTCAACAGTTGTGAAGGCGGAAGAGGTCTCTATGCCCCAACGGCAGATAAAACAGTAGAACCGTCTTTTAGGACCGTGACGGCGAACCTTTTTGTTGTGGTGTGCCGAAAGTGTGCGGACGGTTCTAGGAGAAGGGAAACTCTGGTTTCAAACCTCCACTGCTTTGTGGCTGCACTGTGTGTGGGGGTGGGGTGGGTGGGTGGGGGTGGCAAGAACTTTTGGGGCCCGGATCAGAACGGCTCAAGGCTCGTAGTGAGCCAAAGGCCTGGGGATTGGGGACCTGCTGCTGCCAAAGGTCTGACTTCTCTCCACATCAAGCATCTCCACACGGATGTCGGGAAAACTGCCTGGAAGGAGGGGTCAAGCAAGGAACTAGCCTCGAGTCCTTGCGGCATAATCTTAACCTCCCCCTCTATCTGAACTTCTGGGAGGCCCGTTTTTTGGCCTCCCCAAGCCTCCATGCGCACCCTGCACTTACCTGCATCCAAAACAGGCTGCATGAGGACACCTGGGAGGGGCGGGCGGGGCCAGTCAGGAGAGGGTTTGTGGGGGTTCGCCTAACTGTGCAGAATCTTAGCTAGGGGCTCTCCTGAACCCCTGTGAACCCCAGCAGCCCCACCCCTGCCCAATTCTTGCAACCGTTCATCGTATGTTCTACCCTCCAGTCCCCTAATCATCCTGCTTGCTCTTCTCTGCACTCTTTCCAGAGCCTCAACATCTTTTTTATAAAGTGGTGACCAAAACGGGATGCAGAATTCCAAGTGTGGCCTTACTAAGGCTTTACAAAGCGGTATGGACACTGCAAATGATCTTGATTCTAATCCCCTTCCTCAGCCACAGAAGCTGCTGGGAGGACCTTGGACCGGTTCTTCTCACTCTCTCACTCCAGCCCATCACATAGGATGGACATAGGATGGTCATTGCAGTGGTGCAGTGATTCAAAAAAAATTTACTACCTGGTATGAATAGGCATAACTATGTATACTTATGTATAAATATGTAAATAACCACGTAAATATATGAAAATATGACATTAAATCAAATGTAAAATAATTGTAATAGTATTTGGTAATATTTCATATACTTAAGAATATGTCAAAGTGAGTGAAAACTACTACAAATATGCTGCGATGAATGGAAATATGTTTTTAATTGTTTTTTAATTGTAGAATTTGTTTAATGAAGTTTTTAAATTATATATATATATATATATATATATATATATATATATATATATATATATATATATATATATATATATATATATATATATATATTGATCTTGTTTATACATCATAGGCTTCTGTCTTCAGCTCTGAGCTGAAGACAGAAGCCTGAGTGATGAATGAGACTTCATCAACGTCTAGATACCCAATCTACGGAGCATAACCAAGATCCACATACAAATCCAGAACCTCAGAAAACATATACATATACATATACATATACATATACATATACATATACATATACATATACATACATACATACATACATACATACATACATACATACATACATATATATATATATATATATATATATATATATATATTTGGCTGGTATACATTGAGTTTTGTTGAACGTTCAGCAGAATCTCATCTGCCATCATCAGGCTTCTGAGATGAGATTCTGCTGAACGTTCTACTTTAAAAGAACTATACGAAAACAGCTCAACACTACATGTAAGTACCATTTAAGAAAACAAATATATATATATATATATATATAAAAATTACTACCGATTTGTGGGTGTGGCTTGGTGGGCATGGCAGGGGAAGGATACTGCAAAATCCCCATTCCCTCCCCACTCTACTAACCTGCTTTCCAGCTCCGTTCTCCTGTGCAGGGCAACCAAAGAAGACCCAGCCAATCAGCTGGGACTCTGGAGGCGGAGAATAGATGGGGGCGGGGCCAGTCAGAGGCGGCATTGGCCGGTTCTCTGAACTACTCAAAATTTCCGCTACCGGTTCTCCAGAACTGGTCAGAACCGACTGAATCCCACCTCTGAACTGAGGGACAGAAATGCTAGTCAGGAACGCGATGCATGTTGGCTTGCACTCCTAACGTTCTAACCCAGAAATAAACTCCCGGGGGGAACAGCCTCCCTCAGTCCCCCCAAAGCCGCAACTCACACAATATGGAAAGCCGGACAGGGAAGGACTCGGGTTGTGTCAGGGCCACGTGCTCGACAAGGCAGGTGATCTGCTGCTCGTTGGCCTCCTTGGTGGGGATCATGGTGTAGTGCTGGGTGACGGTGACGGTGCCGTCGGAGTTGTTGGTCTGCTTGACGCTGGAGTTGCCGTTCAGCCTCGACTGCCAGGTGACGCGAGCCGGCGGCTTCCCGTTGGAGGAGGTGCACACGGCCACAGGCTGCTCCACGTTGCTGGCCTTGACCTCCAGGGCCTCAGCACCGCTTGTGGGCTTGGCTGGGGGAGAAACAGAGGGGAAGGTGGGAAGGTGGCGTTGGCGGAAGATGCCTGACCCCAAGACCAGGGTTTATGAGTGGCATTTCTCAACCCAGGGCTGCTTTTAAGATATGGGAACTTCAGCTGCATGGAATTCTGGGAGTTGAAGTCCAAGCCTGCTGACTGGGGAATTCTGGGAATTGAACTCCAAGCCTGCTGACTGGGGAGTTCTGGGAGTTGAACTCCAAGCCTGCTGATTGGGGAGTTCTGGGAGTTGAACTCCAAGCCTGCTGACTGGGGAATTCTGGGAGTTGAAGTCCATTCATGGTGGCTGGGGAATTCTGGGAGTTGAACTCCAAGCCTGCTGACTGGGGAATTCTGGGAGTTGAACTCCAAGCCTGCTGACTGGGGAGTTCTGGGAGTTGAACTCCAAGCCTGCTGATTGGGGAGTTCAGGAAGTTGAACTCCAAGCCTGCTGACTGGGGAATTCTGGGAGTTGAACTCCAAGCCTGCTGACTGGGGAATTCTGGGAGTTGAACTCCAAGCCTGCTGACTGGGGAGTTCTGGGAATTGAAGTCTACAAGTCTTAAAGTTGCCAAGCTTGGACACCCCTGGTTTAAATTATGGGGATTATGCCCCTCTCCCAGCCAGGACTTATGGGTTTCTAATTGGAGCCTAATGTTTTCTTTGCATCACCCAATCTCTCTGAAGACCCCTGCCCCATTGCAGGCATGGAGGAAAGATCCCCTAGGCTAGTTTCAAAGATAGTGTCCGGGGACCTTTGTTTGCAAGTAATTTGCAGAGCGTAAAACACAACATTTTTGGGGGGTGGGTGGGTGGGAGGGAAAGGAGAGGACAACATTTTCTCATCGTTTGCCAGATCTCCCCACCCAGAGGTGCCATCTATTTCGGAGAGAAAGTCCTGGAGGGGTTGCCATGCTTGGAAGTAAAATGAATGGGATTTCCAGATAAAAGAGAAAGGGAGGTGCTTGGAAGTTTCCCACAGATTCCCCCTGTAATCATAAGAAATTCAGGGCAAAGAAGCATCCAAAGTCTGTGTAGAATGCACAGGGCAAAAATCCCTATAATTGTTTGTAATTACAACGTGTGCAAAATCATTCTCAGGAGATACCTGAGTTTTACAGGTCAACAAAAAAAAACAAAAAAAAAAAACGTGGGGGGGAGACATAAGATGGAGGTTGGGATTCAACTATTGTTCGGGAGGTTTAACTTTTTGTTTCAGAAATAGTTGTACAAAAACGTGGACTCCTGGAAACTTTCTTGCATTGATCACATTCAGTCAACAGGAGAAGCACTCTTCAAATATCTGACTGGTTGCCACATAGATAAAAAGTGGGGTCTCATTCATTGCTTACCCAAAGGGCAAGAACCCCTTAAAAGTTTCAGGAAGGAATTTCAGGCTTGATGTCAAAAGGTATTTCCTGACTGAACTATGATTAGCCAGTGGAACAGGCTGCCACATGAATTGGTGCTACCCCAAACTGCTGAAAACTTTTGCACAGCCTTCCATAGGGTCTCAAAAATTTCAAGCAGGCATTGCTCAAGAAATAACTCCACATCTCTGATGATGATGATGATGATGATGATGATTATTATTATGCAATTCTACATCACAGGTAATCCTCAACTTACGAATGTTCATTTAGCGATTGTCCTGAGTTACATTGGCATGGGGGTGGAAAAAAAGTGACTTACGACCAATCCTTGTAGTTACAATTTATGGTCACGTGGTCCAAAGAGCTTGGCCACTGGCATGGACTTATGTGACAGTTGCAGCATCCTGCGGTCACGTGATCCCCGTTTGCTACCTTCCCAGCTGACTTCCGATGTAAATGATGGGGGGGTGGGGGGAGCCAGATTGGCTTTATGATTGCCCGATTCACTTAACAACAGTGGCAAAAGAGGTATTAAAACTTGGGAACGACTCCCTGGGCAACCGCCTTGTTCAGCATCAGAAATTCTGGTGCCCATTGTGGTCCTAAGTGGAGGATTATCTCATTTTGTTTTGTTTTTTTAAAGTAAGAAAAGCAAGGCTTCCTTCCGGAAGAGGGCCTCGCCCGGTCCCATATTCCGCGCTCCTGCAGAATTGCAAAATGCAGAAACCTTGCATTTTAAATCAGCCGCTTTCTTAAGGTATAGAATAGAATAACAGAGTTGGAAGGGACCTTGGAGGTCTTCTAGTCCAACCCCCTTGCTTATGCAAGAAACCCACTTCAGACAAATGGTTGTCCAACCTCTTCTTAAAAACCTCCAGTGTTGGAGCATTCACAACTTCTGGAGGTAAGTTGTCCCACTGATTAATTGTTCTAACGGTCAGGAAATTTCTCCGTAGTTCTAAAGAGGAGCCCCTTACCAAATATCTCTGCAGGGAACATTTGGAGAAATGATTCCGAAGGAGGAGTGTTAGGTCTGAGCAGACTCCAGCCTTTTGTGGGGGGTAGTGTGTGTTAATTTTGCTCCGCAAAAGAACCTATTGCTAGTGTCATTAGCCGAGTTCATCATGCAATAAATGAGTGGCCCGTAATTAATTGGAAGAATGGGGACACACCGCTATCTCGCGGTCCTAGAATGCATGACCTAGCAAATCTGCTTAAGTGCACAACAGCCCCCAGGAAGTCACTCAAAACCGTCAGGAACACTTGAGTACCAGATGTACGGAGAAACAGATGTGGTTGGCTTCACTCATTTGGGGAGCCAGAGGGCTAAAGGCCCACAACGCCAGAGGACTCGGGCAAGGCTGGGGTAGTTTTGCAAATAAATAAATAAACTCTTAAGCAGCCGACTGGGTTCTTCAGAAGAGTGCGTTGTTGCCTTTGCCTTTGGGTCTCTTAAAATTCTCTTTCTCACTTACAAACAGCCATTCATTCATTTAACCAATTTTTGTTGTTGTTGTTGTTGTGTTGCCTTTCAAAAATTATAAAATTACTAGCTCGATACCCGTGTTTCGCTACGAAACTATGTGATTGGGCTTAGTTTTTGAGGAGGAAAATAAGTGTGTGTGTGTGTGGGGGGGGGGAATTCTGCCTACAAGCATCCATCGTTAGTCATTTGGCTAGCCTACTGTCAATGTGTGTGAGAGTTGAGGGCTGTTTGGAAACTGAAAGAGTATTTGCTATGGGAGCAAGTAGACAGCAAGGAGCCTGGGCGTGGCTTAGCTCAACTGTTCTATATTAAAGCTGCTTGGTGCCCTGAAACTGAAACTCCTCTCTTGTGTTTTGTATATGGAAGAGATTTCTTTTCAGGTGTGGGAGGGGAAGTAGAACTCCTTAGCATCAGAGCGTGTTAATAATAATAATATAGGATATACTAATGCTCTGGTGGTCATCCGGAAAAATCCTTTCTTAGTGAGCACCTAGATGCCAAGAGGAAGATATGTGCCAAATTTCAAGTTTGTAGGCCTTATGGTTCTGGAGATTTTGTGATGATGCACGAGGGGTATTTCGCTTTTATATAAAGAGATAAAACTCACAGGAGGAATGTTACCGGGTATGAGCTGAAAATATTCGATATAGATTTTTTTAGGATTCAAAAGTTAACTTCAGGGTCAGTCAATTAGGAAACAGACCCAAGGAATAGTAAAATTCTGTTTTCTCGATCTAGGTTGTAATACAGGCTGTCCTCGGCTTATGACCACAATGGAGCCCAACATTGCTAAGCGAGACAGTTGTTAAGTGAATTTTGCCCCGGTCGTTAAGTGAATCACTCATGTTGCTCCCTCCTCTGTTCCTCCCTGCGTGCCCTAGGATGAAGAGGGGGTGGGCCTAGGTCTTCCTCTGAACTCCCTCTCCCTTGTTCTCCCTCTCCCCTGCTCTGCCCAGCCGGACTTTGCCTTTCCCCAGTTTCCTCCACAGCCAACGGAGCCACACTCTCCGTCGGCTGCTCGGCCTCCCCCCTCCGAATCAGATTTCCGACAGGGGCATGACAGCAAGTCTTACCTAAGACGATCAGCTTGGTGGTGCCGACTTCGTTGCCGTAGGGATAGGTGGCAAACTCGCAAGAGTAGGTGCCCTCGTCCGTCATGAGGAGGTGTTCAATGACCAGCGTGGCATCCGTCAAGGATTCAACAAGGAAGTGGATCCTCCTGCTGTTCTTCTCCATTGGGTAGTATGGTCCATGGCTCGGATGGTAGACGGCCACATTCTGCCTTCGGCCTCCGATCTCGTTCACCCAGGTCACTTGACTGAGCTTCACGTCAGGCCCAGTTAGCGCAATACTGCAGGGCAAGATCACTTTCTTCCCCAGGTACCCGGTGAGCTCATGGCGGACCGTCACTTGCTGGGCAAGGACAACTAGAGAAGAAATATACAAGAACGTTGAGGGACGGGTCAGTGCCTGCATGTTGTCACTTTCTGGTAATTGAGAAGCACTTTTAAAGGCAACCTAGGAGGGAGGCAGTGGCTCAGACGCTGAGCTTGCCAGTCAGAAAGGTCGGCAGTTCGGCGGTTCGAACCCCTAGCGCCGCATACCGGAGTGAGCTCCCGTTCCTTGTCCCAGCAGCTTCTGCCAACCTAGCAGTTCGAAAGCACGTAAAAAAAAATGCAAGTAGAAAAACAGGGGCCACCATTGGTGGGAAGGGAACAGCGTTCCGTGCGCCTTCGAAGGCGTTGAGTCATGCCGGCCACATGACCACGGAGACGTCTCCGGACAGCGCTGGCTCTCTGGCTTTGAAACGGAGATGAGCACCAGCGCCCCCTAGAGCCGGAAACGACTAGCACGTAGGCGCGAGGGGAACCTTTACCTAGGAGAGCTTTGACCGCAAAATTTTATTTCATCTTTTAAAGGAGCAGTGATTTGGCTGCGCTTGCCAAATCTTGACACGGATGGGGTTCACACGACACACTATAAACCCCAAAGTGAGTGGAGCAAACAGTTGCTCAGTTCATCTCATCTTGAGTGGTGTGGTAGAGGTGGCGCTCTCACCTCACAATCAGAAGGCTGTGAGTTCGATCCTAGGGAGAGGCAGATATTTCTCTCTCTGGGCAGGATGAGAATATATATCCGCTGAATAAAACTCTGCCCTGGCGACAGGAAGGGCATCCGGCCAGTAAACACTCAGCTTCATTTGGTTGCCCAGATTCCAACCCACAAGGGGTTAAAAGATTATGATCTCACCAGGGATGCCCAAAGAAATAAAACTTACGACGGTTTATGGTTTAAAGTGCTGGACTACTTTGCACCCCAGACTAAGACAATGGCTGCTTCCCTACAACATACGAGACCCCCCACCCCCCAAAAAAAGCTACTGTTTTTTATCCTAGTCTAGAATGTTGTGTGAACCCAGCCAGTGAAAAATTGAAATGGGAAATGGCATCCTATCAGAAAGGAAAATATTTAAAATGAAATAGGTTGAAGCATAAGCACCCTACACTCAATGTTCAAACCACATCCTGTACATTTGGAGTGTGAGATGAAAAAGGAGATGACAGCAAAATTTACATTAACTGAAGAAGTTTTTAATGAGATAAAAACAATGCAAAAATTAAAAAAGCAGCGAAGAAAATAAGATGGAATGCATAAGAAAGTGGAAACAGAAATGAAAAGAAACAGAAATGAGAAAAATGGTAAAGAACCAGCTTACAATCTTTTTGAGTGATCACAGATTTATATCTTTACCCTCTCTCTTTAAAATTACATCTTAATTTCCTTCTTTCCATAACTACCCTTTCTAACAGTCAGCATGGCTGGTTGGGGAATTCTGGGAGTTGAAATCCACACCCATCTTAAAATTGTCCAGTTTGAAAAATCACTATATCTTAAAACCACCCTATTTAGACACACATATGATTTGGGCTCGTCCTACAATTCTCTTTATGGTTAATAGCCTTTTTGGGGGAACAGAAAGAAGCTCTTTAGACATATTGACGTGGTGCTGAATTAACACACTGAAACCCTAGTATACTGGGAAGAACGCTGAATGCCCTAAGCATAGAGAGCAATTAAAAAGATTGTTTCACTTTATTGAAAAAACAGGCTCTAAAGTCTCGAAGTGAAGGTACAGGATTAGCCTCTTTCCCTTCAAACTCACTCCTTTATTGTCGTAAAAGATTATTTATGAAGTAGTCCTCAACTTACAACCACAATTGAGCTCAATATTTATGTTGCTAACTGAAGGATGTTTCTGTGTGGCTAAGATTTTATTTGTCATATTTTTCTATATTTACTACAATAGGCACCCATCACCGTCTTATCCTTTCTATTTTTATCTGCTTCCTTCTACATAGCTTTGTGAGGTGTGAAATGTGCACCTCTTGGGCCCCCTTCTTCTGAATTTTAGAAAATGGCTCAAATTTTCCATATGAAACAGACTCTTGATGCCAAAATTAAAGAAGAAAGCAATGAGCATCTCATTTTTTTTAACCACCTGATTTGTTAAAAGTTTATTTAAGTACATTGGCAGATGGTTTAACAGTGGAATTTTTCCCTAATAAGGCCAGCATTGTTAATAATCTTATTATGCCTCCCAAGGACTGCACTGTTAATTGCAAATATTACTTTAAAAAAAAAACTTTCAAGCTAATATGTACATGGGGTAGCACACCTGAGTCAATCAATTAACCTGCTTTTCAACTGTCACCACCCTGAGAGATAATTTGGGCTGACCCAAAGCCATTCCCTCAATGAGAATGGACTGGAATATGAATCTCATATAACTCAAGCCTTTAATTATTACCATGTTCTTTTAGTTGAACTGTCTTCTTCTTTCGGCACTGCCACCCAAATTGAAATAATGGGTGTTTCTCCAGCTGCAGGGATAAATTAAGCCACTGATGCTATACCATGCTTTCAGCAAAGGTGTTTTATGAACTTTTATAAGTTGCAACAGGGCAGCCTAGTAGAAAGGTCCCCAAACTTGGCAACTTTAAGACTTGTGGACTTCAAGTCCCAGAATTCTCCAGCAAGCTATGCTGGCTGGAGAATTCTGGGAGTTGTAGTCCACAAGTCTTAAAGTGGCCACGTTTGGAGATCTCTGGCCTAGTAGGTTGCTCTTATATTTATTCATTGGTTAAATCGATGTTTATCAAACGTGGCCACTTTGAGATGAATGGACTTCAACTCCCAGAATTCAATAACTCTCTGGGAGTTGAAGTCCACCTATCTTAAAGGGCCAAGGCTGAGAAACAATGCTGTCTGGGGGAATTCTGGGAGTTGAAGTCCACCCATCTTAAAGGGGCCAAGGTTTTAGATCCTAAAAGAAAACAGGCTTCACACTCGCCCACCCACTGCAGCCTGGATTACAAAGAAACTTTTAATTTTGGCACTTCCTGAATTAAATCCAGTAAGATTGTCACTTAAAGAGTGACATCATTGAGGGAAAGGCAGCTCAGCCAGAGGAGGTGGACCTGCCCAATTCTTAAGGAAGGTGTGGCGGCGTGGCCCTGCAGCTTCAAAGGAAACCTTGCATTGTCCTGACTCTGCATGGAGCCACGGATTCAAGGAAAGCAGGATGTCACCTCCAGAGTCAAAACAAACCCCTTGGATTGTTTGTCCGGTTACGAGAGTAAACATTTGGCAGGACTTCTTGTAGTTTTGTTTTGTTTTGTTTTGAGCTGTGGGTAGAAAAGCGACTTGATCTCCCAACCCGGATTAGCAGTAAATATTTATTTATTTATTTAAAATATTTATGCAGATGCCCCTCTCGATATCCAATTTGAAGTTTAGGAGAACGGACCTCGGGGGAAAGAAGGCTTGCGCTTCTCTATTGGGAGAACATTGGCTCAATGCCATCGAGTCAGCCGTCTAGTTTCTGCCGTCCAATGGAGACCTGGAATCCCCGAGTGCAGGGATGCTTGAAGGTCATCTAGTCCAACCCCTGGCAGAGCGCAGCACTACTACAGCTTCTCTGACATGTGACCATCCAGGATCCCTTTAAGCACTGAGAACCCACCAGCAGTAGTTCCAAGGTTTGTTTCTGCTGAACAAGCCCTGGAAGCTCTGGTTGTTTTCTTAAGCGCCTTAAAGGTGCCACCGCCTTGGTTTATGATTTGTTTATATCCCACCTTTTAAATAATAATTCAAGGCAGTGAATATATCCAACACGCTTTTCTTCTCCTATTTTCTCCACAACAACAACCCTGTGAGGTGGGTTGGCCTGAGAGGGACAAACCCAAAGACATCCAACTGGCTTTCGTGGCTAAGGCGGGACTAGAACTCACCGTCTCCTGTTTATTGGTCCAAAGACCACCCAACTGGCTTTCGTGGCTAAGGCGGGACTAGAACTCACCGTCTCCTGTTTATTGGTCCAAAGACACCCAACTGGCTTTCGTGGCTAAGGCGGGACTAGAACTCACCGTCTCCTGTTTATTGATCCAAAGACACCCAACTGGCTTTCGTGGCTAAGGCGGGACTAGAACTCACCGTCTCCTGTTTATTGGTCCAAAGACACCCAACTGGCTTTCTGGCTAAGGCGGGACTAGAACTCACCGTCTCCTGTTTATTGGTCCAAAACACCCAACTGGCTTTCGTGGCTAAGGCGGGACTAGAACTCACCGTCTCCTGTTTATTGGTCCAAAGACACCCAACTGGCTTTCGTGGCTAAGGCGGGACTAGAACTCACCGTCTCCTGTTTATTGGTCCAAAGACACCCAACTGGCTTTCGTGGCTAAGGCGGGACTAGAACTCACCGTCTCCTGTTTATTGGTCCAAAAACACCCAACTGGCTTTCGTGGCTAAGGCGGGACTAGAACTCACCGTCTCCTGTTTATTGGTCCAAAAACACCCAACTGGCTTTCGTGGCTAAGGCGGGACTAGAACTCACCGTCTCCTGTTTATTGGTCCAAAGACACCCAACTGGCTTTCCTGGCTAAGGCGGGACTAGAACTCACCGTCTCCTGTTTATTGGTCCAAAAACACCCAACTGGCTTTCGTGGCTAAGGCGGGACTAGAACTCACCGCCTCCTGTTTATTGGTCCAAAGACACCCAACTGGCTTTCGTGGCTAAGGCGGGACTAGAACTCACCGTCTCCTGTTTATTGGTCCAAAGACACCCAACTGGCTTTCCTGGCTAAGGCGGGACTAGAACTCACCGTCTCCTGTTTATTGGTCCAAAAACACCCAACTGGCTTTCGTGGCTAAGGCGGGACTAGAACTCACCGTCTCCTGTTTATTGGTCCAAAAACACCCAACTGGCTTTCGTGGCTAAGGCGGGACTAGAACTCACCGTCTCCTGTTTATTGGTCCAAAAACACCCAACTGGCTTTCGTGGCTAAGGCGGGACTAGAACTCACCGTCTCCTGTTTATTGGTCCAAAGACACCCAACTGGCTTTCGTGGCTAAGGCGGGACTAGAACTCACCGTCTCCTGTTTATTGGTCCAAAGACACCCAACTGGCTTTCGTGGCTAAGGCGGGACTAGAACTCACCGTCTCCTGTTTATTGGTCCAAAGACACCCAACTGGCTTTCGTGACTAAGGCGGGACTAGAACTCACCTCTCCTGTTTATTGGTCCAAAGACACCCAACTGGCTTTCCTGGCTAAGGCGGGACTAGAACTCACCGCCTCCTGTTTATTGGTCCAAAAACACCCAACTGGCTTTCGTGGCTAAGGCGGGACTAGAACTCACCGTCTCCTGTTTATTGGTCCAAAGACACCCAACTGGCTTTCGTGGCTAAGGCGGGACTAGAACTCACCGTCTCCTGTTTATTGATCCAAAGACACCCAACTGGCTTTCGTGGCTAAGGCGGGACTAGAACTCACCGTCTCCTGTTTATTGGTCCAAAGACACCCAACTGGCTTTCTGGATAAGGCGGGACTAGAACTCACCGTCTCCTGTTTATTGGTCCAAAGACACCCAACTGGCTTTCGTGGCTAAGGCGGGACTAGAACTCACCGTCTCCTGTTTATTGGTCCAAAGACACCCAACTGGCTTTCGTGGCTAAGGCGGGACTAGAACTCACCGTCTCCTGTTTATTGGTCCAAAGACACCCAACTGGCTTTCGTGGCAAGGCGGACTCAACTCACCGTCTCCTGTTTATTGGTCCAAAGACACCCAACTGGCTTCGTGGCTAAGGCGGGACTAGAACTCACCGTCTCCTGTTTATTGGTCCAAAGACACCCAACTGGCTTTCATGGCTGAGGCAGAACTAGAACTCACCGTCTCCTAGTTATTAGCCCCAAATCTCCCGGAGCGGGACTTGAACTCACGATCTCCTGCTTTCTAACCCGTCCCTTAACCACTAGACTCACACTTGTTTGCTAGAAGCTGGCATTGCTTTGCAGCAGGCAGCCTCTCCATCCATCAAAGGGACCTTTTTCAAAAATCTTGGTGGCACAGGGCGTTTGGGGCCAGAGCAGCGACCTGCCACATGAAACCTTCTCCACTTTGCAGGGGAGTGAAGCACAGCTGCCCATCTGGCATCTGAACAAGCCAAAGGAGAATTTAGGCCAGGGGTGTCCAACCTTGGCAACTTCAAGACTTGTGGACTTCAACTCCCAGAATTCCTCAGCCAGCAAAGCTGGCTGAGGAATTCTGGGAGCTGAAGTCCACAAGTCTTAAAGTTGCCAAGGTTGGACACCCCTGATTTAGGCTGTTTGCAAAGGATTGAGCATGCTGTGTCCCCCAGGAGGGAGGTGACCTCTCCAGACTGTGCCACAGGATGGAGCAAGAAGGATTCACAAGACAAAAGGATCTCTTAGCGCTGCTATTTGGGTCCCATTATTACAGTAACGGATCAGGCCGTGCTCCATTTAACACACACATACAAACACACGGTGCCCAATTCGTTTAGCACCAATGGATGGTGGAAATGGATGTTTGTCCCAGAAAGCCCGAAACCACCATTCAAGAGAAAGAAAGAGGCAGATGTTGTGGCCTGCCAGTAGCCAGCGGAGCTGGCGGCAGACTCAGACAGTGAGGAGGTTGGGGAGGAACCTGGGTCAGTCCTGGAGTCTGGGGAAGGCTCTGACGAGGGCTCTGCGTCGGAGGCAGAGATGGGGCCAGGACCGTCTGACAGTTATCAGCTACCTTAGGAGTCGGAGATCAGTGAGGAAGAAGAACAGCTGGAGCCTGTTCCCAGTTTGTGCATGCACAGAGCTGCCAGGAGAAGGGAACAGCTACGGAACAAGGGCAGATTCAGGAATAAAGCCACAGGTGGACGGTGAATGGCCCCTCCCATAGGGAATAAAAGAGGAGTGAAAGGGGAGTGGTGTTTGCAGGAGACAATTAGTTCAATTTATTAGGGTGGAGATCTGTTCCTGACTTCTTGCCAAGTAATTGCTGCTACAGCCTGGCGTTTGGAAGATGTCAGCCTGGCAACTCTCCAAGCCTGATAAAAGTCTGTAGTTATGAAATCTCACGAAAGACTGTTTGCTGGGACTTTGCTGGAGAGGAATTCCCTTTATAACCTAAATAAAAAAAGGTTTTATGGGGACGAGGAGTCGGATTCATGCTTTTGGGAAGCCTAGGTCAGAACTCAGTAGAAAATAAGATTGTAAGGAATGTTTAAGTCCCTTCTTCTCTTCTCTTCTCTTCTCTTCTCTTCTCTTCTCTTCTCTTCTCTTCTCTTCAGGTGGCGGGGATGCTTCTGCCCTCCATCCTTGTCAGAAGCAATCTGCACGTAAGCCTAGACAGCACCAGCGATGCCAATTTGGGCTGTTCATTAAAATTAATGCCCGCATCCAAGTTTTAATCCGGAAAGACAGTTTGACAAGGAATTGGGGGGAGGGAGGGGAGCGGTACTGTAAGTCATGCACCAATTGAGCATCTCCTGCCTTGGGTTGAAGGAAAGTTGGGAGACCTGAAATGTCCTAAAGCAAAGATGGGAAACAATGGCCCCTTGATGACTTATGGACTTCAACTCCCAGAATTCCTCAACCGGCACGGCTGGCTGGGGAATTCTGGGAGCCGAAGCCCACAAGTCTTAAAAGCTACCGAGGTTGGAGACCGCTGGCCTATTCCCTGCACTGAAAAATTCTTCCGCAGCAACGGTCACCAGATAAAATTGGCAGAGATGTTCTGATTTGATGCCATCCCAAATCTTTTTAACGGCAGGAATCCCACCCCCCCCAAAAAAACCTAAATGGGGTAAAGAAATATTACGAGATTAAAATATACGATGGACAGTCACAGCAACTGGTTGTGTCAAGTCTAAAGGAGAGAAGGACTAGGGGAGACATGATAGCAGGCTTCCAATATTTGAGGGATTGTCCTAAAGCAATTGAAGGCAGAAGAAGCAGCAATGGGCGGGAGATTATCGAAGAGAAAACCAACTTAGAACTAAGTAGAAATTTCCTGATAGTGAGGGCAATTCATCAGTGGAATAGTTTGCCTCAAGAAGTTATGGGTGCTCCATCACTGGAGGTTTTCAAGAAGGGACTGGACAGCTATTTGTCTGAAATGGTATAGGGTTTCCTGCCTCATCAGAAGGGGGTCCCTTCCAACTCTTGTTATTCTGTTATTGAGTTACAGAAGAAAGATGGCGAAGCTTAACATTTTGGGTACTGAATGCTCTTTGCTACAGTCAAACCTTCTCAGGTTTGCCCTTTAATTCAGAGTTTCCCCTCCTAGCCGAAGGATTTCAACGCTCGATGCAAGCCGAATTGGAGAGGCAGCGGGGAAAGAAACAGCGTTTGGGAGCGAGCAAGAAAGCGGTAGCTGAATTTACGACTTGTTTACCCTAATTTACAGCTCTGCCCGGAGCGATTTGCAAAAAGTCAGGCCAATTTGAGGAAAGGAGAGGGAGGAAAAAAAATAAATAAAAAAAATCGCAGGAGATGTGCGCGAGGGAGCCCGTAGTAGAAGAGGAGAAGCCCTCGGCCGCGGACAAAGTCCAGTGGTGAACGTGGTTTTTCCCAGCATTGCAAAATAGGGAGGGAGGGTGGATTAAGAGATACCGGAAGGCCGTCAATCTGCAGCAGAGGAATAAAGTGAATTCGGGGGTCTGAGAACACCTGTGTGTTCCAGGATGGAGAAGCTCAAAGGTTACCTGGCGGATGGGTCCAGAGCCTTTAGGAAAGTCAATCCCGTTTGGCAGTTTTTAAAATATATCATTAATATTCTATTGTTCCTCTCCCTCCCTTCCAAACAGATGGCTTCCTGTTTTATTTGGAAGGTGCTTTTTTAAAACAAAGGGGAAGGGGGGTGCTTAGTACAATGCAGAGAGCAGGAAAGGGGGAGGAATGAAGAGGCCCGAGGTTGGGGTTTTGGGGGGGGGGATGTTTTGGAAGGAGAGAAATGAATAAAAGTCACACCAAGGACAGAAGATCTGGCGTGGTAACTGTCTCCTGTATTCTGGCGTGGGTGGAGAACAGTGCCGAATGAACCCAAAAGGATGCAAGAATGCTGACTTACCACCGCATTATCATCTCAGATCGTTTTGAGACCCCCGTAGGGGTTGGATTCTGCAAAAAAAGCTCAGCTCTATTTTTCCCCCCACACGAATTTCCTTACCGGAGCCAAGAACGGGGCATGTTCACATGCCGGCGGAGTTCAGGAAAGGCACTTTAATGAGGGGACACTGTTTATTTTATTGGTTGGTTGGTTGGTTTCTATTCCATCTTTATTCTTTATAAATAATTCCAAGTAGTAAAGACAGCCAACACACCTTCCTTCCTCCTATTTTACCCATAACAACAACCCCGTGAGGTGGGTTGGGCTGAGGGGGGAGGGAATGGCTCAAAGTCACCTACTTGGCTTTCATGCCTAAAGCGGGACTAGAACTCCCAGTCTCCTGGTGACTGATTAAAAAGTCACGCAGCCGGCTTTCATGGCTAAGGCAGAACTAGAACTCCCAAGCCTCCTGGTGATTGGCTCAAGGTCACCCAGCTGGCTTTCGTGCCTAAGGCAGGACTAGAACTCCCAGTCTCTTGGTGATTGATCCAAAGTCACCCAGCTGGCTTTCATGCCTAAGGCAGGACTAGAACTCCCAGTCTCCTGGTGACTGATCCAAAGTCACCCAGCCGGCTTTCATGCCTAAAGCGGGACTAGAACTCCCAGTCTCCTGGTGACTGATCCAAAGTCACCCAGCCGGCTTTCATGGCTAAGGCAGGACTAGAACTCCCAAGTCTCCTGGTGATTGGCTCAAGGTCACCCAGCTGGCTTTCATGCCTAAGGCAGGACTAGAACTCCCAGTCTCCTGGTGATTGATCCAAAGTCACCCAGCCGGCTTTCATGGCTAAGGCAGGCTAGAACTCATGGCCTCCCACTTTTTCTAGACTGGAGCCTTAACCACTAGACCTGCCAGTTGCAAAGAATCCGAATTCTGATCACATGACTGTGGGAGATGCTACGGCCGTCCTAAGGGTGATGAGACCTGGTTGCCAGGCCCTTTTTTCAATGCCCGTAGTAGTTTTGAACAATCGCTAAACGAATGGTTATAACTACGTCAAGGACTCCCTTATACAACATAGGATGAAAAGTTCTTAGGTGACAATACACCTTCTTAGCATTTGACCTGGCTGAGCTGCAGACGAGATTTTCTCTTCATTTGCAATTGAGAATACTACCAATTTTGTGAGATAAAAATAAGATATTCTATTTTTTTTAAAAAAAATATATGTTTGATACAGGGTTTGACCACATTCACACAATGCACCAAACTGGGCTAATTTGAGGTGGTGTAATATTTGTCCGAATGTCTTTCGGGAACTCAACTGTTGTTTCAACTTCTAAAACAAAGCAGTGTTAAGCCATCTGGAGCTTCAGGGGTTTGGGGTTTTTTTTTTTTTTTTGAGCCATGCTCCTTTAAACTCAGGTATTTTCAGTTGAGTTACTCTCCCGGGTAGTGGCTGCTGGATTTTGGCCTCTCATCCATCCACACCAGCTGGTCCAGCCAAACATGCTAAGCAGAAAGGAAGGAAACTGAAAGAGAAAGGAAAGGAAAAGGAGGGCAAAAGGCCATCCACATTGCCCCGGTAAAATCAGACATGACACACATGCTGCTGTTTCTCATTTGTCCTCCAAGTTGTGAATATTTTATATCTGGGAATTAATGGAGGAAGGGGTAGTTTTGAAGCACATAAGCAAGGGATGGAAACTAACCAAGGACAGAAGCAACTTGGAATTAAGGAGAAACTTCCCGACAGTGAGAATAATTAACCAAGGGAACAGCTTGCCACCAGAAGTTGTGGGTGCTCATCACTGGAGATTTTTAAAGAAGAGATTGGACAAGCATTTATCTGGAATGGTATTGGATTTCCAGCCTGATCAGGGGGTTGGACTAGAAGACCTCCAAGGTCCCTTCCAACTCAGTTATTCTGTTATTATTATTCTAATTTCCCCCTGAAGGGAGGCTTTTAAGCAAGGATCTTCAAACTTGGCAACTTTAAGACTTGTGAACTTCAACTCCCAGAATTCCCGAGCTAACATGACCGGAGGAGGAATTCTGGGAGTTGAAGTCCACAAGTCTTAAAGTTGCCAAGTTTGAAGACCCCTGATCTACAGTATCTATCTTCTATCTCCATGTCTGTCTGTCTGTCTGTCTGTCTGTCTGTCTGTCTGTCTGTCTAATCCAAGGGTCTTCAACCTTGGCAAGTTTAAGACTTGTGGATTTCAACTCCCAGAATTCCCAAGCTAACATGACTGGAGGAGGAATTCTGGGAGTCGAAGTCCACAAGTCTTAAAGCTGTCAAGTTTGAAGACCCGGGAGCCTTAAAGCCGCCATGTTGCTCCTGTAAAAGCAGCCGCATCCCATCCGGTCAAGACTGCCCCACCAAGAATTCCTCCATTAAGGAACCGCATCGCCTAAATTATTTCTAAAAGGCCAATTAAGCAGCCATAGCAGTAAATAAATGCTGAAAGAAGGTCCCACTTCACTCCAATCCCCCTCATCCTGTGCAAATGATGACTCAGAAACCACGATTCACAAGTTGCCAGCCTCCTGTAACGATGATAGGCCATAATTGGCAGCAGAAGATGGTTTCCCTCCCCTCCCCCCTTTGCTCTGCAGTCTCGTTTCTGGAAGGATAGTTTTAAAAATAGACTGTAATTATGTTATTCTGCATTCCAGGAGAAAAGAAGAAGAAGAGAAAAAAAAGAGAAGAAAGCTTCAGGCAGGTTTTGCTAGACGATTCTGCTCCGAAGGAAAGATTTTGCTCAGGAAGCAGACAAGAAGCACTTTGGGTTTTTTCTTTTTTAAAAAA
This sequence comes from Notechis scutatus, assembly GCF_049901735.1. Taxonomy (NCBI): domain Eukaryota; kingdom Metazoa; phylum Chordata; class Lepidosauria; order Squamata; family Elapidae; genus Notechis; species Notechis scutatus. The sequence goes on along the minus strand of NC_142016.1, from coordinate 23,476,723 downwards.
TATAAAAATAGTCAGCAAGTCCACCACCACCCCCTGCCTCCCCCTCCTCCTTTCCAAACCTTCCCCCTTTTTCAGTTCCTGCAATCCGAACGGGTTTATTTGGATAGGGTTTGTTGGGTTTCAAGTTTTATTTTAAGCGGCCCAGGACAATTTATTCCCAGAGAGCCGAACGCAGAAGTTGTTCCTAATGGGAAGTGACATTCCCATCCCAAGTCCTGTGTTTCAGTCATGGCAATTTGCACGGCATGAATGAGGCCGCTTAATTTGATAAGAAAACAGATCGAGTGTGAAGTGGAAGCATTAAGAATTCAGCTTACGCATGTTGTCTATGGAAAAGGGCCTTTTTTTTTTAAAAAAAAATCCTTTTAAAGGAACAAGTTAAAACGAGGGCAGAGGTGGGAACAGCTCGCTCGCTTTTCCTGGATCTGCTGTTTCCAAAGCAGGCTCGTTCCCTTGTATGGGGGGAGAGAGAGAAAATCCATATTTGAAGGCACAATTATGTTAATGTGGATCAGCGAGAGCAGCTTGGCGTGCGCGCTGCATTTTTTTTTTTTTTTTTTGCAGAAGGGCAGGGAAGGCAACTTTAATTAAAAGGGACGTGGCAAGTTTCTGGCCCTCAAGATCTGTTAAGAAAGACAACACCTGCCTCCACATTGCCAACCCAAGCCTGCGCTTCACTCACCACTCACAGCTTTTTATGGTTTCTCGGGAGGAATCTAGCCAGAATAAGGGATGCGGCCTTGGAAATGGAAGAAATATTTGAATCCATGTTTGTCAAAAACTAGAGAGAGTCGTAATCTGGAAGATTAAATGAGGTATTGCTTATCTCACTCCTTTTCCACTCCTACCTCAACAACATTGGAGGACGTTATTCTCCTTGAGTGTTTCTGAACCTTGGCCACTTTAAGAGGAATGGACTTCAACTCCCAGAATTCCCCAGCCAGCCTGGGAATTCTGGGATTGGAAGTCCACTCGTCTTAAAATGGCTGAGCTTTACAATCAGACAATAGGAACTAAATGTTTATGGAGATTCTCAGTCATCCAGGTCATGGTTTTCCCAAAGTTTCTTTTTCCAAAAGTAATTGGACTTTTTCCTTGAAGACATTTCACTTCTCCTCCAAGAAGCTTCTTCGGTTCTGACTGATATCCTATAAATACAAATCTTTTCTATTATTCTGTAAATATAAATCCTACAGATATAAATCCTTCCATTTCCCACCATTCGATCAGAACTGAGGAAGCTTCTTGGAGGAGAAGTGAGATTTCTTCAAGCAAAACCATGCCATGGAGCAGGGAATTGGGGGCCTCTGTTGCATTCTGTTGAAGCAGGGCCTCCGAAGCTCAGCCATTTTAAGATGTGTGGTCTTCAACTCAACATGCTGGCTGTGGAATTCTGGGAGTCGTAGTCCTCCCATTTTCAAGCGGCCGACAATGAGAACGGCCGGTCTAAACCTTCTCATGTTGTAGAATCCAGATGTACCAGATTAAGAAGGATTGAGAAACAGGTCAAGGCTCACTTCTGTTAATATTTACAGACAATGTTTATTGTGGATAATGGTCTTGACAAGCCTACCAAAGCATTTAACTTCGTCTGGGAATTTAGCTTCCCTGCCTAGATTACACCCTTGGCTTTCCGGGTAAACTCTGATTCAAGGTTTAACCAGGTCCAGAGGATGAATAAACACTTTAATCGCCTCTTTCATCTGTTCCACTCCTTGCTTTTTAATCCATATGAAGCAAGACTGGTGTAATCCCAGAATCCACCTCAAAATCCACGTCCAAGAGTGGTGGAGAAACAACCAGCCCACATTTTTCAACTACAGGTACCCGTGTTCTCCCCAAAATAAGACTGGGTCTTATATTAATTTTTGCTCCATAAGACGCTTTAGACTTATTTTCCAGTTAGATCTGATTTTCAGGGAAATACGGTACTAAAATGCACCCATCTGGCTGACAATCTTAACTGGGGCTTATTTTTGGGGTAGGGCTTATATTACGAGCATCCTGAAAAATCATGCTAGGCCTTATTTTTGGGGGGGGTTTTCTTATTTTCAGGGAAACAGGGTACTCCTTCTTACAACAGTTCACTTACTGACCGTTCGAAGTTACAACAGCACTGAAAAATGTAAGTTACGACCATTTTTCACACTTATGACCATTGCGGCATCCCCATGGTCACATGATCAAAATTCAGACACTTGGCAACAGGTTCATACTTATGACCGTTGCTGGGTCCCGAGGCCACACGATTCCCTTTTGCAACCTTCTGACAAGTGAGGTTAATGGGGAAGCCAGATTCACTTAACAACCTGGTTACTAACTTTAACAACTGCAGTGATTCACGTAAACCACAGGTGGCAGGAAAGGTCCTAAAATGAGGCAAAACTCGGTAACTTTTTTCTGTGTCGTAACTTTGAACCGTCATTAAACGAAGGGTTGTAAGTTGAGGACTACCTGTATTTCATTACACTTTTTTTTTTCTTGGAAGGTATTTCTTAGTACGTGTCTAAGTGCTAAAGTAGTATTAAATACTTTGATTTAAAAAATTTTTTTTTTAAAAAAAAAAGCTTAATTAAAAACAGTAACAACAGGAGTTCATGAAGCCACCAGCTCACATTCCCAACCACAGTTTGGGATCTGCTGCCAGGTTAAGGGAAAATATGCCATGAAAACCTCAAAAAAAAGGGGGGAGGGTGGGGGAGCCAACGAGTTCACCACACCAAGAATATACTCAGAACTGGCACTGGAGGCAAAAAATAAAAATGAACTAGTCCAAAAGGGCAGAGAAGTCAAGCATGAAACACTTGGTACGTCTGAGGCTGATCTAATTTTAGGCGGTGCTAAGCAGAGGAATATTGATATCAAAACTTTTTACTGACAATTCGGTAGCCTTTGGGGGCGTACGTTTAAAAGGCAAAAATTCCCTCAGGGATGAGTTTCCATTGACAAAAAAATATGAAAGGGGCTGGCCTGGGAGAGAGATGGAGGGAGGGAGGGAGAAAGAGAAAGAGAAGAAAAAAAGAGAGAGAATTAGATGGAGACATAACTAAGAGAGAAGGAAAGGAGAGAGAAAAAGAGAGGGGGGAGAGGAGAGGTACATAGAGGGAGAGAGACAGAAAGAGAGAGGGAAGAGAGAGAGAACAAGAGGGAGAAGAGAGAGAAAAAGAGGTACATAGAGGGAGAGAGACATAGCTAGATAGAGAGGAGAGAAAGAGAGAAAGAAAAGAGAGCTACATAGAGGGAAAGAGATGGAGCTAGAGAGAGAGGAGAGAGAGAACAGAAGAGAGAGAAAGAAATAGAGAGAGGAGAGAAAGAGGTAGATAGAGATGGAGCGGTAGAGAGGAAAGAGAAAAAGAGAGGGAGACAGCTACTGAGAGAAAGAGGAGAGAAACAGGTAGATAGATAGAAAGAGGGAGAGGGAGGAAAAGAGAGAGAGAAGGAGAAAGGAGTAGAGAGAGAGATCTACTCCCATAATCTAGTTTATGGGATCCCTTAGTGGTCTCCTGCCCAAGAATTAACCAGCTCTGATTTTCCTTCTCCAACATCACTCAAAGCCTGTTTTTTCCCCCTTCTTTTTGCTGCCCAAGTCAGTTCTTTACCTTCCAATTTTCCCAGCTTTTTACCACCAGGTTAAGAAACATTTTTCTTCCCCCGCCTGAAAAAAACCCAAGAATAATAGTAGTAAAAAGTCCTGGCATTCAACCTTCCTAGCCAGCCAGCTAACTAGCATTTTTAGGCAAAAAAAAAAACCACCGTGGAAATTTTCAGCCAAGAGCGAGGAGGAGAACGGAAGAGGTTATGTGTAAGCCAGGGAGGCTTGTGAAGGAAGGAAGGAGGATGGTGACTACAAAAGGCTGAGAGACAATCAATAAAATGTAATCAGAATTCAAGTATCCCTGCAGGGGATGGATTTTATATACCCTTAATATACATGCAAATTGCCTGGGAGAATTAAGTAGGTCACTCAACCACCCTGATCCTTACAGGCTGTGCAAAGAAACAAGAATAGGGGAGACCAGGACGGGGGGCGCTGGAGAAAAAGAAAAGAAAAATCCACTGCTATAAAAGAAGTAATGGATTGCGCAGAAATGAACCAACTTACAATGGAATTGCAGGAGAGGGAAGAAAAAGAACACTATATGGTCTGGGAAAAATGGTATGTATACACACACACACACACACACACACACACATATGGATCTTTGGTTATTCGGGTTTTCTCCCGCATAAAATTGGAAGTATCTAGGCAACGTTTCGATGAAGTCTCATTCACCATCTTCAGGCTTGTGTCTTCGGCTCTGTGCTTCTCAGAGTAATGTGAGCTTGCAGCTGCTTCTTCCTTTTAACTGCTAGTGGGGTGTGACTTGATTGGCTGGGGGCCTGGCTGTGTTCTGATTGGGTGGGGGTGTGTTCTCGTTGGTTGGGGGCCTGGCTGTGCTCTGATTGGCTGGGGGTTGGCTGTGCTCTGATTGGCTGGGGGTGTGTTCTGTTCAGGTGGGGCTTGGTTGCGCTCAGGTTAGTCTTGGTTGCTGGGGGATTTGAGCTGGTGAGCTGTGATCCTGCTGTTTGGCTTCGCGTTCGTGGTCGTGCCGCATCTTCATGGTGGGCATCAGTTCGCTTCATGTATGGGTCGGAGGGGTTTGAAGCAGGTAGTGATGCAGCTGCGGTGCGGTTTCTGGTCCGTGGTCATGTCTCATCTTCTGTGTGGGTGTGAGTCTGCTTTCTACATGGAAGTGTGGTGGTAGCATCTTGTGTGGCCCTCGTGGGTGTGGGTCTGGTGTCATTCTTCATGTTAGGTACTCGTCTGTTCATGAGGGCGGGTTTCCAAATGGCTGGTAGGCGGGAGGTGTCCCGAATAACCAAAGATCCACATACAAATACCCGCGAGAACCTCAGAAAACATATGTATGTATGTATGTATATGTATGGTATTCAGCTTTGTTTGGGTATTTTCCCACTTCATTATTGTTATGCTTTTAAAGTTGTAGCAACGTTTCGGCAGAATCAGATTCTGCCGAAACGTTGCTACAACTTTAAAAGCACAACTATAATGGCGTGGGAAAATACCCGAACATACCATACATGTAAGTACCCGCGAAAACTTAAGAAAACACACACACACACACACACATATTTTCTGGGAGTTGAAGTCCACATGTCTTAAAGTAACCAAGATTGAGAAACAATGCTGGCTGGTGGGTGCAGGGAGTTGAAGTCTCCCCGTCTTAAAATAATCAAGAATGAGAGGCACTGTGATAATCAATGGCTCTGGCTTAGCTAGGCTTTCTTTTGGGCCATCTCCATGCTCTGCAAAGAACCTGAGCATCTTTGTTTTACAGGTAGTCCTTAACTTACAATAATTTGCTTAGTAACTTGTCAAAGTTGCAACGGCCCTGAAAAAAGGTGGCTTGTGACCCCTTTTCACACTTCCACGCCCACCAAGCCACGCCCACAAAACTGGTAGTAAAAATTTTTGAATCCCACCACTGGTTTGATCGCCCACCCAAGCCCACCAACCTGGAGGGCAAAATGCCAGGCGGTACTAACTGTAGTTCCAGAGGAGTTAGATCCCTCTTGTCACCTAGTTCTTTGTTTTTATCAGATTTTACAGTGGTCTTCACCAACCTGTATTCGGCTTCTAACTTGCAGAAGGAAAAGGAAAAACCTTTGTTGGGGTCTAATTAGTCCCCAAAGATCCAATGGAAGAGATTATCGGCAAACTGTCCTCTTCTACTGAGAGATTGATGCCATCTCTACCCAGATAAAGAGTCATTACAACCTACCCGGAGCACTGCGTAGTAATCTGGTACTTTATGACTTCTCCGGTTGCCATAGGCGACCAGATTCTCGCGCTAGACGAGTGAAGATGCTGACAGATGGATTTTACACTTGCTTTCTTCTCTTTGCCCACCATTCAAACTGGCCAGATGCTTCTCCTCTGCAAGCTACCATGGACATCCAAGAGTCCAGCAGGAACAACTGACCCATTCAGTCAACCATCATCCAAATCATGGTTGTCTCAAAGGTGCTTTTTAAAAAAAGGTAACTGGACTTTGTTTTTTCCTTGAAGAGGTTTTGCTTCTCGTCCCAGAAGCCTCTTCCGTTCTGACTTGTTCGGTGAAGAAGGGAAGGGTTTATATTTAGAATGGAAGGATTAAGATTCCTTGCAGGCGTTCCGTTCCCCGCCATTCCGTCAGAACGGAAGAAGCTTCTGGAATGAGAAGGGAAACCTCTTCAAGGAAAACAAAAGTCCGATTGCCGTTTTTAAAAAAGCAACATTGGAATCAATAGGGATCCAGTGGCAGGGGGGAAAAAAGAACTGCGGGCGGGTTTTTACGGAGCCTGAGTAAATTCCAACGTCCGTAGGAATTACCCTTCTCTTAGATCCACCGAGCCCAAAGCGCCGCAGAGTCGACAGGGAGATTTTGACAAGCAGAGACAGTCCTTCAGAGCTCATCTTTTCAACTTCCTGTTCTGCAGAGAGCTTTTTGCTCTTGTCTTCTCCTTGCCTCCTTCCTGCTCAAGAGGAGACCTAAAACCAGGGGCGGAGGGGAAGCAGCAAATCAAAGCGAGAAAGCTGGCTGTTGTGAGCATTTCAACACAAGATGAGGTTTGCTTAACTGCCATCCTTAAACCACAACTCCACATGCGTGTGAACCCAGCCACCCAGCTGTGCGATAGCTTTGACTGTTGACAATTAACCGTGGCTGCTGTGATAGAACTCCAAAAAGATTAAGAGGTGATGGGTGGCTAATAAAATATATTAATAAAATGGAAAAAGTAGAAAATAGGGAAAAATAGTAACGTATATACTAATAGATAATAGAAGTTACTATATTTAAAAGTGAGCTAAGAGTAGAAGGTGGAAGTTTAGGATTAGGTAATTTAATTTTATTATTAATATTAACTGTGTGTTAAAACAGGGGTCTCCAACCTTGGCCACTTTAAGACTGGTGGACTTCAACTCCCAGAATTCCTCAGCAAGCTTGCTGAGGAATTCTGGGAGTTGAAGTCCACCAGTCTTAAAGTGGCCAAGGTTGGAGACCCTGTGTTAAAATATATTGTGAACTTAAAAACTTTTAAGGATTAGAAATTGTGGGGATTTTGAGATATAATCCCGGGATTGATTAAATTTTGTTAATATTTGGTCTGATCAATAGTTCTAGATATTTGGGATATTGAAATTATGGTGAAATAATGAGTAATTTTAAAATTCTCTATATATACTGTATAAAAGCAAAATACCACTCATGCATCATCATGAAATCTCCAAGAACCGTAAAGCCTACAAACTTGAAATTTGCCACTTATGTTCCTCTTGGCTTCTAGGGGCTCACTAAGAAAGGATTTTTCAAAATGACCATCCAGAGCATTTGTATTTCCTATATTATTACTATTAACACGCTCTGATGCGAAGGAGTTATACTCCCCCTCCCCACCTGAAAAGAAACATGTTCCAAGTGCAAAACTCAAGCAGAGGAGAGGAGTTTCCATTTCACATTAGCAACCAGCTTTAGTACAGAACAGTGGAACTAAGCCACGCCCAGGCTCCTTGCTGTCTTTCTTGCTCATGCAGCAAATACTCTTTCAGTTTCCAAAGAGCCCTCAACTCTCTCCCACAGGACAGGACGCTAGACAGATGAATACCGATAGATGCTGGTAGGCAGAGGCAGAATTCCCCCCCATTTTCCTCCCCCAAAATTAAGCCCAACCACATAGTTTTGTAGCGAAGCACGTGATATCCAGCTAGTATTAAATATAAGTGACTTAATAGGGGACAATAAATAAGAAATGTTATTTATGCTTAAATAAATTAATGGAAAGAGAGAACTGTAAAGAGAAGTTGGAAGATTAGGATTATATATACTTATTTGTATTATCATTGTTAGCATTGCTTAAAAAGGACATTGACGCAGTCAATACACTGTCCACAAAATATGTATGGTGTTGAAAGGAAAACTGTAAATAAAACATGAATTATAGAAAATAACCTTGCTGTGTCCCTGACCCCCTTTTACAATATTTTCACAAGCAAAAGTCAATGCAGAAGTCAGTTTCATTTAACAACTGGGCTACCAACTTAACAACTTGCAGCGATTCACTTAACTGCTCATAAAACTCATGTCTTACTTAACAACAGATATTTTGGGCTCAATGGTGGCCATAAGTTGAGAACTACCTGTATTTCCTCTCTTCTTGGAAAAAAAAAACTGACATTTTGCTTCTATCATGGTTAAGATCCAGGTTCTCCTGGTGGGACTTTATGATCACAGCTTTAAAACCACTACGGTTTAAATTTTACTTTGTTGGGAATCCTGGGGTTAACAAAATCTTGCCACACAAAACACAGCCAGGCAAACAGCACAATCTTCTGTTTAGAAAACAGGATAATTTGGTGTTGGAGTGGCCATCTGCAGCCCAGGGAGATTAGTTAAGAAATTCTGCTTTTTGCAATGCAGATATTCCAACCCTCACAATCTCCCCAATTTTGCTAATCCAGGGAGGAGCTGCCCTTTGCACAAACATCATTCCAAAGAATTGGAAGTGGAGCTCTTTAATTATCCTATTAGCAACTCAACTGAACATAAAAGGATAATTACAATTGCGGAATAACAAGATGTAAGTAAAAGCATTTCCAGCAGAGTGTAACTGAGTGGGAAGCCTTGAATTTCCAAAGATGGCAACATCCTGAAGCTGATAAGAGGAAACTGGGTCTCTCTTAGTGCATTTAAATCAGGGTCTCCCAACCTTGACAAGTTTTAAGAGCCGTGGACTTCAACTCCCAGAATTCCCCAGCCAGCCAGAAAAGGGGAAATTCTGGGAGTTGAAGTCCACAAGTTTTGAAGTTGCCACACAGTTAGGAAACTGTGTGGCATTTAAAGTATAAAACAGATATCGGGGTGAACCTTTCCCCAGAGTTAAAATTTTCCACTTCAAGCAAGTTTTCAAGTTTTCAAAAACCAGATGGAAAATATATTACAATTGCCTATTAATTTATTTCCAACTGCCCAACCCCCTTGCTTGCAAAATCCAACACAGTTTCCACCCCTCCCCCACTGCATGTCCAAGTGTTTCATTTCTCAGAACTGTTCGACACTCATAATATAGGCTGAGTTTATTTATTTTTTTTGCGTCAACTCCCTGAATCCTTGTGACCATGATGAATAGGCTGGCTGAAATCATTTGCGGCTTTTCAGAAGGAAAAAAAAAGATTCAACATTTCCTGCAAAAGTTACATCTTCAAAGTAAAAAAATTTCTGCGTGCCCCCCCTTTTCCCTTTGCATAATCTGGATGAGAACCACTGACAGAAATGGTTAAATGTGCCAGCACAAGAGAATGTCATGCTTCCTGTTTCGGAACTATGTGGAGAACGGCAGGTTTTCCATCTTCTGAAGAAAAGGAGTGGTAAAAAGGTGAAGTAAGTTCATGAGAACGTAAGAATTGCCCTTCTGGGCCAACTTTTTTGCTCGTTGACCCCTGCATTCAGCCTTATATCTTGGGTCTACCAGGTCAAAATACCTTCTCCCCCTCTATTCCTGTTGCCAGTAGATAGATAGAAGTCGTTGGTCCCATGCCAAGGGGCATGACCAGCCATTAAAGCTGGTAATTTCTCACCACTGTCCTCCAGGAACCTCCCTCTCTGTTCATGCTCTCTTAACCTAGCAGCCTCGTCATTTTTCAAGTCTCAAAAGCCAGTTTGGTCCGGTGGTTAAGGCCCCAGGCGAGAAACCAGGAGACGGTGAGTTCCAGTCCTACTTTAGGTACGAAATGCAGCTGGACCAATCGCCAGGAGACAGTAATGTTGTGGCCTGCCAGTGGAGCTAGCAGCAGACTCAGACAGTGAGGAGGTTGGGGAGGAGCCTGGGTCAGTCGTGGAGTCTGGGGAAGGCTCTGACGAGGGCTCTGCGTCGGAGGCAGAGATGGGGCCAGGACCGTCTGACAGTTATCAGCTACCTTAGGAGTCGGAGATCAGTGAGGAAGAAGAACAGCTGGAGCCTGTTCCCAGTGCGCGCATGCACAGAGCTGCCAGGAGAAGGGAACAGTTAAGGAACAAGGGTCGACTCAGGAGTAAAGGCTCAGGTGAATGGTGAATGGGCCCTCCTCCCATTGGAAATAAAGAGGAGCGAAAAGGGAGGGGTGTTTGCAGGAGACAATTTGTTCAATTCATTAGGGTGAAGTTCTGTTCCTGACTTCTTGCCAAGTAATGGCTGTTACAGCCTGGCATTTGGAAGACATCGGCCTGGCAGCTCTCCAAGCCTGATAAAGGTCTGTAGTTGCGAAATCCCTTTAAAGACTGTTGGCCGAGAGGACTTCACTTTAAACTAAATAAAAGGGGTTTTATTGGGACGAGGAGTCGGATTCATGCTTTTGGGAAGCCTAGGTCCGAACAAGTAAGTTCTAGTCCTGCCTTGGGCTTGATGAAAGCCAGTTAGGTGATCTTGGGCCAATCTGCTAGGAGACTGCTAGTTCTGCCTTAGCTATGAAAGCCAGCTGGGTGACTTTGGGCCAATTGCCAGGTGACTGTGAGTTCTAGTCCCACCTTAGACATGAAAGTTGTTTGGCTGACTCTCTCTCTCTCTCTCTCTCTCTCAGCCTAACCCACCTCACAGGGTGTTGTTGGAAGCAAAAGGAGGAGGAGTGTATTAGATAACTTTGCCTCCTTGAGTTCCTTATAAAGAAATAAAGGCAGACTTTTAAAAAAAACGTAATTACAAAAATCTTCTTGGAGGAGTATTCCACACGCTGATTACAAATATATTTTTTTTCTTCTTACGAGCCTTGAACCTGTTGTTCGACATGTTCGATGGTTAGCCTGTAGTTCAAATATGACAGGAAATGAAGAAATCCAGCTCAGCCGTGTCAGGGTTGAAATTCTTTGAGGAGACCTTGGTGCCCCCTCTGAGCTTGGCAGCTGCACTGCAGATGTTTTATTACGCAGGCTGATGATGCTACCGGTTGAGTCATGAAACGTCAGCATGGAAACCACCAAGCTGAGAGAGCACCAAGGATGCCACACTTTTAACCCTGAGCCACAAATATTTCTCTTTTGTTGGGACTGGAATTCTCACCATTCAAGCATGACAGGCAAGCTAGGTGTAAGCTAGGAAGTCAAGCTGCCTGAAGGTTTCCTCCAGGTTATTTTCCTATTCAAGTTCTCCTCTTCCTCCTCCTCTCCTTCTCTCTTCCTCCTCTTCCTCTTCTTCCTCTTCTTCCTCCATATCCTTCATCAGACGTTGTGATCGTGTTGTTGGCTATCCTATTTTATCAACAGCCGCACGAAAAAAGTGCTGCTGAGTTTTGTCCAAACCGGTCCCTTCGATCTTGAAGCCATGATGTTCTT